>NW_020175536.1:4456578-4505304 GCF_003031525.2 Neophocaena asiaeorientalis asiaeorientalis | reverse complement strand
ATATATATATAATTAATAATAAACTATAACATAAACTTCTAAATTGTATTTATGAATTATGTATTTCTATATTAAATATATTTATTATATACTTTAAAAATTAAATAGTTCCAGAATCTGACCACTTTTCATTGCTCCCACCTCAGTTCAAGTCACCATTATCTCTCTTTTGGATTATTGTAATAGCCTCTTAGCTGGTCTCCTTACTTCTACTCCTCTGTGCTGTGATTTTTTTCAACATCTCAGCTCAGTAATACTGCTAAACCTTCATCAGATTATCTCACTCCCCTGCTTACAACACTGTTGGCTTCCTATCTGACTCCGAGTCAACTTAGCAAAGACTTATGGAATTTGGACCCTGTTTGTCTCCGACTTTATCTTTCCCATTCTCCACCTCATTGACTCTTGCCACAGTGCTCTCATTCCTGTTCCTCCAGCAGAGCAGGCCTCTTCCCACCTGAGGGCCTTTACTTGTGCTGCATCTTCAGCCTGGCATCCTCTCCCCTACACACCTACATAGCTCACTCCCTTACCTCCTCCCCTCATTCAAGCCTCACTTTCTTGGTGACACCTTCCCTGAATGCCCTATTGAAAACTGTTACCTGCCTGCAGCGCTGCCTATCTCCTTTTCCTGCCGTCTTTCTCCTCCACAGTCCCTATCATCATATGTTTTAGTTATTCTCTTCATTTCTTTTCCTTCTCCCTCTGCCAGAATGTAAACCTCTCTGGGGCAAAGATTATATCATCTGGTTTTTGTCTGCGCCTGTATCACTAGCTCCATAATGGGGCCTGATTCATAATAAGCTATCAGTGCCTTGAATAAATGAATGCTTTCCAGCAAAATCTGCCTTTTCATGGCTCAAAGGTTCTGTTTTCTGTGGTGTTAATATTTAATAAGAGATATTCCGAGCTCACCAGCAGAAGCAATGGGTTTAATTTATATAATGCTTTCTTCAGCTGAACACCGGCCACCTTAGAACACCAGTGTGACTTGTCTAACTAATCAGGGAATTTTTGCATAATTATAATGGTGATATTATACATACTAACTTGAAAGGCTTGGACTTGCTAAGATATATGAGAATCCAGATGCCCCCCCAAGTGTGCTTTAAAGAGACCAACCATAACAAAAGTAACTAACACTTGTTGAGCCTTTACTCTGGGTTATACTCTGCTAAATGCTTTTTGTTATCACTCTCACACACACACACACACACACACACACATTCTGTGAGGTAGGTGGGCATTTTTTTCATTTTGCAAATGAGGACCCTAAGGTTTAAAGGGCTTAAGTAACTTGTCAAGTTCAAAGGTGAGGAAGTGGCCAAGTCAGGAGATGTCTTAACTCCTCTGCTCTGTTGGAAGGACTGACTCCTCAGAGATTCACTGGGTGGGTCCTTCCTTTCTCACCACGCAGGTGCTTCAGCCCTTGGTGGGAGGCTGACACCCAGTCATGAAATCGGGTCCAGTGGGAGAGGAGAGAGACGGCAGAGTGAGAACAGTGTGGATCCCTTGCTCAAGGGCTGGGCTGCTATCCAGCCCGTACCCTCAGCTTTGGGACCCAGCTCTGTGCTTCAGGCTGTGGAGGGAGGAGTGTTAGTTTGTCAGAAACTCAGTTGGGAAGAGAAGCCTAGTCTCTAACTTTGCTGGACATAGATTTAGTGCCTGCCTCCTACCTCTCTCTCGACAAAGCAGTTTGGTCTAAATGTGATGTCTTGCTCTGGGGGGCCAAAAGTTATTTCTGCTTTCCTAGGTCTGAGCCACAGAAAAAGCCCTTATCTACTCTGATCACCCAAATAGGAGGATTTCAGAGCTGGAATGGATTTTAAAGATCCTGCAGTACTCCCTTATTTTGTGTGCTCCATCCTTCTGGAAGCATACACAAGTGCTCCCACACACCCTTCTCTCCTCACCCTGGCCCTTGGCTTGCTCTGTCCCCTCTCCTGTGAAATGTTCTCTCCCTGTCTCTCTGGCAAATACTTTAGGATTCAGCATGGTATGGAGAACACAACTGAAGATTTGCAATTATTGTTTCTAATACAAATGAAGGACGGTTAGCAGCATCATGATTGCTTTCATGTTTGCAGTTTATTCTCTGAAAAAGATATTGATTTGCATATGCAGATGCTAGCATCTGAAAGTTTGGTCAATCTTTTAATCCCTCTTATCTATCACAAGGCAAAATTTAACCGTGGATGTGAAACCCAAGCAAGTGTATTAATTAGTGGATATCAATGACCTGTAAAATCAAGGCACAGCCTGTTGGTTAAACATATTCTCAGATTAATGATAAACAGAAGAATATTTTTTTAAAAAATATGCTAAGTGCATAAGTTTGTGACTACATTAAGTGTGGGTTTATCATTATTATCCTTAGGGAGAGAAGGGGCTAGGTTATTTTTTAATGAATCCAGATGTCCAGAACTGTATTTCCCCTCAAATTTAAACATACTTCCAGCCAGAGTTTCAAAGCTGGAGCTGTTGAACATGACCATGGGGATGGGAAGTGAGGTAAGACAGCTGCTTTTGTCTGTGAGGAAACTTAATTTGTGTGACACTCGCCTTCTGTCTTCCAGAAAATTAGCATGTGTCATTTTAAACCACAGAATGGAGATGCTGCTGTGTTTATTAAGCAGATCCAGTTTATGCCCCTGCGTAGCTCTGTGACTATGTACAAAAACTTTTAGACTGTACTGTGTATAGCACATTTCTGTGCACCTGAAATGCCACTTTTATCTGAAAGGGGGGTTTTGGTGTGGAGCCCAGTAGCAAGGAAGGGAACTGACATTTATCGAGAGCCTTCCTTGTGCCTGGCAGTGGGCTATATGCATGCTCTGGGCACGAGCTGGCATTTCCTACTGAACTCTGAAAGCGAGGGTGTTTTAAGAAGGGCAGGGTAGTGGGGCTGGACATCCTGAACACTTCTGAATAAAATCAGCTCTCAGTGACCCGAGCCGATGGAGAAGAGCAATTTGGCAACTGTGGTGGCTGCTCTCCCAGGACCTCTCTTATCTCCAGGGAGAGGGTGACAATGGAGAGCAGAGAGGAGGGTGAGGCCCTGGAGGAGGTGTGAGGTCTACCAGCTCCATGGCTCCTCTCTTCCCTGCAGAGGGAGGGGCAGTGGTGAGGTTGCTGGGAAGGAGGTCAGTCTTTTCCTTAGAGGAGTCCATAGCCTTCACCCCGTGTGGTTATTTTCTTTCTCTTCATTCAAAAGTAATTTAATTATTTGCTGAAGATTTAGAGAACGTACATGAATATAAAGAAGAAAATTATAATCATGCCCGTAACCACCTGACCCTGATATAATCAGTTACCATTTTAAAGTGGAGCCTCAGATATTCTGTAAGTAATGTTTTCCTTATCCAATTGGAATATACAGTACATACCTTTTTAGTTAATCTATTAGCCATTGGCTTTCTTAATTGAGCAATTAGAAAATAATTGTGGCGTGGGTAGAGAGAGGCCTCCAGGAGAGGATCCTGAGGGCGTGCGTCCAGTGCTCACGGCCACTGGAGGCTCAGTCAGAGCACCCAGGAAAGGACCCCAGCTCTGTTTGTAGTAATAATGCTGAACAGCCATGCTCTCTTGAAGCTCTTTATAATTTTTCAGAGGTTCTCTGATCCTTGTAGTGTCATCAAGATATATGTACATCTCCATGTGCTTCCACAAAATCCTGAGATGAAACCAGCTGTTCTGTTGACTGGAAAGAAGGGGCCTCAAACCCTTGACTTTTTTCTTTTAACACAATAATTCTCATTCTCAGATGCACAATCCAATCACCTTGGATTTTTTTTTTTTTTCTTTGCGGTACGCGGGCCTCTCACTGTTGTGGCCTCTCCCGTCGCGGAGTACAGGCTCCGGACGTGCAGGTTCGGCAGCCATGGCTCACGGGCCCAGCCGCTCTGCGGCGTGTGGGATCCTTCCGGACCGGGGCACAAACCCGTGTCCCCTGCATCGGCAGGCGGACTCTCAACCACTGCGCCACCAGGGAAGCCCACCTTGGATGTTTTGAACACCCAGGTCCTGCTCCAGGCCAGTAGAGTGTGCAGCAAGGTGGAGAACCGCCATCTTACCAGGTTGAGTTCAACTTTCACCAGGTTTTGGTTAGTTGGGTGATTGATCACGTGCCGCTGCTCCTGGTAAGTAGGGGGATAGGACGTAAGGAGCAGATGAAGGAAGACACTTAGTGGTTTCTCCTGGTTCAGTGGTCAGGGCCAGACTCAGAGTGTCTAACTATAGTTGAGATCGATTTTCCAGGTCTAGACCCACATTCTTTTCAAAAAATCGAGGTATCGTTGATTTATAATATCACATGCATTTCAGAGGTACAACATAGTGATTCACAATTTAAAAGGTTATACTCCATTTATGGTTATTATAAAATATGGCTATATTCCTTGTGCTGTTAAATATATCCTTGTAGCTTATTTATTTTATACTAGTAGCTTGTATCTTTTAATCCCCAACCCCTATCTTGCCCCTTTGTTCTTCCCCTTCCCCACTGGTAACCACTAGTTGTTCTCTATATCAGTTAGCCTGTTTCTTTTCTTTTTTTTTTTTTTTGTGGTAAGCGGGCCTCTCACTGTTGTGGCCTCTCCCGTTGCGGAGCACAGGCTCCGGACGCGCAGGCTCAGCGGCCATGGCTCACGGGCCCAGCCGCTCCTCAGCATGTGGGATCCTCCTGGACCGGGGCACGAACCCGTGTCCCCTGCATCGGCAGGCGGACTCTCAACCACTGCACCAGGGAAGCCCAGACCCACATCCTTGACAGCTTCCCTAGGTTAAAAACTCAGAAATCCACCTCTAATTTCCACAGTTTCTGGGAAGCATTACAGAGTCGTGGCTAAGAGCACATGGTCAAGGTCACAGGCTTTGAAGTTGGAAAGAAAGGAACGCAAATCCTGGATTTTGCACTTATCAGGTGTGTGTCTGAAGCAGCTACTTTATGTTTTCATGGCTTAGTTCCACCTCTGGAAAATGGTAGAATCATACATGCATTTCAGGGTTTTTAATGGTTAAAACAGACTGTGCACAAAGAGTAAGCACTTCATTCTATCGGCTACAGAGGGAGGCTCACTAGACACTGACTCTCAGGGTAGCTGTGTATCTAGTACGAGGGTCAACCAGAGATCCTGGGCTCTGAGTGCCAATCCTAGCACTAGCAGTGCTGGTTATCACCGTCTAACTGATGACCTAGGGATGGAAAGCAAGTTCAGGAAGCTACTAGTGGCCAACTGCATATCAGGTCCAACTTGTCCTGGCCTGTCTGTTCGGTGGGTTTTTGACAATCAGTGGAATAAACTGACGAAATATTTAATAGATGTTTTGAAGCCCAGAATGAAGTGGAGCTGAGCTAGCAGCTAGCCTGCCTTCTCCACCTCACCACTGACCTCCCTATTTGTCAGGATGGGACGGGAAGGTTGACTCCATTGCGCCTGATGGCCAGAATCATGGCAGTCCCGATGCCTTAGCACTCTCCAGGCTCGGAACCTAGAAAGAAGGGCTGACTTCTTTCCTGAATTTGAATGTGCCTCCTGTGTTATTTAGACCACTCAGGGACCCAGAGCAGTGAGTATTAAGTGATTCCCTAGATTTCATTTTAGTAATGTAAACCTCTGTAGGCATCAACATTACCCACGCTTCAAATAAGCAGCAGCATTAGAGCTTGATTTCAGTTATCTTGCTTCTGTCCTGTCCTCTAAAAACAAGCAAAGCAAAGTATGACAGGAGGAGAGGAGAAGCCCAAAGACTAGATGGGCCACAGCACTGGAATAACTGTAGTTGACTGGACTTAGTTCATCGCTGGTCAAGTCCTTCTTCTTCATGAAGCTGTCCTTGAATTCTTGTCCTCCTTCAGCCAGATGCAATGTGTTGCCTCTTCTGAATTCTTGTAGTGTTTCAGCGACTTTTTAATGACAGGCTTTCTTTAATTAAAATTATTTATGCACATATTTCTACGAGCTTCTTGTGGGAAAGGACTTGTATTAGTTATTTTTGTATCTCCCTTAACATCTAAGCCTTCTTGCAAAGTAAGTACGCAGTGACCGTCAACTGAATAGATGCATGTTTTGGGCACAATTACAAGAAATAAATCTGTACCATCAAGGCTCACCACTGTCATCCTGACCATTGAAAGACAGCTGTCATTTACTTTTCAGGTGTTTAATTGCAACACTGATATCCAGGCCTTGTAGAGTCCCTTTAAGAATTTTTTTGATATCTTAATTTTGATGTCCATCCTCCAGACAAACCCCATGGCCAAAAGCAAAGAAGAGCTTTCACCATTAATATTTTTTCCTCCAAATTCACAACTATTATGTAAGCACACATTTGCGAATGTACTGGTTTGTGTGTTCTGCTGGTGTCTTAAGTGAGCGTAGTTATCATTTAGAATTCTCCCACCTGCTTCCAGATGTCAAAGGTGGGGGAGGGATGGCTCTTGAGAGCTCATCAATTCTGCTTCAGTGGACACTGGGCAGGTGCACGATGTAAATCCACTTTTGAAATCTTGAATTGTTCACAATCTGTGGCAACTCTGGCTTTATTTGAATATGTTGGAATGATGGGGTGGCAGTAACTGGAATCTGAAATTCTGTCCAGTGGAAGCTGGACATAAAAGCCCAGCATTTTCCTGCCTGGTGGTAAGCTCTTTGGGGAAGAATAAGCTTGTTTCTGTGTGCACAACAAGGAAACGGGGGTGGTGAAGACATCCAGGATAAGACAAGTGGTGACTGACAGCCCAGCTGGTGGAAATGGGTAATTGGAAATTCATGGCACATAAATCTCTCAGTACTTATCTTGAAGCACAGGAAGAGAGGAGATCTGAGAGGGGAACATTTAACTCTTTCAAAGGGATCTAATAATGTAGCAAATCTTTAAGTTCTTCATTTTAACTATAATTAAATTACGTTTTTCTGTCTTAGAGAGATAAATGCATTCAGCTAAAGGAAATGTTTCCGTGCATAGTAAATGGAAATGTGCAGAACTGTTGAAGAAAAGTTGTTCGTTTGTTAGTTTACTTTGAATAGTAGTCCTTTCCCATGGGTCTCATTCCTTTAGAGAACAATTGTTTCCCTCTCTCGATGGGTTTCTGGCTTCTCTGTATATAGTGATGTCTCCTTTATGTGCCTTACCTTTCTAATTTCCAAATTGGTGTTTTGTAAAATGAGGTGGTATTAGAGCATTAGCAAGTAACTTGAATTACAAATAGTAGCATAGCGAAAGGGACATTCATCATACTTGTTGAAGTCTCATGCTTTCTCTGATGATCTGATTTTTGGTTCAACATTGTTGACCTGGACAACTAACTGCCATTATCTTTCTCATGATAAGCCATCATACTATTAAAGATAATCATTAAGTTACTTCTAATTTTTATCTCTAAGCCAGACAACCCCATGCAGACTAAATAACTAAAAATTTTCATCCCAACACAGTTTTGGACTTGTCAGGGTATGAGTGAGATTGGGAAACTCGGGGTGTCCAGTTTGCGTCTGAACCTGATCAGTGGAGCTCCCTGGTACCTTTCCATAATTGGGATGGGTCCCTTGAAGGATTGGATCTATTTTATCAACTGGGCTTCCTCCATCTCTGCTTCATTTTCGTTGAAATTCAGACACTTACCTAATCTTAGCGCCTCGTATGCCTGAAGATGTGTGACCACATCTGTGTTATTTCCGGCTGGCCAAATGTTGCATCTGTTGCCATGCCAGAGTTCCTGCTGGAGAACAGTGTTATACCATAGGGGGCCAGCTCTCTGTGGCTTCAAGGTTTCCATGAGCCTAATGCCCTGACATCTGGCTGAGGTCTGAAAAGGGAATAGAGATTGGAGAGGTACGCTGACATACAGAGATAGACATGACAATAGTCATAATGGTGGGGCACAGGGTGGATGAATTAATCTGAGGGAAAGTATTGAGCTTTGGAAGTGCTGAGCCATTGTTTTAGGCATCCTTCAAAGTACTCAAGAAGGACTAGGTGTGGTCCCTTGGTGACCTGAAGCCAGGAAACCCAGGTTATCATCTGAGCTCTTTCAGGAGCCAAACAGGTTACCTGGTTTGGACTAGATCTTTAAGATGAAATGAAAGGGTTGGACTCATAATCATGTACAGTAGGAACAAAAACGCTATAAACTTTCTTCCTCTATTCAAAGGCCATTAAGGCTATTGTATGATTCTGATGTGTGAAGCATACGTTATCTCACACGATGATCCTTGCTGTGCACAGAAGAAGAAGATGATACGTACACATGGGTTAACTGATTCAGTGTGGAGCCAGGTAATGGCAGAGTGGTGGATCACAGGGAAGGGGTGAGGACTTATATATTTGACAATCACAGCAGGAAACCTGTAGTAGATGAGATTATCAAGCTTTAAAAACCATGTTTCATGTCTGAAAAAGCACTGCAATGAATATATGTCTCTTCAGTGAAGGACACAAAAAGCCAAATCTTCATTTAAACCACATCAGCAGTAGCTGTTAGCACTACCAGTACAGGCTTTCTAAGGGCAGGCTTCCGGGTTCATTGGTAGGTTAAGCTCACTGTTGTCATCCTTGAGGTTTTCTTGTGAATTGCAAAACCTTTAATGGCCCCTGTACCTACAGAAAGAAGTCCAGCTCTCTCCAACTTTCACCTTTCAACCTTCACTAACTGCTGTGAACCTGTCTTTTTACTCTTCACCCAACTCATTGTGCTAGATTATTACAATTCAGAGTGAGTAAGTTTGCTATTGTTAAAGAATGTACATTCTAACAAGGGGGAAAGACATGGAACAAATCCATAGAATTCAGTGCTTAAATGCCATAAGAGTAACCTCTACAGGGTACAGATGTCATTCACAGACATGTCATGCACTCTCATGCCACTGTTCCTTCCCTCATTATATTTCCTGGGCCCAGAATGTTTTTAACAAGTCTGGTGGCAAAATCCAACTCTTCAGTCGAGGTCATGGTCAAAGGTCACATTTTAGAAATGTTCATGGACTCTTCCCATTGGGGTTTGGGTGGGAGTTTGGGGTACACTTATTATGTCACTGGGTCTGTGTTCCCCACTATACCGTGGGGCCTTCAAAGGCAAGGGATTTGTCTAGTTCACCTTTGTGAAGAATAGGAGCTTAACGAAAGCTTACAGACGTGCAGGCCGGCTGTTACGGCAGGGCCTTTGCCATTGCTGTTCCCTCTGTCCAGAATATGTTTGTCCCAGATCTCTGAATTGATGACTCAGTCTCAGAGAGGTCTTCCCTGATCACCTTCTCTAAAACAGACCCTTCCTTTCATCCAGGTTTCTCTTCATCACTTTGTCAAGGTGTTTTGTCTTCATAGCACACATCACTGTGTGAAATTACTTCTTAATTGCTTTTATTTAATTGAAGAATAGTTGATTTACCATATTGTGCCAGTTTCAGGTGTACAGCAAAGTGATTCCATTCTATATATATATAAGTTTTCAGATTCTTTTCCATCATAAGTTATTATAAGATATTGAACACCCTGTGCTATACAGTAGGTCCTTTTCGTAATTGCTTTTGTCTGTTAAGACAGCTCAGACAGCTCTCTTAAGAGTGGGGATCTTTTTTTGTTGTTGTTTTTTTGTTTTTTTGCGGTACACGGGCCTCTCACTGTTGTGGCCTCTCCCATTGCGGAGCACAGGCTCAGGACGCGCAGGCTCAGTGGCCATGGCTCACGGGCCCAGCCACTCCGCGGCATGTGGGATCTTCCCGGACCGGGGCACGAACCCGCGTCCCCTGCATCGGCAGGCGGATTCTCAACCACTGCGCCACCAGGGAAGCCCAAGAGTGGGGATCTTGTGTGTCTTGTTCACTGATGGATTACTTCCACCTAGAACAGTGCCTGACCAGTAGAAAGCCTTCAGTATGTATTTGTCTAATCCATGAAAGGCGTTTGGTTCCCTTTTAACCCGATTTGTATTTCTCGTCTAACATACATTTTTATTATTTAAAACTGAGCTCTTCGCACATTTCCAGTGTTTTCTTCTCTCTCTCTGGGCTGGTTTGAGTTTTCCTGGCACCTGGAAGGTAAGGGTGGCAGGATGGCATGTTTTCTTTTGCCACATTTAGCTCCGGGCTGCTGGCCTTTCATGAGTGGTCTTCAGCAGGTGTTTCACAGAGCTTTTTCTGAATCATGGAGGCCTGGACCCTCCACTCTTGTGCTTTTGGGAACTGGCATCCCAGGGTCAGAGTCTGGCTTCTGATCTCCTTTGTCTTTTTCAGCTGTTTGTCTCCATCAGGTCAGCTGGCCCACCCTGATATATGAGTTACGTTTGAGAGGGACAGCACGGAGGTTTTTGTCTTCTTTCCTTAATGACTGCTGACTGTTCCAAAGGGCATAAGAGCATGGAGTTGAAGGAAGAGGATAGGATGACAAAGGAGAGAGAGATACAATGGATAAGCCCATGACTGGGAAGTCCTGGGGTTCCAACCACTTGAGAGTCCTGAGTGCATGGGGCCCTGCCCACTTGGGTGGAAGTGGCTGCATGAGCACCCCTCCCCCTCCCCCTGTAGAATCTGCTTCTCCTTCCATATGCATAAAATGCCCCAATTCTGGGCCTGCAGCTCTCTGCCTGAGGGGATCTTCCCGGACCGGGGCACGAACCCGTGTCCCCTGCATCGGCAGGTGGACTCTCAACCACTGCGCCACCAGGAAAGCCCAAGTCACCCTTACTTTAACCACCCTCTTCTACATAGTCTGGAGGTGGGCAGTGGGATAAGGGGTGTGGAACTAGCTTTGCTGGATGGCAAGTCCATCACCCCTCTCCAGTGGGGACAGTTGTACCTACTGTTCTCAGGCTTGGGACTCAGAACAGCCAGTTAAGCTGTTATTATTGTTTCTCTGTTCTAAGGGAGCTTATAATTTGCTGCAGTTATTACCGGGGAGCATGGGGATCAGAATGCTTGAAGTGTCAGATGTCATAACTGGATCATCTTTGTGTGCCTTATACTAGGTCTACAGTGTGTGTGTGTGTGTGTGTGTGTGTGTGTGTGTGCGCACGCGTGTATGTTTTAGGTTAAGCTGTAAGCACAAGTATCCACAAAATCCCCCACCTCTTTCTAAAGCGCCCGTAGAAGCCCTGAACCATTCAGGGTACAGGCTGACTCTGCAGAACCTCCTAGAATCCCACTGACACATCCTAATGAAACGTCAGGGTGTTAACTTCTGTAGCCTCTGCTTTAGGGATGGAGATGCAGACATGCACACACACACACACACACACACACACACACACACACACACAGTTGACCCTTGAACAAGGTGGGGATTAGGGGCACTGGCCTTCCTGAAAAAAATTCGTGTGTAAGTGGCCCCACGTTGTTCAAACCTGTGGTCAATTGTACATATAACCGTTTCCACTGTGAGAGTATTGTTACCTTGTTTCTCTTTGGTGATCATTAGCAAAAGATGGAAGTATTTCTCTATGCAGTTTTAAAATACTATTGGATGATATTCAATCCTCCTGGTGGTTTCATGTCGCCGAAACTGAAATTCTAAGGGAAAAAAATGGCTTTTGTCTGTAGCATGGCTACATAATGAACTAGAGTACATTTAGTAGCTGAAAAACTCCGGCAGTTCATTGTGTGGATGTAAATTGTAATTATCTACCTAACCTTTTCTCATGTTAAGCTTGTTGTTGAAATGTTGTTTTATCTCCTAAGTTTTTTTT
This sequence comes from Neophocaena asiaeorientalis asiaeorientalis, assembly GCF_003031525.2. Classification (NCBI taxonomy): domain Eukaryota; kingdom Metazoa; phylum Chordata; class Mammalia; order Artiodactyla; family Phocoenidae; genus Neophocaena; species Neophocaena asiaeorientalis. Next base: position 4,493,627 of record NW_020175536.1, on the reverse strand, counting down.
TTTTTCTTTCAGGCTCAGCACTATTTATATATATATTGAATTTGATTAAGGGAAAAGAAGAAAAAAATTGCTAATACCAATTGGTAGAAATCACCCCTTTGTGGAATATTATCTAACTTCCATAGTAGCATAGAAGCACAGAAGGCACTGCATTTACAAACAGTCTCTACATTTATGAACAATTTGTTCTCAATCCAAACAGAACTCATAGATCTATTTTGAATGAGAACTCGTCTCAAGTTGGAATTTATTATTATAATCACTCTTTTTATTGATCATTTAACAATTGTGTGGTGTTGATTAATTTTCTGGCAGTGTTACGTTAACAAGATTTTGAGGAAAGGGAGGAAGTAATTTCATGTATGTGGGTTTCGTTTAATTTTATTCACCAAAATGGTATTTAATTAATAACAATGATGGAAGTAAGCACAGATTCAGAATTTGTCACCTTCTATTTTAGTGCATAGCTAATGAATGGAGCAGGTGCTTGTGGAAAAATAGTTTGTGAGTCACAGGGGTGCCCGACCTCATTGGAGTGTTTGCAGTTTGGATCAGAGATGGTTAGCTTCTACCAGACTGAGGTGTCTGTGGATGCTTGGTCGATGCCAATTAATGAGGAGGGTTGAGACCCCCTGTATAATTTTAAGTTTGTGCTAATTCTTAATGCACAGATTTACCATTAAGCGGAAATCAGTTTTGCGAGGGATTTATTTACAAATTTGTAGGTAAAATTTATTTTAAAATTAAGATTGGTGCTAGTTTTAAAATTCTGTTGTGTTGTTTTCTCTTCCATTTTCCCTCTCTTAATTGCATGGTGATGGGGTTATTAATCCGTTTGTCAGAATAGAGATCCCTGTCTCTTACACCAGCCCACGTGGTTGTATCTTGTGAGTATCTTCCAAAGGTTCACCTCTCAGAGTATTTAGTTTTCCAGCTCTTAAAACACGTTAGTGTTTTACTAACGTAGTTGGTTAAAGGGGCTAACACAGTTTTGATCACCTTAGGATTTGAAGAATTGAGTCTTGCACTTTGAACCAAGTGGTAGGCATTTCTTCAGTATATTGCTGTTATAGAGTCTAGATGGTCTTTGAAATTCTGGCCCTAAAGATGAATTTAAGAACAATAAATGTATTGTTTAGCTCAGAGTTTCAGTAGCAGAGCTTAGGTGCTGAACTAGCTTTTTAGTTTTTTTCCCTTAGAAAACATTTGTAACTTGGGATGGATAGTCAGTGAAACCATGGTATCAAAGCAGGGAGTGGGCTGGCTTCACCTCATCACATAAGCATTTCATTTTGGATGAAAATGTAGCACCTGGTGTTGAAAACCTAGAGAAAGTTTTGACAGCCTATTAAAATGTAATTTAGAGAGTTTTCGATTCTAGTAATATAATAAATATAGAAGCCTGTTTTAACAGTTGTATGGTTATGTAAAGATTTTGACGCAGAGCTCATGGGGTTTGACAACATATTCTGTTTGGTGGTGTAGTGATTTTAAAGGGCATTTGCAGAGTATGTACCTGGAAAGTCAGGGAGCAAAGTGATGTGGTCTTCAAGCCACTCTAACCTTTTCCTCAATAAGACTTTTCCTTCCTTAATCCTCTCCTGGTGGTTTTCTGGTTCTCCAAGGCATGCCAGCTTGAGGAGTGAGCCTCAAGATGGCTTTCCGTGGGTGCTCAGAAGGGGGCTTGGTAGCTTTTTTGCTGACCTCTACCTCTATCCCTGCTGCCTAATGAATCTGGGTTCCTCCTGGGTCTAGATTCTACAGTGGAGAAACCTAGCAACCACTACCTTAACCAAATGATCAAAGTTATTTTTACACGACATAGCACTATCATGTAACCCTTGGTCTGATGCAGGAGAAAGGAGAACATCACTTCTAGGGTATTCTTTCCAAAAATACACACCCTGAGTTAATCATGAGTAGACATGAGGTAAACTCAAATTGAGAGACATTCTACAAAATAACTAGCTAGTACTTTTCAAATGTAAAAGTGATGGCTGTTGTGGAAATGTCACAGGTTTAAGGAGAGTAAGGACTCAGGACAACTAAATGCAGTGAGAATTCCTGAATTGGATTCTGGACCAGCAAAGGGACATGCCTGTGACAATCAGCAAAAATTGTGTAGTCTGTTGATGAGTTAAGAGTGTAGCATCAGTGTTAATTTCCTATAATTGTTATATGGTTGTATAAGATATGAGCATTTGGGAAAGCTGAGTGACAGATATATGGGAGCTCTTTGTGCTAATTTTTCAACTGTTTTGTAAATTTGAAATAAAAAAAGAAGTAAAACTCTCTTTTCTTTAGGAGATATTAAGCTTCATTGAACTAATGGTTTCACTAACTCCCACATATCCTGTCTCTGCATATACCTAGTCACTCTTCTAAGAAAATTAAAATGCATGGAGACTCCCCTTTGATGTTATCATTTTACTTGAATATCAGACTAAATTTTTTAGCTTCTCAAGGTTGCACTCTCCTCTCATCATCACCAATAAGAGAAGATACTCAAAGTTCTACCGAAGGGGGCAGGGACGGTCCAGCTTTACCCACCCAGTTACCTGAGTCTTCCTACCCTTAAGTTGCTCTGAAGGGAGACCCCATTGATAATAGGGCATATTTATTGTGAAGTTATTGAAGCTTTGGCTTCAGAACGCTTCTCGCTCAGGGGCCTCTTCCAAACCCTTCTGACTTAATTTTGAATTGATAATTTTATACTTGTTTCTTAAAGAGGGTCCTCCACATGGTATAAGCTTCAGGCCCCACAATACCTGAAATGCTCCTGCTTCCTGGGAATATTTTGACTGAGGCGGCCCCATACAAGGTCATGCAGTCTCTTTCCATTCTGGCTCACCAGTTCAAAACAGCAGAGAAGAAAACTATATCAAGCGGATGCCACAATCTATTTCAAAAGTTTTCCTTTGGGACTTCCCTGGTGGCGCAGTGGTTAAGAATCTGCCTTTCAATGCAGGGGACACAGGTTCAAGCTCTGGTCCGGGAAGATCCCACATGCTGCAGAGCAACTAAGCCCGTGCGCCGCAACTACTGAGCCTGTACTCTAGAGCCTACGGCCACAACTACTGAGCCAGCGTGCTGCAACTACTGAAGCCCATGTGCCTAGAGCCCGTGCTTGGCAACAAGAGAAGCCACCGCGATGAGAAGCCTGTGCACTGCAACAAAGAGTAGCCCCCTCTTGCCATGACTAGAGAAAGCCCGTGTGCAGCAACGAAGATCCAACGCATCCAAAAAATAAATTAAAGAAAAAAAAAGTTTTCCTTTGCTGGATTTTGTTCACTACTTGGATAGGCAAAATTAAAATCAAATAAAAGCAAATGCAAATGAAAAGCATCCATGTCAGCAGTCCAAACCTGAGCACATTTGGTCAGAAGATCAGCTTTGCTGCATCCAAAAGGTCACTGCCCAGAGGAGCACACTTTGGACACTTAGAAGCAACATGGCTTGGACTGACTTGGAGTTGCAGCTGATACTTGAAAATTCGACCCCCAGCCCAGCCACAAGCTCATCCCACTTCATCTATCTGTCAGATAAGCTCACAGCCCAGATTTTCAAGTACCAGACCTCACAAGAAGAGGCCAATTATCCATATGTAGAAATCTGTGTTAAATAAAATATAGGTTCAAGCCAAGGAGCATGAAATTTGGAGCTGGTGTTGACAGCCCCTCATTCCTGTCACTTATTAATTTTATTTCCCTCCTCAGCTTGTGTCATTGCCTAAAAATTATTTAAACATAAGTTTTCATATTCTGTGATTTAACTCTTGAAGACCTTTTGTAACACATGGGAACTAATGACCTCTTTCTCTATGAACATTTTAGATCGAGTTTATTCTTAGGGAAATTTGATCTTTAATAATTTTATCAGAGTGATTTTTTTTTTAAAGGCTAGCTATTCTAACCCTGAATTTACCAAAGACATTTTCTTTTTCTGGCCACACACTTTTGAAATCGAAGATTAGAATTACAAGACACAAGGCATTCATTCTGAAGTTGCCTTCTCTCTCTTGACTTTTACAGTCTGTGTGTATTGCGTGTGTGCGTGTTCAGAAGTTTTTACTTCCATATCTGTGTTTCCAGAGTAAGCAGAGGACAGAATATAGAAGTGATTTGAAATCACAAATTAAACTAGTTATGCTAGAAACATCAATAAAATATTGTTAAATGAAGAGGCTGATGGTTTGGAACCCTCACTTGACAATGGTTCCTGTTTTTAATGAAATACATCTAGCAATATTTTAATTGAAGTATAGTTGATTTACAGTGTTATATTAATTTCTGGTGTACAGCAAAGTGATTCAGTTTTATATATAACTCTTTTTTTTTTTTTTTTTTTGCGGTACACGGGCCTCTCACTGTTGTGGCCTCTCCCGTTGCGGAGCACAGGCTCTGGACGTACCGCTCCGCGGCATGTGGGATCTTCCCGGACCGGGGCACGAACCCGTGTCCCCTGCATCGGCAGGCGGACTCTCAACCCCTGCGCCACCAGGGAAGCCCCTGTTTCTGTTTCTTAAATAAGGTTATTTGTGTCCTATTTTAGATTCTCATATACGTGATATTATGTGATATTTGTCTTTCTCTTTCTGACTTACTTCACTTAGTATGATAACCTCTAGGTCCAGCCGTGTTGCTGCAAATGGCATTATTTCTTTTTTATGGCTGAGTAATATTCCATTGTATATATGTACCACATCTTCTTTATCCATTCATCAGCCGATGGACATTTAGGTTGCTTCCATGTCTTGGCTATTGTAAATAGTGCTGCAATGTATCTATTCAGGGTGCATGTATCTTTTCGAATTACGGTTTTCTCTGGATATACTCCCAGGATTGGGATTGCTGGGCGTATATCCAGAGAAATCTGGATCATCTGGTAACTCTATTTTTAGTTTTTGAAGGAATCTCCTTACTGTTTTCCATAGTGGCTACACCAGTGTACATGGCCACCAGCAGTGTAGGAGGGTTCCCCCTAGCAATGTTGTTTTTATCTTTGGTCTTTGAAAAAAATCAATTGCTTGATAATCAAAGGAATCAGAGACAGAAAGAATACCATTTTTAAGGAAGACTTGCTGTGAAGTCTATTGAGGGAACCAAGTCAGGTTCTCTAAAATGTATATGAGTGAATCATTTGCCAAAACACCAGAATTCGGCTATGAAGAACCCAGCAATCACCGGAGTCCCTTATGAGTTAAAGCTCAGGAAACCTCACATGTGAAACAGCCTGCAGGCCATCAGAGACCTGAGGATACAGCAGAGGTGATTTCATTGGCTTCAAAACTCTATTAGGGGGAATTCCCTCGTGGCACAGAGGTTGAGAATCCGCCTGCCAATGCAGGGGACACGGGTTTGAGCCCTGGTCCGGGAAGATCCCACATGCCGTGGAGCAACTAAGCCCATGCGCCACAACTACTGAGCCTGTGCTCTAGAGCCCGCGAGCCACAGCTACTGAGCCTGCGTGCCACAACTACTGAAGCCCGCGCACCTAGAGCCCATGCTCCACAACAAGAGAAGCCACCGCAATGAGAAGCCCTCCTCACTGCAACGAAGAGTAGCCCCCACTCGCTGCAACTAGAGAAAGCCTGCGTGCAGCAACGAAGACCCAACGCGGCCAAAAATAAATAAATAAAACAAAAACAAAAGTCTCTATTGGAGTTAAGCTTCTTAAAGATGTTCAACCAAGTCATCATGCTCTTCTATCCTTACATAATGTCTGGTATGTGTGTGGCTTACCCCCACCCCCTGCTACCCCCAGTTTGGCTGTCACTCTACAGAGGAAATAAAAAAGCAGTAGACCCAGTTTCTGGGCTGTGTTATTTTATGGAGATGCTAAAAGCCAGTTTATTTCATATTGATCATACCAGGGAGCTAGCCAAGTATGGTGTTAATTGGGTCCTCTGGAATTCTAAACCCTCGGGACTGAAAGCTTTCTAGTGAGGAGGGGAAATAACCCACAGGCTGCATAAAAATGAAATCCAGGAGCCCAACAGTGTCCCATTTGCTGGTGATTTGGCCAGCTCATTTTGTATCCAGTTGCTTATTTCAATTAGCTTGTTTTGTGTTATGTTTCCCCACACCCCCCTTTCCTGCAAAGCTGTGAAGACTTGTTTTGAAAACTGCTGCCCCAGAGTACACTGGTTTGGCTGTCCTGTCCTCATTGTTCTAAGGCTCATTCCATATGTGGGTCACATCCTAGCTCTCTCCTCCACCCCTCCCCCCAATCCCTTCAGTAGTCTCCCCTTCCCTGTCCAGGCATCCAGGCATTGGCATGCACTTGCTAGTTTCTCTCTCTCTCACTCACACACACACACACACACACACATACATTTTTCCCCTTATGAGGCAGAGGTAAAGAGCAGATACTTTTAGGAGCTTGCAGGCACAGCCATTCAAGCTTCATAAGCTGGTAGCTGTGCATTTAGTTTATGGCAAACACCACTTCATCTTCATGAAAGTCATTATTCTGTTCCTCTCCCTTTTTCCCTCTTCCTACCCCTTGCTCTTTTCCCTTCTGTTTTTCCAGGACAAAGGTCTTTAAGAAACTGAGATTGCTGCTTAGTTTGGCCCTTTCTTGTTACCGTGGTAGCGGGTGGGTATCTCAGACAGTGACGGATGGAGCAGGCAGGCTGGAGTTTTTATGCGCCGTTCTTTGGGGGCTGCAGAAGGAGTCCGCTGAGAAATGTGTGTTGCAGGCATGCCTGCTGAGTTTAGTCTGCTGGGTATCTGTCACTTATTCTGACTAAAAGGTAAGGGCTTCTGTAATTTGCTGCTGCAAAGAATTGGTGCATTGTTCTATTTCTAAGGCCTTCAACTAATTGGCTCTTAAGGGAAGATTGGAATGAGAGTTTTTGCTTGACTTCTGTGGCCTATCCTGTTAGATCTGATTTTTTAAAAAATATCTGAAGAAAATATAATCTTGGCTAATCTTATGGCCATTAATGGAAGGTCTATTTACATGTCTTCCAGGGGAATAAAAAAAGCAAAAAATGTTTGATTCCATGATGTTTCTTTCTTTTCATCTAAAACTTTTTATTTACCAGTGAAGAGGGATGGGGTACACGTACGTAGTCACTCTTTTCAGTGATTTCTGTAAACTTTGGGAATAGGACTTGTAGGTTTATCCCAAGCTAATAATATTTTCATCCAGCAGATTGCATTTTTACCAATTAAGAACTATAGTGCATTTGAGTAGTCAGAATGAGGAAAGTTAGAGACTATTTACAAGAAGTAACATTTACAAGTAGCATTTAAACAAGAAGTAGCATAACTGATTGGTCAGTTACTTTAGCATGTGTAAATATATGTTGATAAATAGAAATTACCAATTATACCTCTTGTTTTATGTGTGTTTAGAGGAAATTTTCCATTTCTGATTAGAATTCCGATATGAACTGAAATACAGGCAAAAAAATCTTAACAATAGAACTATTATAAAATTATAGAGACCTTAAATTTATGGTTCTCAAACTTACCTACTTAAAGTAATTGAAACTAGAATATCAGATGCCTGTTATCCCTGGGGAAAAAAGCTTACCTTTGGTTAAAGAAACATAATTTCAAAAACAGATTGCCCATCGCTGTGGAATTTGTACAGTTGGAAACCAACTGAGTTTTATTGAACAAAATGATTACACCTTATTTTCGTAAGCACTGGTGATTTATGGAGACTCTTTGGTAGGATTGTAGGCTGTATTTTATTGGAGATGGAGGTCGCTTTAATGATATTTTCTTTTATGGTCGCTACTTGGGCGTGTGATGTGTGTTGCAATCTGGCTCTATTTATCAATCTGTCTCATGAGCCATAAATGAAGGAAAGGTGTATGTTTGGACACCCAATTTAAGTCAACTCATTTTATTTATTACTTTATAAAATTTGGGCCAAAGAGCCTCTGGGAAATGTTTCCTCCAATGTTGATGCATATTCCTCCAACATATTGATGCATCTACTTAAAAAACCTAGTGAGATTAGCAAAACGAACTGGATTTCTTTAGTGATTAGACTTTGAGAAGAAACAAGAAGTAACGTGGATACTGAAGGGAGGATGCTGTCTGTAAAGGGGGAAAGTTTTAATTCCTTAACCCTGACTCACGTGTTCCTAGTGGGACTACTAGAGACTGAGTCGACAGAGTAGGGCCCAGATTTTAGAGGCTGTTTCTCTCCCACAGCTACCCCTCACCCTAACCCTCACTGTCCAGTGTCTTGTCATTAAGTCCCTCTGGTTTCTTTAATGTGTCAGCAGGATGGCTTACCTTCCATTTATTTATTTATTTATTTATTTTGGCCGCACATGGCATGCGGGGTCTTAGTTCCCCGGGATCAAACCTGCGCCCCCTGCATTGGAAGCGCAGAGTCTTAACCACTGGACCACCGGGGAAGTCCAAAACTAAGATTGACCTTCCATTTGAGATCAACAGGAGATGGCTCAGATCAGCACATACTCCTGGAGACCTTAAAAATCTTTCCTCGGGCTTCCCTGGTGGCGCAGTGGTTGGGAGTCCGCCTGCTGATGCAGGGGACATGGGTTCGTGCCCCGGTCCGGGGGGATCCCACATGCTGCGGAGCGGCTGGGCCCGTGAGCCATGGCCGCTGAACCTGCGCGTCTGGAGCCTGTGCTCCGCGACGAGAGAGGCCACAGCAGTGAGAGGCCCACGTACCGCAAAAAAAAAAAAAAAAAATCTTTCTTCCCATGTTTTATTCCAAACATCTCCTTCTTAATACAAAGAAAAAATAAACAAGGAGGAAAAAAAAAGAAACAAGATACTTCTTCATATGAATTTTTTTTTTCTCTTTCAAGTGTTTCATACTTTATTTTCTAAAGTTTAAACCAGATTTGTCCCTTATATAAAATTGGACACTTTTTTTATGTACTAAATCAGTGACTGTCAGCCTGGGCGTGTCCATAGGACTCACCTGTAAAGTGATTGAGTGATGCCACTGTCAGGGAGTTTGTTCTGGAACTCTACATCCATGCCTGGTACATGGTAGGTGTTCAGTAATATCCAATGAATGTTAAATACTGAAATGTTTTCAGAGTGGATTCTAACAGGCCACATTGGATAAAACTCATTGCAAAATCTGTTCCTCTTCCTCTTTAGTTGAATTTAGAGAAGGGCATGTCCCAGCTTCTATGCTTCCTACATGTAAGTTGAGAAATAATAGGGCTTCTTTTGAAAGGCTGGACTTCTTTTGCAGACTTTTTCAAACCTCTGAAAATAGATGAATAAGGGCCCTTTAATCATTTTCTAGCACACAAAACAAAGTGACTTCTATAGCAATGATACTAACATACCTCTTAGAAATTACTGTGTACTCCAGTCCCAGGACTCTCTCATGAACCTCAAAATGATACAATGGAGAGAACCCAGCCAACTGAAAACATTCTCTTTCCACATGTGTATTTTTGGGTTATGTGTGTATCTTCTCACTTGAACCAGTAGAAGTGTGCCTCTTGAATAATATTGGGTTGGCCAAAATTTTGTTGGGCTTTTACGGAAAAACCTGAATGACTTTTGTGCCAACCCAATAATTATTACGTATTTCCCAAACAATTCTGAAGGCACCTAGGTAGACATTACATATCAGATGAGGCTCTGTCTCCATAGACCTGGAATTCGTATGTGACCTAAGCATTTGTTTTTCCTATCAAAGTTTCTCTCCTCCAGTGTCGTTTCTACTTTAGACTGAGTCTTGAAAAATTATGAGAGTATCTAGACAATAGGGGCAAGACCCTTAAAAAAAGTTCAGAGTTACTAATATGTTAATATTATCTGTGATTTGAAGACTTGAATTAGAAGAGATGAGTCTTAAGTCATTCCCAGGTTTCTAATCTCTGAATTTTAGTCTTTCTTTTATAAGTTTAATCAATTCTCAGTAGTCATTTCTGCTATAACACTTGTTTTGAAAATGCAGATTTGTTGCAAAGCAATTGATGTATTAAAGAACAGACATAAAAGAAATGTATTTGCTTATGTACAGTTTCCTCCTAGAGAGACACTAGGTGAAGGCAGAAAACTGCAGCCAAGCTTAACGCCACATAGGATTACCCCAAAGTGTGTGCAACACCCAGTTATCTACATACTCATTTTACTTATGAATTATGAGCCCCATCCATCCACATTTGGTGTGGAACAACTTTCTGTCCCATTCCAGATCGCTTTTCTACCACACTTCACAATAAACGCATCTTTTCCTGCACCCAAGTCCAAAGCAAACTGTAGCTTTCTTTTTTTAATGAGGTAAAGTGCCATATTTATTGTAGTTCTTATGTGTTTCTTAACCGTTTAACACAAATAAAACTTTGATATTAAAGTCCTGCATTTTAATAATGTTACTGATATCCTTTTGGAGTGCTTACCCCTAACCCCATGCTTCCCCTAAGTCCTATGGTTTTTATTGCATGATTTGCATTGTATCACGATTTTCGGGAACACTTATGTTTTGTTATAGCAGAACTGACTGTAATGGATCTTGGTGCGATAAAATTCTTAGAGGCTAGTGATGAGGACATTTAGCATGTCCTAGCATTGTTTTCTATGAGTGTGGACAACTTGGCATGCTTTTTCCTACCTGCATTTATTTTTTCCAGTGCCTTTATAGGTTTGCTTCAGAATAATCATTTTCCAAAACTGCAAACTTCAGAGAAAGTTGTATGACGTTCCCAAAAGTGAAGACCATTGAAAGATGACTATATACTTGGTCCAGTCTTAGGGATAAGGAGAGTTTTCTGGTCTTGGCTAATTAATATTTAAGGTCATTGGACGATATAATTTTAACTGATTCTAAAGTTCAGATTTTAAAACATGTAGATGTTGTGTTTTGCAGTATAAAACTTTATCAAATGAATGCAAATTGGATCATTTTTACATTTACCAAAAAAATAAATAAATAAATGCTGGACTCTTCATCCTATGAAACAAGGAAGAACGCTGGCCTGGTTTGGTAGAAGGGAAAGGGGATTGTCATCTTCAGACAGGTAATCTATACTGTAGGATTGTTGGTTTGTTTTCAGTGTCTGCTTACTGTGAGCCTGGGAATTGGAGGCTGTGTTTTTGTTTCTGATGCTTCTCAGGGTTCTGACTTTTGGCCACAAGCAGTTACACCATATGCTGCTCAGGGTATCCCCTTGCCACTACCTACTCTGTTAATATTTCTTTCACCACTGAACTTGCCCTCCAGAACTTTGCAGAACTTCTCCAGGGAACTGAACATGACGGCCGGAGTTTGGAGCTGCAAATGGAGCCCTTGCGTTGTCCTAGGGTCTCCTCTGTTTTCTAGCTGTAGTGCCTGTCAGGCCACATGGGCAGGCTCTTTCATCCTGACTTGTAAAGCGGAGCTTCTCTCCACCTCCTTCATGAGAACTTTTCCCTTTGAACTGTAGCCATTTGAAAGCTTCCTGGGCACATCCACAGTCCTTAGGTCAGATGGCCATGCTCAGAACTTACTCACTTGGCTAGAGGGCTGGTGCCTTGATCATTATATATGCTTAACCGGTTTTTACTCTTAGTAAATATCCTGTGAGGGACTGAACATTTGTGTACCCGCCTCAAATTTATATGTTAAAGCCCTAACCCCAATGTGACTGTTTGTGGAGATGGGGCCTATGAAGAGATGAGGGTCATAAGAATAGGGCCCTAATCCAATAGGGCTGGTGCCCTTGTAAGAAGAGAAGACACCAGAGTTCTCTCTTTCCCTGCATGGGGACACAGTGAGAAGGTGGTAGCAGTCTGAATGCCAGGAAGAGAGTTCTCACCAGGAATTGAAACAGCCTTCGCTCCAGTCTTGGCCTTGTCGGCCTCCAGAACTGTGAGAAATAAATTTCTGTGGTTTAAGCTGCCCAGCCTGTGGTATTTTGTTATTGTAGCCAAAGCTGACTAAAGCACACGCACAGTTTAATTCATCACCTTAATGAATTTCTGGTTGAAGAGAGGAAACAAGAAAATTGACGTTGAAATACAAATAAGTTGCCAAGAAGCATAAAAATAATAATCCTATTAATAACCTTGAGATTGTCCTGAGCAGATCTTCAAGCTGAGTTGAACAGTGTTCTTATATAGCATATCAGGTGCTAAAAATAGAAGACACAGTACCTGCTCCATCCACTATGGCTCTTCATTTACCGAGATTAAAAATTATTCACAGGGGCTTCCCTGGTGGCGCAGTGGTTAAGAATCCGCCTGCCAATGCAGGGGACACAGGTTCCAGCCCTGGTCCGGGAAGATCCCACATGCCACGGAGCAACTAAGCCCGTGCACCACAACTACTGAGCCCACGCGTCTAGAGCCCATGCTCTGCAACAAGAGAAGCCACCGCAGTGAGAAGCCCACGCACTACAACAAAGAGTAGCCCCTGCTCGCCACAACTAGAGAAAGCCCGCGTGCAGCAAGGAAGACCCAACACAGCCAAAAACATTAAAAAAAAAAAATTATTCATATCCACTCTATGGTTATTTTTTGAGATGTGTGTGCAAATAGAAACCTGAAACCATGAAAATTACCAAAAAAAGTGGGTTAAGCCTATGATGCAAACATTTCAGCTATCAGATCACGACATTTGTTTTTTTTATTTTTCACACAATATGGTGCAGTTAAGCCTCAAAGTACATGTTAATATGTGCTCGAGCCTAAGATGAAACCTTATATAATTTTATTTTAAATTTAAATTGTAGACAAATGATTAGTTTTCTTACAAACTTAAGGTAAATGAAATAGCATTTCTTACTTATTAAATGGGAAAAAACTGGAATTTGTCTTCATACATAATGAATGTTATTAAAATTTTATTAAATGAACTTTGTGATAAAATCTTTAATAGTATATTGATCTCAAGTGAAATGCTTTATTTTAAATCCCTTATCATCTACCATGCAGAAAGGATGAAATGATTAAAAGTTTTCCCAAGGGGTTTCCAGTGGTGATGCATTAGAGTGAAAAAAGGGGTCCCAAGTGAAAAGCGAATAGACAATGCTAGGCTGAAAGATCCCCAAGGCCTCTGTAGAGTCTATAGTTCTCTGATATGCCTGGAACAAAGCAGAATTAGGAATACAAAGATGGAAAGAAAGAAGCGATTCCTTAGGAAGTATAAAGAAGACACTCCACTTGGAGCTCCGTTACGTGTAGAAGGTTTCATTGAGCTGTAAAAGAGACGTTTCAGTTCTCAGACACAGGCTGCACCCTAAGATAACATGATTGTTGGCAGCAGTATAACTGTCGGTTGTTGAAAAAATATATACAAAATACATATTTCTTAGTTGCTTTGATTTTTTTAAAAATCTGTCTGTTTTTGTGCTTACAATGGTCCTTTTAATATCATGCCAAAAATAAGCCCCTAGCTATCCATGCTTAACAAGTTGAATTGGTTTACCTCTTGACTACTTCATAATTAACTGATTCGGTTAGTCTTGGCAAATGACAGAACCCAATTGTTGATCTATTTTCTAATATCTCTGAAAAATTAAGCTGAAAAATGCATACAGGGTAAATTACAGGAGGAATTGCAGTGCACCCACCTTCTCTTTGTGTTGAAGAAGAAAAAATAATGATTAGATCACACTTTAGATTCATTCGATTTCACATCGACTCTACTTATGATCATAGGTCTAGGTTAGGGAAGGTCTGTGGGACCTCTGTGCTGCTGTGTGTTGAGCTGAGTACACTATTTAACAGACTCACGGTAGCTTTTAGGCAATGATTTCCCACATTCCTCTCCTTCACTCTGGAGCCAGGTGCCTTGGGAAGAGGGAAAGCCATGGCTTAATCTGAACAAAGAAGGAATTAACCAGTTGCCTTTCCAATCCTAGGACATACGGAGCATACTGGCTGTGCCACTAAGGAGTTGGCAGAGGAGGAACTGGGACCTCAGGACAGATGGCATTGAAGGGAAGGAGGAAGGGAGAAGGAAGGAAGGAAGGAAGGAAGGGAGGTAGGAAGGAAGGAAGGAGGAAGGAAAGAAGGTGGAAGGAAGGAAGGAAGGAAGGAAGGTGGAAGGAAGGAGGAGGAAGGTAGGAAGGAAGGAAGGACAGAAGGAAGGAAGGAAGGTGGAAGGTAGGAAGGAAGGAAGGAAGGTGGAAAGTCAGAAGGAAGGAAGGAAGGTGGAAAATCAGAAGGAAGGAAGGAAGGTGGAGAGTCGGAAGGAAGGAAGGAAGGTGGAAGGAAGGTCGGTGGGTGGAAGGAAAAATAGAGGAAAAATGAAGGATGAAGAAAACCAGAAACATGTACTTTAAAAATGTTTTTGTCCTCTCCCTCCAAACATGTGGACATGGAGATTCACATATATTCCTCCTCAACTTTAGTTATATTCTTTTGTTTGTGTAATATAATGTTTAAATTTTTTAGAGGAAGTCCTTTCCTTTTTGCCTTTTTATAGCTGAATGACCTCAGGTTTGCTGGGAAATCAAAGGATTTGGTTGTTTGAATTGCATTAGCATCAGAAAGGCAAGTTGCCTGGTGCGCTGGCTAAGGTAGCCTTGTAGAAAGAGGCTGAGCTGGTGGTGGGGAAAGAGATTGGAATTAAGAAAGAGCTGGAGTGGCTTTGTTGGGCAATCAGTAAAGCCCTGCTCACAGGTATTGCTGAATATCAAGTTCTCTTTGCTGGGCTGGGTAAAGCCTTATTGCAGTTGATTGTGGCTTCTTCCTTGTTGTCAGTAAGTATATACTTGAGGCTAACTAGAGTGGCCTTATACTGTTTTAGTGCTCACAACTTTTTTGAAGGCTTTTCATGTCTTCAGACTCCTAGAATTACAGGCTACAGGGGACATGGTGGAAGAAAGTATTCTGGCCGGGGTCAGGAATGCAGTCACTACTCTTAACCGACTGCTTTTGAGCAGTTCCTTTTACCTACATGGCCTCAGCCTTATCCAGCTTTAAAATATGGGACCTTGACTCTAATAGTCTTTATTTTTCTGTTTGCATTTATTTAATATGAAAGCTCCTGCCTGTGATTGAAGTTGGTCCAAAGTGACTGGACGGAGAGAGTTATTCTTTAACAGAAATTATCTGCCTTTAACTTGAAAATGTTTTGTAAAGTACTTTGCAAAGTCCAAATCACATAACATCCCATGAGATAGAGAAAACACCATTTAGGCATGGATGTCTAGAAATGGGCAAACTGAGATACAGACAGGTGGTGTGGCAGCCTTGATATCCCAACTCGGATTTGGAAGTATTATGGGTATCTTCTTCTGAAACTCATTTAAAAATTTTGTATATATCTATGATATATATATATATATATATATATCATGATATATATATATCATATATATATGATGAGATTCTGAGAATATGAAGGTTATGAAAACAGTGCATTTGCTTGTATTAGTGTTTACTGAACTTTATTTAATGGAAAAATGTTAATAGTTATGGGGGAGGGGAAGGGGGAGGACAGAAGGAGTTTCCCTGGTCAAAGCAGTTTAGCAAACATTGGGCTAAAGGAAGTAAGCAGGTTTTTCTTACACATGCTTTTTTGTAATCTTTAATCTGCTGATGTGCATTATAAATCGCCAACGTGGGTTATAGAGGTAGCTCCCAAATCTGAACTCATAATCACAAATTTCTGGGCTCCAAAGACTCACTGCATCAAAACTGTGGGAGGTGGGAACTGGGGACTTCCATTGAAAACACCTTTGGGAGACCACCTTTAGGCAGTGAATTCATCTATTTCAGCGGGGGTCCAAGGCACCACTGTCAGCCAGACTGCAGCCCTCCCGCCCCAATTTATTTAACTGCCGAACTCCTTTTGTCTGAGAAACGCATGTCGACATTTATGGAACTAACAGTTTAGAAAATGCTGGTCAATGCATTCTCTTACTAAAGGCTTAAAGAAAAATACGACCATCAACAAGTATTGGTTTGGGACTTTCCTTTGAGTTGTGTATTTTGTGTGTGGTGGTGGTTCAGATAGCACTAAAGATCATGTGCAGTGTTTTGAGCCCACAGTGATGTGTTATTTATTATTTTTTATAGTGGTGTTTATTTCATTTATATTATCCTTAGACATTTTTTTTTTCTTTTTTGCAGCAGACTTTCCCAAGATGTTGAATGTAATATGTAGTAAACTGTTCTGTTCTCTCAAATTGTTAGGGAATAATGCTTAAACTTATTTGATTTCTAAAACTCAAATCTCCAGAGATAGGGAATTTTGTAATTAAAGTGAGTGTGATAAACTCTTTTTTTTTTTTTCGGTACGCGGGCCTCTCACTGCTGTGGCCTCTCCTATCGCGGAGCACAGGCTCCGGATGCGCAGGCCCAGCGGCCATGGCTTACGGGCCCAGCAGCTCCGTGGCACGTGGGACCCTCCCGGACCGGGGCACGAACCCGTGTACCCTGCATCGGCAGGTGGACTCTCAACCACTGCGCCACCAGGGAAGCCCTGATAAGCTCTTGGCATAAAATAAATAAGTCTTCCAAGAGAGGAGAGAGTGAAGGATCTCAATTTTAAAAAAATCTTGATTGTTTCTAGTACTGGACTCTAGATTATTAATTTATGATGCTGAAGGGGGTTATGACAGTGACTTAATTAAAATGATATAATTAGACAAATACAATACAGAAAATACTGATCCTGAAAAGAAGATGATTTTTCAGAGGGGAAAAAAATTGGGAAAGCCCCTCCAAAGGGGTTTAACTTTCTCGTCATACGTGTTCTGATGCCACATTTGAGAGCCTCAGAGCTGAGCTGTGGAACTGAGGCAATTCACTGCAGACTTAGGATTCTGTGTGGACATCCATGAAGACGTTTGGGGTGCAGCTGTATTTTGAGAGGAGATGATACACTCTAACAGTAACTCCCTTCACAGCCATTAGAATCAGGTGAAAAGCAAATACAACTTTCTTTTCATTTTGAATATCCTTCTGTGTAGAAAGCTGTTTCTCATAAACTCACATTTGAGTCTCCGCTCACTTATTAAGACACTGCAAACCAGATCACCGTTTCTGTTCACGTGACTGTTGCTGAGGTTCAGTACCATGGACCTTTGAGATCATAGGTAGATGAAAGGGCTTTGAAAATTTTTGTTCAGTCATCGAAAACCTTAATTGCTGAAGTGCAGACTCAGGTTCACTGCAGACCTTGTCTTAGAGTCCAGTGAAGCCACGTGCATGTACAATATGATAACAAAGCACCAACAGCAGTGCACACGTGGTGGCCTCTAACCCATTTCATGATGATAATAATTGATCTAAAGATTCTCTGAAGAAAAGACCAATTATCGCTGACATTCTGCAAGATGGAACTCCCTGTGGGTTAGACAGAGGCCCTGACTGAAGACTGTCACCAGGAATTTGAAGATGATCCTGGCAGGGATACTCCAGGAACCAGGACCTTTAATCTGATCACATTTAAAACCCATTTCAAGCATGTTAGGTAAATTATGTCAGGGCTCTGGGGAGATATCTCTGGAATCTGAACATTCTCTGGGGATTGCTGTTTGACATTTAGAGCAGGTGAGAGTCCTATAGCTTGTGAAGTCATTAAGGTACAATTATGACCAGCTAGACTTTATCCTTTCTGATGTGCCTGCCAGACTTGACAGCTCCGAACAGTTGGTGGGGACCCGAAGACACCTCTTCTTGGTTCCTTGTAGCACAGCGAAAATATTCTGCTCCCTGTGGCTAGAGCTGCATGAAAGAAATTTTTGCTGAGAAAAGGTAGAAGGCCCTCTGTTGATGGTTGCTATTAAGTTAGAAACCTTGGGCCTATTATCAATGACTCCCTAGGTGTACAGAATGGGTATAATTCCTCTTCTTCTTTTTCTCCTGTTTTAACTTGTGCTTAAATTGGAGGCTGACATTTCTTTATTCTGTCAGATAACTCCTTACCTTAACTCTCATTTGACATCTAGCTAAAATGGTGTCTGTGCTTTTGGAATGCAGGACTGTGGCATGTCTACAGCAGCTTGAGTGACATAGATTAAGGGTCATTCTTTTTATTTGTGAGGATGTGTGCATTTCTTTCATGCATGCCTAAGCCTTTGTAATTTAGGGCCTGGCTCCCAAACCATATTCATGTTGGCAAAGTAGTTTAAAACAAGTACTTCTTGAGTAGGCAACATAATCTTACAAAGAACTCTGAGCATCGGGGTCACCCAGGGTCCATCCTGTACTAGCTATGTGATTTAACACAAGTAATTTAGTTTCTAAGCCTCAGTTTCCCCAGCTGCCCATCTGTGAAAAGCAGCTCATTAAAACTACCTCCTAGGGTCATGTTAAGGTGAAATGAGACAGTGCATTTAAAACACAAGTGTGAGGTACATAGTAAGTACTTTATAAGTGGTACTATAATTATTGTTTGGAGTCAATTTCACTAACATAAAATGAATGTATTTTTTATCTCTTTTCCTTGAATGACTAAGTGATAAATGATATGGATATGAACGTGGAATAGAATTTCTGAATTAATACATCTCTGCTCTCAGGAAATTATCTTATGTTGGTGGCTGTCTTTGGTCTTCCTTAAGTCTTAAGGTGTTCCTTAACTTCTCTTTTTTACTTTGGCTGTGTTTAGAGTTTCCCCCTTAGTTATATGTAAATGTATTTTATCTAACGCTTTATTTTGAAGAAGATAGAAAATGTTTGTATTCTTTAGAAATGTATTAGATAGCAAGTAATAGAAAACCCAGCTACAACAGCTTAAACAAATAGTTTATCATTCTAATATAGCAAGTAGTCCTGAGGTGGGTGATTGCTAGCTTTGGTTAAGGACCTCAACAATGTTAGGGTCAGTGCTTCTATGATTCTCGAAGATTTCCCTCCTTTTTTTCCCACATGGTTGCAAAATGGCTACTGAATTCCAGACATCACATCCCCATTCAGGTAGGAAGAAAGAAAGAAGGATGAAGGGGCATGCTGCCTGTCACCCAGTATCATCCCTTATTTCTGCTAGTCTCATTGGCCTAAACTGAATCACATCCTACCTGCAAAGGAGACCAACTGTGATCATCACCTGGAGTTGGACATATTTGCTCTCTAAATAAATATGGTGTTAGTTAGGCAACAGCAGGATGATGAATATTGAGTAGACAAAAATGGTCTTCTGCAGTACTGCAGACCTCAGCTTAGTTTCTGTACCAGCTGCCTTCTGCACTAGAGGAATTAAAGGCCAGGGGGAAAACAGTTAATCCTAATCGCTCTAACCCTCCTCCATGTGAACTGAACACGGTTAATGTCTGTATTATTTATTAGGTGCAATGGACAAAGAAGGAAGCATTTGAACCAACCAGTTGCCTGCCCCAGTCTCCATCCTTTGCTTCAGGATGGCTTCCCTTCCCTTGGTTACATCCATCAGGATGGTTGTAGTTTATGATGGATATAATGGATGTGATGTTGGACCATCTTTGACCATGACTGGTTCTCCACCAAAAAACATCCAAACAAGCATGAAGCCTGCTGCTCCCGACTCACCCTCTTGGGACCCTGGGAAGCCCCCTGGTGTGTTCTCCTTGCACAGTCTGCATTCATCTAGGTGAGAGCCCACCCTTCCCCACCCCCACCCTCACTCCTACTTTATCAGAAACTGGAGGCTGATTTCCTATTGTCTTATGAACTCCCAAGACTCACTTAGAAATAGGGAAGTATATTGACTCAGTTTCATTATCTAGATTAGTGAGTCAAAGTTGAATAATTCTGTAATAGTTCTAGGGACTAAACCATTCCTAAAACCAGCACTCACTGGCCCAATACAAAGTAGCTACTTGCTCATCCCAGTATTGCATCTGAGAAGCAACCTTGAAGTTCCCTTTCCTTTCCTCTATCATTTTCTCAAGGTGAAACAGGCATAACCAGAACTTTAAGGTATTCCTTATACAGCCTAGATGCTTTTCAATTATATTTATGAAAAGACATGGAATTGCTTTTGCTTATCATCCAGCTTGTTACTGACTTTTTCTTTTCTGCATAAAAAGAAAAAAAATACCTCTGTAGGCTTCCTATTCAAAGGCACTTAGGCTGAATGGAAGATTTCCTTTTATTATTGTTATTTTTCTCTACTTGCAAAGCCAGGAGTCAGAACCATGGAATCAGAGAATTCAAGTTTCTTTATACTTCAAGCAGAGTGAGGCAGGGAATGGACAGAAATAGGTCGCATTGTGTTTGAAAGACCAGGACAATGGGGTTTTCTTGGAGTGCTCGGACTCTGATGGATTCTTGTTTGGGGGCAGAGTGTTTCAGAAAAGTCAGAAGCCAAGAATTTATAGTATGGCAGCCTGTAAAACATTGAAAAAAACATATACTAGTCTGTGTGTTTTTTCCTAGTAAAAGGAATTTGGCAATTTTCTGTAATCATTTGTCAAGAAGAGCCAAGTGGCTTTTCCCAAGATAATTAGAAGATGGGTTGAATGTGTCTTTTCTGTTGCATGTAGCCCTTGAGTGATCTTTGGACATCACCAGCTCCCCACATGACTGGGTAATGGAGACAGTAGCCGACCCCTTAGCTGAGATTCCTAGGTCCCAGCCACTGGTTTTGCCAGTAAAGATCATTTGGCAATGACTTTGAGGAAGTCACTTAATCTGAGGGTGTTCTTACCAATAAGACAATGGGTCTGTTTGGCCTCTTCAGCTTCTAAAATCAGGGTGTTGCTCTCACTTTTGGGGATTCTTGGGTTATTGCTCTGAGTCTAAACAGATATGAAAATGGGTAAAGAAGAGGTGGAAGCTTCCATGGGCCCCTGTCACTATCTTTGTTTTCCTCTTCTCGCAAGAGACAGGGTAATGCCCAGAAAGGCTGTGATTTTTAATTTTGCAGACTAACTCTGAGTGTTGCATGGGCTTTGGTTTCTGTCTTTTTCTTGCTGCCCCTCCATCTGGGATTTAGGGACATCGCCCTTCTCCCTCTCTTCTCAATTCTTCCCAGAGATTAAGTGCTTTGGATGCTTGTTCGCCACCCAGACATGCCCTCCTGCTTCAGAATGCCACTCCCCTCTCCAGGTAGCTTTTCCATTCTCTGAACATAAAGCCAGACTCAGCTAGCTGCCAGATTATTTGATGACATTGATGGACGTCAAGTTGTTAAATGATGCTGAACTTTAGCAAGGGTATTTGCATTTTTAAAGAGCATGGCCCTGAAAAGGATCTCTAGTTTGTGGGACATGTGGAGAAGATACGAATAACGCTATGTGTAATGCTTTATCCACTTCAAAAGGCGTTCACATTAATCATCATGTTTAGTCACACCAGGAAAATGAACTAAATAGGGATATCCCTCCGGGACTTTATTTATTTCATTTGAGCAGCTGAGACGGGTTGAGCAGATAATGCTCAAGTCCGGCTGGCTAAAAAGTGAAAAACCAAGACCTTGCACCTAAGTTTTCCCATCCTGGGCTCTGGCTTCTGTAAGAAGCACCTCTTCACAAGTGCCACTTCCTTTTCCTCATCTTCCTTTTCCCTGTTGAATCAAGTACATTGGCCAAAGGGCCACCACGTATTTAAGGGACATGCTGACTTTAGAAGATGACTTATAAATCAGAGGGTGTTCTGCTGCATGTAGGATCAGCTTTGCAGCCTTAAAACATCTACCACCATGGGCTTTTTTAGCTTTCTCCATCTTTTAAAAGTGAACTCAGTGAAGACCAGTGTTGGATTGTGTGGTATAAGAAGTGGGGGCAGGGCTTCCCTGGTGGCGCAGTGGTTGAGAGTCCGCCTGCCGATGCAGGGGACACGGGTTCGTGCCGCGGTCCGGGAAGATCTCACATGCCGCGGAACGGCTGGGCCTGTGAGCCATGGCCTCTGAGCCTGCGCGTCTGGAGCCTGTGCTCCGCAACGGGAGAGGCCACAACAGTGAGAGGCCTGCGTACCGCAAAAAAAAAAAAAAAAGAAGTGGGACAATTTTATACCATGACGTGGGCAGTTGTCCACCTGGTGACAGTACTTCATGTGACACAGGGAGGGCAGTTGTGGCACAGGGTTGCCATCTACTTTGATGCTTTAGAAGATTGTGTTTAAACCACCAAATAAAAAATCACAGTTCTTTATTCTCCAAATAGTATGCTTTAAACAGCTCTTCATTCTTCAAAAAATAAAGAAGAATGTAAAATAAAATGTAAAATCTCCTACCTCATTCGAATCCCTCTTTCGGGTGATTTTTGAGTGTGTAATCTTCCAGACCTTTTCCTACACCATACAGTGTATGTATCTGTATACATATTTTTAAAAAATGAATTGCAGTTGTTTTAAGAAAATCTTTCCCCGTTAGTAAAAAAGACTTGATTTTTCTTAACGGGTGCCTGATATTCTACTGGATGGAGTCACCAGAGGTATTTACCCTTCCTTACTGAAGGGCATTTAGTCTTTCTTTAGTACATCACTACTAAAAACAATCTCGTAGAACACATTATGCCAGTATTTCTGTAGATAGATTCAAAGAAGTGAAATTGCAGAGTCAAAGAATGTGCCATATTAAAATTTTAATAAGGGCCGCCTATTGTCCTCCAAAGCTATCATCCCCAATTACCCTTCTAGTAGCAGAGTTTGAGTGTGCGCTATTCCCCGCATATTCACCAACACTGGGGAATATGACTCTGGTTTGCCAATTTGATAAACAAAACAGGCTCTTATTTGATTTATATTTCCCTGATCATGTGAAGGTTGTACATCTTTTTCATAGTATTTTTTTGCTATTTGTATGTCTTTTGCTGTGAAGGACTAGTTCATGTTCTTGTTCCAAATTTCTTTATCAGTACAGTCCTCTTCCTCTCTTTATCTCTCTCTCTCTCTCTCTCTCTCCCTCTCTCCCTCTCTGTATCCATGGGAGGTTGGTTCCAGCACCCCACTCCTCCTCTTGGAAACCAAAATCATCGGATGCTTAAAACCCTTACATAGGGCTTCCCTGGTGGCACAGTGGTTGGGAGTCCTCCTGCCGATGCAGGGGACATGGGTTCCTGCCCCGGTCTGGAAGGATCCCACATGCCGCGGAGCGGCTGGGCCCGTGAGCCATGGCCGCTGGGCCTGCGCGTCCGGAGCCTGTGCTCCGCAACGGGAGAGGCCACAACAGTGAGAGGCCCGCGTACCGCAAAAAAAAAAACAAAACAGCCCTTACATAAAATGGCATAGTCTTTGCATATAATCTAGGCAGTCCTCCCCTATATTTTAAATCACCTCTGGATTATCTGTAATGCCTAATACATTGGAAATGCTATGTAAATAGTTGTAAATACAATGTAAATGCATGTAAATAGCAAGCAGCAAATTCAAGTTTTGCTTTTTGGAACTTTCTGCAATTTTTTTTTCGAATCTTTTGATCCATGGTTGGTTGAATCCACAGATACAGAACCTGTGGATATGGAAGGCTGACTATATTTGTTTTCCTCTGTAAGAGCTCTCTCTGGTCTGTCGTTAGTCTTTTGTTTATGGTATCTTCTGCTACTCAGATGTTTTTAATTTATATGTGGTCAAATCTGTTAGCCTTTTCCTTTATGGTTTTCTAAGCATTGTGCCATCTTTAGGGAGGACTTCTCCCTGCTAAGATTTTGGAAATATTATAAATTTTTTTTCTAGTCCTTTTAAAGTTTTTTTCTTTTTCTTTTGTTTGTTTGTTTGTTTTAGGGTAGATTCCTGATTCATGTATGACTGTAGGTAGACTTCTCATTTTACTATGAAGCACTAAAAATTAACAGTTATTTAGGAAAGAAAATAAGATATAAAATTGCACCAAAAATAAAATGAAGTCCTAGTTATCCAGGATCTGGAGGGCCATTCGGGGTAAGGTTGGTGATCCAAATCACTCACAGGGTGTTGGGGTCCCTTGAAGCAATTTCCTCACCAAGATCTTAGAAGCTGTAAACTATCGCATGCCCCTACTTTAAGCCCATCATGATGTGTTTCAGGACCAGTCCACCAGGGTTTAGTGACTAATGAAAGATAATGAGTTAGTCATTTGAATTGGTTCCATAGTAGACAGTGCAAAAGAACAGGTGTGGGGCTTCCCTGGTGGCGCAGTGGTTGAGAGTCCACCTGCTGATGCAGGGGACACGGGTTCGTGCCCTAGTTTGGGAAGATTCCACATGCCACGGAGCGGCTGGTCCCGTGAGCCATGGCCACTGAGCCTGCGTGTCGGAGCCTGTGCTCCGCAACGGGAGAGGCCACAACAGTGAGAGGCCCGCGTACCGTAAAACAAAACAAAACAAAACAACAACAACAAGAAGAACAAATGTGATGACCAAGAAGATATTTTCTAGGGGAAGCATCTTGAGATGAAGGGGAAAGTTTAGTGGAGTCTGAGAAAGACCTGCATTTATGCTGGATTGCAGAACTTAGTATATTTCTTCTGGAAGAGAATCCCACTCATAAAGCAGATGCATTGTTGTCAGTGCAGAATGAGAAAATAGCGGAATTCATGAAAAATGTCTTCAAGTCACCCGAGTGCATGAATGACTTAGGGAACATATATAGGTAACTGGCTTAGAGAATTGCTTATAGAGGAAATGAGGTCAGGACAAAAATGCATGCAGAAGGGATTTATCCTCAGCAAGTCTTTCTTAGAAAAACAGAAACCAGATCTTAGGTTAGGAAGATGGTGGGCTGCAAGGCAGTTGAAGATCACTTGTGAAATTTTGACCTATTTTCGGTCCCCTTTTCTCTGAATCTTTAGATTCACGAAAGGGAGCAGAAAAGGATATCGGGATGTGAAGGATGTGGTCATCCCAAGGTCAGAGGTGAGAGCAGGGAGGGAACCAGACCCTGAGCCTTGCTATGTCTCTGTCAGGATGGAACAGACACACATAGATGCACGCCACATCACAAAAGGGCGTTCAAAATTTTTTTCAAGAGAAGTCTCTGAAGATTAGATTTTCACTAAACCAATTATAACTTAAACTAAAATCCTTAAACTAAAATCTACTGAAGAGAAACAAGCCTTCCTCATGAATTAATGCTTGTCTCATCTGACTTGAAGCATAGCTGAAATAATTTTGCTTGGGGTCCATAATAATCGAGACCTCTGTGAACCAAGACCCTGGGATGTTTGTCCTTGCTGTGGGCCTTAGGATCTGACTAATTTTCCCAAGTCACTTAACCTCTCTGAGCCTCAGCTTCCCCACGTGTAAAATGAGAAATAATGCCTGCTTCAGAGAGTTGCTGTGAAGAAAAAGCTAGCTGGTCCATATAAAAATTACCTGAATAATTTGGAAAATTCTGTGCAGAGGGTGAGATTATAAGGTGTACTAGTGCTATAAATGATCGTGAACCTTTTTTGGCCTTCTTTCTGATATAGGTCAAGTTTCCTCTGATGCCATTGAAGGTTGTATCTTGACTCATTGTACCCTGAAACATCTGGCATTATAGATACATTTTAAAGAACTATGACATTAAAAGGGAAATTTGAATTGTCTTTTCCACACTGTAAATATAGGGGTGATGAGTTAAGCTTTCTGAAGTGAAGATCACATTGTCTACTTTTGTTTATCCCCCAGTGTCCGGCTAGCATAGTGCTGTTCACATAGAAGATGCTAAACAGAGGTTTGGTGATGATCACAGAGTATCACTGAACTCTGCTCCAAATTCACCTGCAATGCTGAGAGCTGGGGCGTATCTGTGTCCCTCTTAGAATCTCGTAGTGCTTCTGTATTGTTTCTGCACCAGCTCAAATTAAAATGCTGGAATTCCAGCTGGAGTGTCAAAAAGTCCCCCCACCTCTCATTTTGGGGAGATGAAGGGCTGTTTAGAGACGGGCACTAGAGCATCCATCCACCCTTTGGCTGCATTCTCACTTACCTGCTACAAAACCCCATGACTCTTCATTTACTCCAGAGCTGACA
Organism: Neophocaena asiaeorientalis asiaeorientalis; assembly: GCF_003031525.2. Taxonomy (NCBI): domain Eukaryota; kingdom Metazoa; phylum Chordata; class Mammalia; order Artiodactyla; family Phocoenidae; genus Neophocaena; species Neophocaena asiaeorientalis. The sequence continues at coordinate 4,467,880 of NW_020175536.1, read as the reverse complement.
TTTCCAAAACTAGACCTTGGAGAACTCTATGGGAATTGGATCTTGGCAGGCAATTTCTGAACAGGCACTAGTCTTTCTGCTTTCATAGATCCTTAGGAGTTGTTTGCACCTAACACAGTCTTGTCAGTTAAAACCTCAAGCCAGCTGAGCCCTGAGGATTCAGGGAGTTGCTGGGGGAAAACTGTCTCTGTTTGCTAACTTGTTTTAACTTCAGCTTCTGAAAGATGGGGGCCAACTCAAATTCTTCCTGCTGCGCTTCTGTTGCTGGGCACCTATCTTTCTTTGTTTCTTGTCTCAGACAGTAAACAGAGGGTAATCGTTGCACAAGCATCCAGTTCTTTTGTGATAGCCTGGGAGCTTCATGCAGGGAGGTCTGAACAGGTTGCAAAAAGGAGGCTGTTGCTGAATGAAAAAGAAACACACACACACACACAAGAAACAAAAGGCAAACCCCAAAACAGACACACAAAACCCCCCAAAACCTCTTCCTTTCTAGCTTGTTACCCTTTTCCAAGCCTTCTTGAGCCTTACCTGTGAGTGAGTCAGTACCTTGACAGTTTCTGCAGTAATAAGCTGTGGGGTAAGATTGAAACTTGTACACTTGGTGATATCATAGGAAGTTCTTACCTGGGCTTAATAAACGTCAGCCTCATTTGAATGTATTTTTCATAGTCGCTAGAAATCGGGCATGTTCTTAAACTCAAACATTAATGGTTTTGTACTTTTAATATTTTAAAGCAAGGGTTGTAAATCCTTAGCATAAGAAGAAAACTAACAGACAAACCCCAAAGCAGTGGTAGGGTAGTGGAAAGAAAACTGAAGGAGATAGCAGAAGAACTGAATTATTATCCTAGAGACCATATGTAAAACAAAATAAAATGCTGTTTTGGGGGAAATGTCACAAGGCTCCATGTATATTGAAATTAAAATAATATATTTCTTGACTGTATGACTGCAGAATTTGGCATGAATTTATGGAAGCTACACTCTTCCCCTTTCTGCTTTGCTGATGCCCCCAAAATTGTGAGTCAGCCTATGGGGGAATCTAGCCCGGCTGTCTTGGCTCTGTTGCCCACTGGATTTGGACTCTGCAAGACATCTCCTCTCTCTTGTCCTTGGCTTCCTCCTCAGTATACTGAGAAACAGTTCATATGTTACACTTCTGGTTACTTTCAGATACATAGCTTCATAGTAGCTTTGTGTGATAGGAGAGGTGGAACAGGGTCAGAAAGTTGAAATGTTTTGCCCAGGGTCATAAGCAAGCAGGAGTTCACCTCCTACTCACTTTCCAAATCCAGTTTCTTCAGCTCCACTGCTTGGCTAGGGTTTATTATAAATGGTAAGGACCTGACATTGGGTAATGGACAAAAAACTATGCAAATAAATGGAGTACTTTATTGCTTCATTGTTATTTATTTGAGTAAATATTCATTTACATGATACTATTATGTCTCAAAATGTGTAATTGTTTTATTATTGGGAGCATTAGCACTTTGGAAGGAAAGGCTTTAAATATCTGATAAACATAGCAAATATTGAATAACGTGAAGCATTTTAATGAGTTTCCATTGACTTTAGCTTGCAAATTATGGTAATGGAGTAAAGGAAGGGATTTCTTGTTAGTGAAACTGACAGGAGGACAGTGTGTATGTGTGTGTGTGTGTGTGTGTGTGTGTGTGTGTGAGAGAGAGAGAGAGAGAGAGAGAGAGAGAGAGGGAGGGAGAAACATCTACAACCACATTTACAGCTTTTCAGGTTCTGTTATTGAATCTGTACAGAGTTGAATAAATAAATGTTAAGAAAATAAAACCTGTAATAAAATACTTTATCATGTCAAATAAAATGTATACTTAGGAGTGCCGTTTGAGATAAGTTTTCAGCCTATCTCTGGATGTAATAGATCAAGAGTCATTTAGCATTGTTTAGCACTCCTGTTGCACAGTTAAACATTATCTATGGTTGAATGGATCATGAAATGCAGTGCGCATAAGGTATGTTTTCTTTCTTCCGTTTTTTTCTAAATGTGGGTTCCATCGAAACCTCTCTACGATATTAAAAGTCCTTCTCTGATCTGAATAAATATTTTCTCTTCAGGCAGATCATATATTATAGCTTGACCAAATAAAGGCTTATGGCAGAGGCACATGAGATGCAGATCCTAGTAAAATAGCACTGGATACAGCCCCCCAGGGCAGGTGCGGGCTGTACTTTGGCAGTGAACCCCTCCTTATCAAAGTCTCTGCCGCAGGGCTTCAGGAGAAGTTGATGTCCTTTTGAATCAAAGTGGCCGTAACATTGCCTCCTCACTTCTTTGCCCTGATCATGGGCTGAGATACTCCAGTAGTGCAATACTAACATTCTTGTCTTTAGCTTGTGAAATTCATAATACAATGAAACCTAATGTGAATGAAAACAGAATTGGAACTTTGCTTTTAAAGAAGAGTTTTCTCTACTATATTCTTGTGACTTTTTTCCTTCCAAGAAAAATCATTTTTTACTTTGTTGAATAAAGGTAGTATCGATATGGAACAAGGGGGATTTATAAGAGGAGAAATAATACATTAGACAAGAGTGCATATACAAAACATTAAAGCTGAGATGAATTAACTTGACTAAAGGCTATTATATTATGTTTCTTAAGATCGCCTTCTCTTAGCTTAGTGTCCCTTATCAGACTTCCCTGGTTCTTATCTCTTCGTTTAATTGCATCCTACACATATCAGCTACAGAGCTATAATTTTCCTGAAGCAGCTCTTCTATCTTGATGCTTCCTTAATCAACAAAAATAGGTAGGGAGAGGGTTCCAGAATTGCCTCCAAGCTAAAGTTCATGATCTTCAGTTTGATATTTAAGGCTTGGAGGCCAACCTCTTGAGCTTTATTTACCTCTTTTCCTATCGTGTCCTCTTGCTTTCTCTAGTCCAGCTACACTGGGTCACTGGTTCTTTCATGGCCTTGCACTTTCCCACATCTGTGTTTTCACTTTCTTGGAGTTGGGACCAAAAAGATTCCAATCAATCATTAGAATTCTTTGTGACCCACCTCACATGAGAGTGTAATACCGTGGTGGGCGAGAGCCTGGGCATTGCAGTCAGACACACCAAGCTGGAATTGTAGTTCTATCATATGTGAATGAGAACGTGGGCAAGAACCTTAAACTCTCCAAACATCACTTTCATCATGTGTGTAACAGAGGTAGTGATACCCCATGAATTTATCATGAGAATGAAATAAAATGATATAGGTAAGGCGTATATGATCACAATGCCTGGCATTTAGTAGGCACTCAGTAAAATATTATTAAACGCTTCCTTTTTCATGGAGTTTCTCTATTTTCCATCCTACAAAACAATTAGCCTCCTATTTGAATTCTTACAACACTTTGCATCTTTATAGTATTGCCGTGTTCTGTTAGCATTTTCCTTCCCTTAAGCTCCTTGAAGTTTATCTCTGCTAGATGTTTCATAAATGTTGGTTGAATTAAGTTAGGTTGCTGAACCAGGGCTTAATAACAGTGGGGGTTATATGATTTCATCATATAATAAATGGGAATTTTAGATAATTAATGGTTCCTAGGTCATGCCAAAACCCAAGCATCATTTTTATAGGGTAATAACTAAAATTGAGCTGAAAATAAGCAGCACTGAAAGCCAGATACTTAAATTATAAATAGCTGGGGAGGACCGAAGAGGTCAAATAGCTGATGCAAGGTCATTCAACATGGAATCATAACCAGGGTATTTGGACATTGCCACCAGTGATTTGATCTGCACTCTTTGTAAAGTTACAAATATTTATTGTAATGGGGATTTCTCTGTGTTTCAGATTCTCATTAAATCATATTAGCAATGCTAGCTTTCTAATCATTTTAACTGACTTACCTGAATCACTGAAATTCTGGTGTAAGGGAGTCGGGCAGTCAAGTGAAGCAGCAACTTGCACCCCAACCTGTGCCCGGGAGGAAAGTATAGTCAGCACTCACTGTTTGGCTGTCCCTCTACACCTCTCCTCCTCCTCTTATCTATACAGCTGCTCTTTCTCTCTGAATTTCCTTATGTGGTGGGGAATTTGGAGCTGCAAGTCCTGGAACGTATTCAGAATTCTCCAGATTCTTATCTCGAAGTATCAAAGGCAAGAAAAACCGTGAAAGTTTTTTTCCAACCTTAATCATGTTCAAATTATCCTCCCTACATCTGCCTCATAAATGTAGGTTTTAATTTAAAAGTATTTTTTATTTCTCCATTAAGGCAGCAGTGAGACATTTTTGAAGAAAGGACAAGATATTAGGGCTCTCTCCAGTTATATCCCACACTCTTGAGCTGTGAAGCATTAGTACTCTTCCTAAAGCATCTGTTTAATCATGACCCTCCCCTGATTCCCACCTCCGCCCCTCCACAAAATCAAAAGGGGAGAAAACCTTTTTCATTTTGCTCCCAGTTAAGTAGATTACAATTGGTAAAGGATTGAGGGTGAAAATGGAATTGCTAAGCAAAGGAACTGACCAGTATTCCAGTATTTCCATATTGCCTTTCTTCTCTTTTAGAGTGACTTCACGAAGGAAGTGAGAGTCATAACTTAAAGAAAGTAACATCATTATCTTTGGTAGACTTTGCAAAATATCTTACTAATGGCTTATGACTTTTGTCAGGATTCATTTTATACTCCCACCTAAGAGGCTAATCTATAGCTGATGATTTTCTTTCTTTCTCCATTTCTAAATTTCAGTCATCTATAGAGGGATTCCAGAGAATGTCGTTGATAAAGGAGTGATTCTTTCCTTGAGTTAGAAGGGTGCATCTTATGTGCAAATAATGCCATTCATATCAAGCTTATAATTCTCTCCCTGGTAGAATACGAAAACACCACCTTGAGGAGAAAAGATAGCTGCTTCAATTATGGGAAGCCTTTGAAACAGCCCTGGGCCAGCATTTGTGAAACCTGTTCAGAGATGCTCTCTTCTGTCAGTGAAGAGCTGACTCAGATAAGAACTGATCACAATTAAATTAGGCTTCTGTGAGGGAATGTCGGGCTGGAGGGACTGCCCTGTATGTTCACCATTGATTAGACCTGTGGAAATTCTTATCCTGAAGGCACTCTAGGCCAGGATCCTGAGGAACTCTGCATGTATTAGAAAGGAGAAGCGCTGACTGCGTTAAATGTCTGATGATGCTGCACCGGGAACATGAGACGGGACACCATCACTGTCATCTGCTCACTTTGAGAATCCCGGGAGTTACATTTAGCCCATTTCCTCCCCTCCTCAGTGTTGGATCCTTCTTCTGTTGATCTACATAGGGAAACCTACATACTTGTTGTTGTTCAAAAAAGAAAAAAAGGCAAACATTCCCCAACTGTCTTTCCCCTGACTCAGACACTGAATGTATGCAAAATTCCCAAATGACTCGAAACGGAAGATTTCACTCCTTTGACTTTTTATTTAGGTTAAGTGGTTGATTATGGTTTTCTTGTCAGGCAGTGGGGTTTTGCAATTGATTGATCAGATGGATGATGGACAGAGGTGATGTATTAGAGTTATTGGGTACTTCCGTGCATTTGAGTGAGGTGATTGTTTGCCATTATGTAATCTACAACAATCACACCCACTTTCCAAAAGAACTGTGGCTTTTCCAAAAATCTCAGAGGCTTTGCATAGTATATCAGTATATAAATCTGATGTAAAAAAATGTAAAATCATGGCTTTGAGGAAGGCTAATGTTTTTTATACTTTATTTTAAATTGTGATTAAAAAACATATAACACAATGTCTACCACCTTATCAATTTTTTTTTTTTTTTGCGGTACACGGGCCTCTCACTGTTGTGGCCTCTCCCGTTTCGGAGCCCAGGCTCCGGACGCGCAGGCTCAGCGGCCATGGCTCACGGGCCCAGCCGCTTCTCGGCATGTGGGATCTTCCCCGACCGGGGCACAAACCCGTGTCCCCTGCATCGGCAGGGGGGCTCTCAACCACTGTGCCACCAGGGAAGCCCTCAATTTTTAAATATAGTGTTCAGTAGTGTTAAATGTTTTCACATTGTTTTCTAACTATAGGCTAATTGTATTGAGGAGGTCCTAGTCCAGAAGTAACTGCGTACAATATGACAGATTGTGAACATGTTGTTAAAAACAAAAAGATTCTGGAACTGAAACTAAAATTAAATCAGTGGAAAAGGAAGAAGCTAGAGCAAGAAGGACATCCCAAAATTGTCCCCAAAATCAAAGTCCAAAGTTTCAAAGGAAGATTGATATGTATTGAATCACATGAGTATATATTCTATATAATCTGTGTCTGAATTGTGAAGGGCAAAAATATACAAATTATTTATTTGTTGGCTTCACTTTTACTTAGTGGAGACATCAACATTATGATAATCTGGAACAGAACTGACTTTTGGGGGCCATTTTTTAATAAAATCAAATCGCCAGTAACTCTTCGATGGTAAAACCAGATAACCTTAAACTACCAAATAATGTTTCTTGACTCTTTCTTAGTGACATGTTGAATTCAAATAAACTCTGGAGTGGTAGAAGTAGGGTTGCAGACCATATGGCTTCCATTTGCAATTCTATCAGAGTATGGTAAATAAACATTCTCTTTGTACTTCTAGAAATTATTTTAAAAGATAATAGTTTTATAACTGTTTATTTTTGGTTTAGAGCTTGAGTTCTTATCCTGGCCCTGCCATCAGCAAGCCCACGTGATGAGTATTGAGTTCTGAGCATTATCTTTTGACCTCCATGGCAAGGTTGATGCACCAAACTCTTACCGAGCACAGGTTCACGTGCTCAGTGCACAGTGAGGCCAAACAATACTGAAAAGTCAGAGTTTGGAACAGAGAAATGTTTATTGCAGGGCCATGCAAGGTGACAGGTGGCTCGTGTCCAAAAAACCTCGAATCCCCCCCAAAGGGTTTCAGCAAAGCATTTTGAAAGGCAAGGTCAGGGAGGGGCATGGTTAGTTGTTGCAAACTTCTTGGTATTGGAATCCTTTTCCAGCTGTTCTTGCAGCTGTCCAGGTAGGTCATGTCATGATGCTCCTGTAAACCTCCAACAAGACAAATGTTATTGTCTGTTCTGCAACTTTTTATCTCTATATGAATGGAAAAATGTTACACATTTAAAAGTCAGAACCTTGAGAATGGGCTCTCCTGTATATTTCAGGCTATAGGCAACATTCTTTTACAAAAGGTGCATAGCTAGCATGACTAAGCACAGGTAACAGAGTACAAAGGTTAAAGTAAAAGAAACAGATCTAATATGGAGTCAGATTTGTTCTTCCCTATTACAAAACTACCTCTGAAATTCCTTCCTCCTTAACCTCCCTAACTCTGGAAGCACCAGTGTTCAAGTTATCTTAGCTAACAAAACAGTGCACAATGTCTGGCCATGTGGTTAGCACTCATTCTGTGTTAGCTGTTATTACCATTTCCCAAGTCAACAAGTATTCATTGAATGACTGGTATTTGATCTTGCAGAAAATATGGGAGGCAAAGAGTAGCGATGCCTACAATTCTAGTTAGGGACATTTAATCTAAGTAATTTTTCACTAATATCATTTGTTCTTTCTCCTAAAAACACGTAAGTAGTGGAAGGATGGTATTGTAACCTTTGTGAGGCTGAGAGCTAGCACTTCTCTTTTGGATGTGGAAATAGAGGTTTTTGAAAACTATAGTATAGCCTAGTGGATTTGTGAAGCTCAGAACTTAAAGTGCTTGGTATATACAGATTTTTCTGTTGCTACATTCTTTATTAATAATATTTACTCTCGTCTGTTCGCATTTACTAATAACACATGGACATTGAAAAGCATGCTTCTGGGCTTAACGTTTGTAATGGTTGGATGAAATTTGCTCATAATGGTCAAAGCACTAGGGCTTCTTTCCTTAGTTAAAAAAAGGAAGTGGGAAAGGCATGTTAAACACAACAGAAATCTGTTCTAAAGGAAAATTCAGATCTGAACCCCTTAGGTGGAATGGTTTGATAAAGGTTAAACAAACCTTCTCTCACTCTTGTGGGACTTTAAAGTAAATTTCATCTAAATTCTTGTCAGCTTCCCTGTACAGCTGTCCCTAAACATCTGCCGTGGCTGCTCTGTATGGCGGCTTCCCCTTTTCACAGTTTACACATGCTTGTGTAAACTATTTATTTGTAATACATAAGTGGTGGAAAAGTGTAGACTTGGTTTTTAACTACATCGACTCAGGGTGGACTGGAAGAAAGCTCTATTTAACTTCATGGAATGGGAGTAGTTGGTTTAAGGCGTGTTAGATTTGCAGCCCCATTTATTTTCCAGCAACTGTTGATGCAAAGGAGTGTTTAAAAATCTATTTAGGTTCTTGTAGCTTGGGGTAATTTGGGGAGTTGTGCCTGGCCTCTCAGTCCAGGACTGGGTTTGAGAACCCTGCCTGGTAGACCACGCTGCTGAGGAAAATGACTCTTTTAAAGCCATGGAAAAGTGAGGCAGCTCAAAGCCTGGGGAGGCTGTGGTCTTAGTAGTCATGCAGAGAAAATTATGTGACCCTTGAGAGAGGTGGCCCTCCATTGACCTGGAAAGATCAATCTTCCAGGGTCTTGACTCTGTTGGCAGAATAAATGCTTCTGTAAAGGGTGAGATCCAAGTCAGGTTGCTGGAAAACTGGAGAACATTAGTCCTTGGGAGCAAACAGGGAGTCTAGCTGTCAGGGTGACTGATGGTTTTGCCACACGTGAATACTTCCTGGAGAAATCAGGTCAAATGGTTCCATCACCGAGAGGTGAAGGTTTCTTCATTCTGTGTTGTGGTCAGATAGCTGAGAACCCAGCCAGGTTCACACTGTGGGGATGGAGGCCATCCCATCCCTCACAGAGGGGAGCTCAATTCTTAGTACCAGACACTCAGAGCTGTTCTCCCTGGGTCAATATCCTGTGAACATCTCAAGGGAAGCAGAAGGGCTCTGTGCAGTGTCTCTTCCATGAACCATTCTTCTTGGGAGTCGTTTTATTTTATATACTTGCTACTACCCTTCTCAATATAATTGCCCTCATTGCCCTAGTCCAGTTGCAACCTCAGCATTAATTGATATCTTACTCCTGATGCTAATTCTTTGTTTGGGAGCCTGTCTTGTGTCTTGCAGGGTGTTTAGCAGCATCCCTGGCCAATGCCCACCAAATGCTAGTAGCACCTCTCTCCTCATTGTGACAATGAAAAATGTCTGCAGACACTGCCAAATGTACTCTGGGGACAAAAGAGTCCCCAGTTGCGAACCACTGCTCTAATTCCATGGTTTCATAAGACATTTATAGTTTATCCAACAGCAAGTATTGGGCACCTGTTACGTGCCAAACACTAGGTTTGGTGTGGGACAAGAATGATGACACTAAGAGATGGTTCCTTCCTTCATATAGTTTATAGTCCAGTTGGGAGAGCAGATATTAATCAAATGGTCTTTTTTTTTAATAAATTTATTTATTTTTTACTTAAAGAAATTTTTTTAACATCTTTATTGGAGTATAATTGCTTTACAATGGTGTGTTAGTTTCTGTTTAATAAAAAAGTGAATCAGTTATACATATACATATGTTCCCATATCTCTTCCCTCTTGCATCTCCCTCCCTCCCACCCTCCCTATCCCACCCCTCCAGGCGGTCACAAAGCACCGAGCTGATCTCCCTGTGCTATGCGGCTGCTTCCCACTAGCTATCTACTTTACATTTGGTAGTGTATATATGTCTATGACACTCTCTCGCTTTTTGTTTATCTTCTCAAAGAACCAGCTTTTAGTTTTATTGATCTTTGCTATCATTTCCTTCATTTCTTTTTCATTTATTTCTGATCTAATTTTTATGATTTCTTTCCTTCTGCTAACTTTGAGGTTTTTTGTTCTTCTTTTCTAATTGCTTTAGGTGCAAGGTTAAGTTGTTTATTGGAGATGTTTCCTGTTTCTTAAGGTAGGATTCTATTGCTATAAACTTCCCTTTTAGAACTGCTTTTGCTGCATCCCATAGATTTTGGGTCGTCATGTCTCCATTGTCATTTGTTTGTAGGTATTATTTTATTTCTTCTTTGATTTCCTCAGTGATCACTTCGTTATTAACTAGTGTATTGTTTAGTCTCCATGTGTTTGTATTTTTTACACTTCTTTTCCTTTAATTGATATCTGGTCTCATAGCGTTGTGGTCAGAAAGGATACTTGATATGATTTCAATTTTCTTAAATTTCGAAGGCTTGATTTGTGACCTAAGATATGTTCGGTCCTGGAGAATGTTTCATGAGCACTTGAGAAAAATGTGTATTCTGTTGTTTTTGGTGGAATTTCCTATAAATATCAGTTAAGTCCATCTTGTTTAATGTGTCATGTAAAGCTTGTGTTTCCTTATTTATTTTAAATTTGGATGATCTGTCCATTGGTGAAAGTGGGGTGTTAAAGTTCCCTACTATGAATATGTTACTGTCGATTTCCCCTTTTTATGGCTGTTAGTATTTGCCTTATGTATTGAGGTGCTCCTATGTTGGGTGCGTAAATATTTACAATTGTTATATCTTCTTCTTGGATCGATCTCTTGATCATTATGTAGTGTCCTTCTTTGTCTCTTCTAATATTTTATTATTTTATGATGTTAAAATCTATTTTGTCTGATATGAGAATTGCTACTCCAGCTTTCTTTTGGTTTCCATTTGCATGAAATATCTTTTTCCATCCCCTTACTTTCAGTCTGTATGTCTCTCTAGGTCTGAAGTGGGTCTCTTGTAGACAGCAAATATATGGGTCTTGTTTTTGTATCCATTCAGCCAATCTTTGTCTTTTGGTGGGAGCATTTAGTACATTTACATTTAAGGTAATTATTGATATGTATGTTCCTATTCCCATCTTCTTTACTGTTTTGGGTTTGTTATTGTAGGTCTTTTCCTTCTCTTGTGTTTCTTGACTAGAGAAGTTCCTTTAGCAGTTGTTGTGAAGCTGTTTTGGTGGTGCTGAACTCTCTCAGCTTTTGCTTGTCTGTAAAGGTTTTAATTTCTCCATCAAATCTGAATGAGATCCTTGCTGGGTAGAGTAATCTTGGTTGCAGGTTTTTCTCCTTCATCACTTTAAATATGTCCTGCCAGTCCCTTCTGGCTTGCCAGAGTTTCTGCTGAAAGATCAGCTGTTAGCCTTAGGCGATTCCCTTGTGTGTTATTTGTTGTTTTTCCCTCGCTGATTTTAATATGTTTTCTTTGTATTTAATTTTTGACAGTTTGATTAATATGTGTCTTGGCGCATTTCTCCTTGGATTTATCCTGTATGGGACTCTCTGTGCTTCCTGGACTTGATTAACTATTTCCTTTCCCA
>NW_020175536.1:4384527-4456426 GCF_003031525.2 Neophocaena asiaeorientalis asiaeorientalis | reverse complement strand
TCACTCAGGCCGTGGGGGGAGGGAGGGGCACGGAGTGCGGGGCGAGCCTGCGGCCGGCGTGACGTTGCACCAGCCTGAGGCGCGCTGTGCGTTCTCCCGGGTGAGTTGTCCCTGGATCCCGGGACTCTGGCAGTGACGGGCTGCACAGGCTCCCTGGAAGCGGGGTGTGGAGAGTGACCTGTGCTCGCACACAGGCTTCTTGGTGGCGGCAGCCCCGGCCTTAGCGTCTCATGCCCGTTTCTGGGGTCCGCGCTTTTAGCCGCAGCTCGCGCCGGTCTCTGGAGCTCTCGAGAAGTGGTCCCTGGGTCATGGGACCCTGGCAGTGGTGGGCTGCACAGGCTCGTGGGTGGGGAGGTGTAGATACTGACCTGTGCTTGCACAGAGGCCTCTTGGTGGCTGCAGCAGCAGCCTTAGCATTTCATGCCCGTCCCTGGTGTCTGTGCTGATAGCAGCGGCTCGCCCAGTCACTGGAGCTTGTTTAGGCGGAGCTCTGAATCCCCTCTTCTTGCACACCCTGAAACAGTGGTCTATTGCCTGTTAGGCAGGTCCAGAGGTTTTCCTGGACTCCCCCCCAGCTAGCTGTGGCGCACTATCCTCCTTCAGGCTGTGTAGCCAACCCCAGTCCTCTCCCTGGGGTCTGACGACCGAAGCCAGAGCCTCAGCTCCCAGCGCCGCCCGCCCCGGCGGGTGAGCAGACAAGCCTCTAGGGCTGGTGAGTGCCGGTCGGCCCTGATCCTCTGTGCGGGAATCTCTCCTCTTTCCCTCCGCACCCCTGTTGCTGTGCTCTCCTCCTTGGTACTGAAGCTTTCCCTCTCCGCCACCCGCCGTCTCCGTCCGCGAAGGGGCTTCCTAGTGTGTGGAAACGTTTCTTCCTTCACAGCTCCCTCCCACTGGTGCAGGTGCCGTCCCTATTCCTTTGTCTCTGTTTATTCTTTTGCCCTACCCAGGTACGTGGGGGGTTTCTTGCCTTTTGGGAGGTCTGAGGTCTTCTGCCAGCGTTCAGTAGGTGTTCTGTAGGAGTTGTTCCACGTGTAGATGTATTTCTGGCGTGTCTGTGGCGAGGAGGGTGATCTCCGCGTCTTACTTTTCCGCCATCTTCCCGGAAGCCCTCCAAATGGTCTTATTAAAATATAATTCAAATGGTAATAACTGTGATGAAAGAAATGTTCTGGGTGCTCTGAGGACCAATAACAAGAAGCCACAGCTAGTCTTGGTGATCGGAGAAATGTGCCTGGAGGGATACAGAAGCTGTGGTGACTGGGAACGCGTTTCCTGATGGAGATGGGGCTGGGAAGAGTTAAACTCAGGGGCAACAGCATGTACAAAGTGCGTGGGGCAGGAGGTGATCTGCCAGGAACAAGAAAAAGGCCAGTGTAGCTAAATGCAGAGTGGTTAGAGATGAGTCCAGAAAAGAAGCGAGGGCCAGATTCAGCAGAACCTTCTCAGGCATTTTAACAGTTTTGGTCTTTATTATCCTGAAAGCACAGGAAATGTGCCGTCAGTGGCACCCTCATTCTCGTCAGCCCTGAGTGAACTTTAATCTGCAGCTCCACAGTCCTGGATTTGAACTCATTGCATTCTTATAGCATTCACTTTCTTTCTTTTCTTTTTTTTTTTTTCACTGTCTTTTTGAACCTACTACATCTGACTGGTTTTCCACTTCTGGCTCTCAGGTTCCAAAATGATACGAGGGTCCCAAGAAGCGGGGTGAGGGGATGTCCCAGGAAACCATTTCATTAGCCACACCCACCACTTTGGGTCCTGATTCTTCCAAAATTGTAATGTGCAGCAGTATTGACAGAGATGCAGGAAGTAGCAGTTTAGCATCTCTCAGGGTGACTCCACTGACCAGCCTTGTCCGTGTGTGCTTAGTAGCTATTCTCGAAAGATAGGACCTACCCTTGGCCTTTTGGCTCCCCATTCGAGGGGGCAGAATTCTTGTCAAGCCAGCTCTGAGGCACTGGGTGCTCACACCTAGTCCTTTTACAAGTGCTTTGGGATACTAACCCTGCCCCGGACCTAATATGTTAGGCTAAGGTTGGTTATGCTGAAAATTACTATCTAGGTGCTCCGAGGTTCTTTGACAACTCCTTCCATGTGGATCTACAGAAATGTTACAAATATCTCATCCCTCTCAGGAAATATGTTTTCGTTAGTGAACGTGAAGACCCCACTGACACATGATTCTGCATCCTTGGCCTTCTCAGTTGAGATGGAGGGAAGTTGATGCTCAGCTGTCCTTGATGACCTGTTATTAGGAAGACTCTGGGTAGTCTCGGTAGTGGGGATTGAACCTGTGACCTTGGTCTCATTAGCACTGGGTACTAATCCAAGCAATGTTAGTATAAACCCATGAATCAGTAAAAAAATAACCTTAATGGAGAGTATGGGAGAGCTGAAGGAAGCCGATCTGCATTTGTGCCTTGTTTGCTAAGGCACAGTTGTCAGTGATGTCAATGTGAGGAGACGTGACTGACAAGATTTCTGGATTGTCAGCAAACTTCGAGACTGCATTTTTTGACCTACATGTGAGCTGTTTTAAATCCTGGCCAGTTTTTTTCGTTGCTTATTCCCAAATCATCTTCTTTGCCTTCTCCTGTATTCTTTACCTCTCACCATAGTGTGTTCATCTTCCATAAGTTAACCTGTTTCTTCATCTCTTCTCCTTTTTGAGTGTATTGGGATTGCTGCCTAGAATACCTTTTTTAAAAGAGTCTCACCCATTCCCGGATGTATTGTTTCTTCATTTCTTGCCCACGTATTCTTTTTCCCATCTTCATCTGCCCATTCCCCAGCCTTCATGAGGTGACACATATAGTATCACGCCATTGTAGAGAGTTGAGTGTGTATCTCTTTTCTTTTTAGATTCATTTAGCAATGCTGTACTGTGCATAATATTTAGGGACCAGTGCTGCTGCCTTCTTACATTTGGGGGAGGGGGCATTTAGCCAAACACCTAGGCCTTTCCAGAACTGCCTTCTAGAACTTGTGACCTGCTTTGTCCAGAATAAGACCAGATCCCATGTGTAATTTTGGAAAAATTTGGAGTTGAATGAATTCTCCCAGAAGTCCTCCAGTAGTCTTTAGGGTGTTTTATCATTTTCACATCTTCCTTTGGTGATTAGGTTCTTTGGGATGAGGGAAACCTGATACCCCGTTACCTTGTTTTGGTCCCAGGGCTCTGTGTACCTCACCCTTCCTCAGCTCTCCCAAGGATGCACTTCCTAACATTACCATCACTTATCACAGTGGGGAAGGGAGGTACTGAGGGATGCTCCCCCATGTTCTGCTTTCCTGATGCCTGATTTTACTATGCAGAATACTCTTTTCCTTGAAGGAGACCCACTTTTAAAGGGGTACAGCAATTGGGATGGCTGAAAGGATGTTAACTTTTGGAAATAGGACAGACCGCAGGAATTAACACAGCAGTAAATATGGGTTGTGTCAGAACGTACTAAGCTAAGGGCTCAGAGAACACATTTCCCTTCAACTGCATTTTGCCCCCTAACTATTGGAATGAACACTGTTAAAAACAATTGTTCCATCTGAAACTATTTGGGTTCTTTTTTCTTTCAGGCAGTTATGCAAGAGTAAATGCTATTACTTGGAAAAGGCTCTTTTTTGCTTTTTTTTTTCTTCATTTAAAAAAAATCTTGAGCATAAGTGAACACTAATGTATTTACTCTTTGGTTTCTGCCAGCGAGGCCCACCAGAGAAAAATTGAAATCATGCATTTTTCTGGAACATTTTCCCAGACAGCCAAGCGTAGAAGCAAATTATATCCACTCCATACATTTCTTTTCCTCTTACCCCATGATGAATTTCTTTCTCCAGAGGGAAAAGTGATTTTTAAAAGGCTTGAACAACATGCTAATCTTCCTTCTTATAGCCCCTGGTTGAATTACCCCTGAATTTGAAGCATTTACTGATGAAATGATACTTGACATTAACCACTGTTGTATGGAAATATTTCTAGCACCTGGGGAGAAAATAAAGGAGGGTGTTCATAACACTGCCGCTGTGTGGCCTGAATCTTCCATTTTTCTCAGGACCAACTTGAATTACACTTGCTTCATGCTGACTGACTTTCCTTCTGAGAGACCACTCTTAGACAATAGAAAGATGTGGACAACTGGAAAAAATGAGAATTTACAGTATTATTATAGTGAAAAAGATTGGGTTTGGGTAACATTCTGAATGGCTGGTTGGCAGAGCCAACTGGAGGCTTTGGTTTGGGATTTGGTCCTTGTTCAGAATGACAGAAGTTGATATCTTATCCTTGTCAATGAAATACTCTTTTGCTTGTAAAACCCTGCTTAGGCTTGGGGCTCAAGTAGACAAGCACAATTTTCCAGAGAGGTGTGAAATATGAACTTGGTTTTAGGTTTTGCATCTCAGAATATTTTTGATTTGGCAAACTGCTTTTGATCATTGACTAAGTAAAAATAGATAATAAAAACTATGAAAATATAAGGATGATTATTTAACATTAATAAGGTTCTTCCCCTCATACCAGTCTTTGTAGCTCATAGGACTGTGAAAATTCTCTATTTGCCTTTTTTTTTTTTTTAATGAGAAAAGAAAATATACAGCACGCTATAGAACATGCAGCTTTTTCTTCAGTTGGAGAGCATGGAGATTTGTTTATATGACAAATAGTGAAGCAGTTTCTTTAGGGATAAGTCTCAGCTTAGTTGAAATGGGAAAACATACCCTGTGATATGGTGAAGAATAATGAACCAGTCTCAAGAATCTTGGGATTAGCCCTCACCTCCAAAGCTTTCCAGGCAGCTGTTTGACCTGTCTGAGCCACAATATCTAGCTTGGACTCAATCAGTGTTTCCCCAACAAAATATTGTTTCTTCTCCTGCTGGTGGTGGTATGGGGAGGGGGTAGGAATGGGGAGGAAATTCATGATCAAATACATTTTAGAAGGAGTGCATATACTATCCCTTGGGATCACAATTTACATAGTATGTCTGTGCATGCAATGAGAATTTCTGAATCCTGACCAAGTACCAAGGAACTTGACTTTTCCTAGTGTAAGTAGACAATACATACGGATTGTCCTTTCCTAGGGAGTTAACAAAGCAGGGCAAATTATTAGAGGTGACTAAGGAAGGGAGATGGGGAAAGTTTATTTTGGAGCATAGTAAAGGCTCCAAGAAGTTCTAAATTAAGAAATCTGTTTAGCTTTGTTCAACCAGCATTTCCTAAAACGTTTTTTAGTTGCATACCTATTTTCATATCATAGAATGATGTGTCATAGGACACAGTTTGGGAAATGGTATACTATTTCTCCAAGGTGTCTAGGTTTAATGCCTATAATTCCTGATTTGTCCAATGCTCATTTTCATCCTCTCCCTGGAGCATGTTGTGAAGTACACTGTCTAGACAGTGTACACTGGCTAGACAAGTCTCACTCGACAAAAATTGATTGAAGTTTTGCCTTTTCAAGTTAGATACTGTAAAAGAAGAAGAAACAAGGGAGCTTACTGTCCAGTATGTAATTTACAAACACACATAAGTAACTTTGATACAAGGAAGGCAGTGCTATCAGGAGGTGCATATAGATAAGGTACAGACAGTTTAGGGCAGTGGTTCTCAGAGTACTGGTTGTCCCAAGACCAGCATCTCCTGCGAACTTGTCAGAAAAGAAATTCTCAGCCCCTACCCCAGACCAACGGATCCAGAATCTCTATGGTGGAGCCCTGCAATGTGAGCTTTAGCAAGTCCTACCATGTTTCCAACATTTTCTAAAGTTTAAGAATCTCAGTTTTAGATGTGGAGCTCACTTTTGGATGCAAGTGGGTATCTCCAGGATTGCTTCATAAAGTATGAGGCATTTTAGCTAAATCTAAGAAGATGGAAAATAATTATAGGCATGAACAAGTAGAGACCTGTATTATAAAGGAAGCAATAGCAACGAGACAGATTCACAGTAGAGATCTGAGGTCTAATTTTAGCTTTTTTACTGGCGAGCTGTGTGACCTTGTCCAAATTACATAACCTCTCTTGGTGTGTTTCCTCAACTCTAAAACTGCGTTGTTGGATGAGACAATTTTATGACCCTTGTGGCTGTAAAACTCATTGGGTTTCCATGCCTCTGGTTTAGTATATCATAATGTCATCTGAATAATGGCATGACATGAATGATTTGTGACACAAATGCTTAGTATATTATCCTGTACACTCTCTAGCTACAATGATTTGTATTAAGAAAACTACACAGTAAACATTTTTTCTACTTTTCAGGCAGCCATTACCATCAGCCAGAGAGTAAAACTTTATTCCCAAGTGTGTCATACAGCCAGTCTATAACTGATTTCAGGAGCAAGGACCCAGAACATAAAGTAGTGCCATGAGGATGGTAATTTAAGCCATATTGAAATATGCTGCTCTAGAAGATAGGGCTTAGCAGTATCTGGCTGTGCTGGGGCACATCACTGCAAGGAGAAATCCTGCTAGAACTTGTCAGGAATTAAAGGCCAAATCTGAGGACTAGGTCCCTAATGCAGCTATAGTTTCCTAAGTTTGAAAGTGTACACTCAGGAGTTGGGAATGAGTTACAGAGCCTTGGCAAGAACCCTTAGCCTGTGTTACCATGCAAAAGACCCCTCCCTGGCTCTGACCCCAACCCATGGCAGGAACCTGGGTCTGTGGAAAGGTATCTTTCCTATTAGGGATGGACTACCCCATGGATTGTCTTCCTCTTGACCCCTTATCTTCAGCCCAGTTTTCAGTTATTTTCTATTTCGTATCCCTTCTTCTGAACACCTTAATAATTATAGTGCCAGTACATATTTGTGAAACATTTACTGTGTGCCAGACACAGTTGTAAGCCTGTTTCATGAGAGTGGGAACTGGTATAATCCCTGTTTTAAAGATAAGGAAACTGAGACTTAAAAAGCTTTAAGTGGGGCTTCCCTGGTGGCACAGTGGTTGAGAGTCCGCCTGCCGATGCAGGGGACACGGGTTCGCGTCCCGGTCCGGGAAGATCCCACATGCCGCGGAGCAGCTGGGCCCGTGAGCCATGGCCGCTGAGCCTGCGCGTCCGGAGCCTGTGCTCCGCAACGGGAGAGGCCATAACAGTGAGAGGCTTGTGTACAGCAAAAAAAAAAAAAAAAAAAAAGCTTTAAGTGTTACCCCAAAGTCACCCAGCCAGTAAGTGGCAAACCTCTATTCAAGTCAGATATCTCTGACCTTTGGGTCTCATGGAGTGATCCTTTACTTTTCGTAAAGAAGACATCCTTTCCTTTCCCTTCAATGTGGCTTCTCTTGTTGGAAAAAAAAATGTCACCGAAGGTTGTAAATTTCCTCTATTATCCCTCTCTTGTGACTCACAGATTTTGCCCTCTCTAAAAACTGCCTCAGTTAATGATATTAATAGCCAGCAGTTGTATACTTACCACGTGCCATGGACTATTTTAAGTGCTTTATATTTATTAACTCAAATCCGATTTGGTAGGTAGTATCATTCTCATTGTGTAGTTGAAGAAACTGAGGCACAGACAGGTTAAATAGCTTACCCAAGGTCACACAGCTACTAAAGAGCAGTGCTAGGGACGTCCCTGGTGGCGCATTGGTTAAGAATCCACCTGTCAATGCAGGGGACACGGGTTCGAGCCCTGGTCTGGGAAGATCCCACATGCGGCGGAGCAACTAAGCCCGTGTGCCACAACTACTGAGCCTGCGCTGTAGAGCCCATGAGCTACGACTACTGAGCCTGCGAGCCACAACTACTGAAGCCCGCGTGCCTAAAGCCCGTGCTCCACAACAAGAGAAGCCACCGCAATGAGAAGCTCGCGCACCGTAGTGAAGAGTAGCCCCCAATCTCTGCAACTAGAGAAAGCCCGTGTGTAGTAACGAAGACCCAACACAGCCATAAATAAATAAATAAATACATTTGTTAAAAAAAAAAATAATAAAGAGCAGTGCTGGGATTCAAACCAGGCAGTCATGCACCAGAGTATGTTCTAGAACCAGTGTACACAGAGCATTTGTGTAGGTTTCAGACACAGTCGCAGCACACCTGAGCCGTGACTGACCTTCCCTTTGCAGTTTGAACATAAGGCATCTTTGTCAAGGATGCCTGTAAAGGGGTGGCCCTTCAGAGACTGACTTTGTTCTTTGTTTCACAGGCTGTCATAGCACATTCCCCAAGCATCATCTCTGGCTTACGAAACCCTTTGAAAATCTGTAAGATATGAAGAGATGGAGTAAAAATAGAATGCTTTTCTAAGATGCTGTTTCTACTGTTCAGATATCCCAGCTGTTTAAAGAGGCCACCTTACTGATGGCAAAATACAGCTTCCTCAGGTTACCTAAGCAAGTAGAGGCACTCCAGGACTCCACTGAGTCAAGGCAGTCCCAGAGAGGTGGCCTTTGTAAGAGCTGAGGTCTGTGGTATTTTTTCATCCCTGGAAAGAAAATCCGCATGCCCTTTTACATCCCAGGCTAAGATCCCCTCTGAGTGGGCAGGGCTGGATGGTGAGGCATGCTGGACTGCTTCTGGAAAATAAATGTCTCGAAGATTGATGAGTTGATGATCTCTTTGGAGATTATACCAAAAATTATTGATTATGTTACTAAGTCGTAGAAAATAGGCTCTGAGGTTGGGAACTAAGTGCTTTCTTTAAAATAATCCAGAAGCAGTAAAATAAATCAATGTGCAGAGCTTCTCAAACACCATCACTATCATATTGGCTTCACAGATAGCTTGGCTTCAATATGGAAAAAACAGGACTCTTTTTTTAAGAAAACATCTTAACAGTCATCTTGGCATCCTAAAAAAAGGAAGCCAAAAACTAATTCTAGTACTTACTTTGCAGAATTTTAAAGAATTTCTCACTTCTAGCACTTGTTTATTTTCTAAATTGATGGAGAAAACTTCAAGGGTTTGAAATAATTTGTGCCATATAAGACTTTCTTTTTTTTTTTCAAAAATTAAGATACCAAAACCTCATGAGATATTTTTTGGTTTTAACAACTGAAGCCAACAATTCAATCCTGCTCAAGTTTTTCGGAGTAAATCCAAATTTCAGAGCACAATAATACGGTTCCATTTCAGCGTGGTTTGAAGTCTTTTCATTTGCATTTAAGACCATTGGTTCTGCTTTATAAGAAAAGTATTCCAGCAGTGTATCTTGCTGAAAGAAAAACTCAGTACGCAAAAGTACTGATTTTCAAATAGTTAACATGAATGATGTTTTTCATATTATGACAACATTCTGTGTTTTAAAGGATTCACCAGAAGGGTTTGTAAAAGTAACTGTCCCCCAGGGCACTTCAGCGTTTACTTATAAACAGTTAACTACTTAGAGGAGGCAATAACACCAGGGAGACTGATAAGATGTCAGAAAACAAAGATGGCTGCAAAATGTTGATAAACCACAGCGCTAAAATTGTAATATAACTCAAAGGAAAACTAATTCAATTGACACACATTTCCATTTGGTATCAGCTTGAACCTGGGAGATCTGAGACCTCATGTAAGGGAATCTCGTCCTCTTTATGGGCCTCAGTTTCCTCATCTGTAAACTCAAGAGATTGAAACAGATGTTCTTTAAGGCTCCTTTGAATCAGTATAATTTCTTGATTCTGTTTCCTGAAGTAAGATGTGCTTATTTTGGGGATTTGGAAACTGAGCATGTTAAAGGCTTCTGGGCCTCTGTTTACTTCTGTACCTTAATATTCTGTTCAGCAAACCAGTATTGTATGCCTCCTACGTGGTATGTGGTTGCTGGTACATGCCGGACTGCATGCTGGGAAGAGAGTGGTGCCCAAGTTCGGCTCATCCCATCAGGTTTCCTTCAATCTGGACTTCGGGTGGGGATGGGAGACAGACTAAGAAAACTTCAATTGAACTGAATTTACCACTGGAATGGTTTTCTTCTCTGGTGATCAAAGAGTCCAGACTCCTTGGGCTAAGTATTGGTGAAACCCCAGGAGTGCCCTGGGTGTAGACTAGTGAGTGGGAAACGAGGCAGAAACTTGCTTTGTATGTCCCTGGAGATGCTGCGAGTAACCTGTTTGCTACCTTAAGAGAGTGCACATTCCTTCGGTCATCCCCTTATAAAAACCTTGTCTCCTTCCACTGTGTTCATAGTGAACCTTAAAATACCTCTTCTGCTTTGGAGCATTCTCAGATGATGAAATAAAAGAATTTCATGAGTCATACGGGTTCTTATCAAAGCTTCTGCTGGTTTCTATCTGTGGTCTCTACAGAGGGCTCTGTCACTCCCATCTTTCAGCTGAGTGTCCTCCACGGAGAGGCACCTCCAGTCGCACTGGTCCCCTGGGGTTCACTCTCCTGAACCTTCTGCATCCAGTCTGCTGCTTTGCACAGAACTTAGCACATGGGGCATTTCCAAAGGACAGTCAGCCAGAGGAACTGCATATGAAATTAACTTCTTTTATAAAAAGTCATCCCATCTTTCTGCTTTTCATTTTTATTGTCTATTCTGCTTACAAAATCCGTATAATAAACTGTACTCTTTCTACCCACCTACTCAGTGTTTCCTTGGTACTTCACCAGGTGACAGCAGCAAGGCATAGTTCCTCCTCAGTTGGAACCAAGCAAATGCAGGCCCAGAATTTCACTTATGAGAGTCTCCTGTAAGGCAGAGTTGGGGGGAAGAAAATGAGAAAGTGTATGGGGTGTGGAGAGAGTGTGCTACTAGGAAAATGAGGTTTGATGTTCTCATCCAAAAAAGGGTATAATAGCATGTGTCTTGCCAACCTTGGATATTTTTATAAACTACAAAGATATCTTTGTAGATGCTAAACTTCCATAGGGGATTTTTTAGCTTGCAGCCAGTGATTGCAATTAGTTTAAACCCAGAATGGAGATCATCAAATAGAGAGGACGTGTGGGTTTTATGCTTTTCCATCAATGATAAATACTGACTAGTTCAACAGAATGAAATTATGTCATATGTGCTTCTAGGGAACCTTGACTATTTCATGCTTGCTTATAGATAATTTAGGAAGAATGGTGGTGTGATAGGAAAAAGCATGGCTTTTAGAGCAAGAAAGACCAGGGTTCGAGATCCTGCTCTGCTACTTACCAGCTGGGAGACATTGGTTGGGCCAGTGTTTCAACCAAGTGGGTTAACTTTTCTTTCAGTTTTCTAACATGGAGTTGGGTGAAATTGTACTTAGGGTGTTGTGAGGATTAAATGTAACAAAAGGGCTAAGTCACAGTGTGCCGGCTAAAGGATTCATTTCCTATCTCCAATTCTCTCCCATTCTGTTTCCTATAGAAGAGATGGAGAGAGGAAATGGGAGGGTCCGGTGAATATGTCTTGGTGGAAGAACTAATACATTTGGTTGTTCTAAAAATCTGAGCCATCATGGTATAAATAGGCTTAGCTCTTCCCTGTTAAACAGCATTTCCCCTCTCTATTTTTAAAGCACTTGACAGATTTTAGAGTTAAAATAGGAAAATGGTTTGATAATCTACATAGTCAGAGCTGTGGTGACTTGGAAATTTAATAGTGGCTGATAAAAATAATTGGAAGTAATTCCTTCAGTTGCTCTTAAGAAAATAAATCTCTTGTCATTCTTTAAATTTTTCTTGCACAAAATCTTTCTTACCTCCCTTGTCCTTAGTGGCACAATCAACTTGTGAATATCGCTTAGCTCATGCAACTGCTTAGGGATGGTCCTTCCTGCTTTGTTTGTTACATGCTGTTTTGTTCATCCTCATGGTAGTAGATTATGCCTGAATCTTGATCAGTTTAAAAGTCGACACAACAGAAGATGGTGATACCTTGAAAACATTTCTTTAAAGATCATAGTTATAAAAGTAATTACACAACCATAGATGAACAATGTTAACTGAAGAAATATTAGAAAATGCAAAGATGCCCCCAAACCCACAACACAGTTAATTCATTTTAAATGTAAAAATGCACTTGTATATATAAATGTTTAAATAATAATAGAATGATATCATATATACATTCTGTTTTATGATTTTTTTAATTTAGCATTACATCTTACTTCATCAGAAAATATACATCTTTTTATCATTATTTATTTTTTATCATTATTTTTAATGGCTTCATAATATTTTGTTTTATGAAATGTGCCACAAATTAATTGCTTCTCTATTGATAAGCAGTTAATATCGTTTCAATCTTTTGTATTTTAAACTGTGCTCTAAATGTACAATTGTATAATTATTTCCATAGGATAATTGCCTAGAAGGTAATTTTATGTCAGAGGTAAATGCACTTTTTAAGGCTTCCAGAACATATTTCTAAATTGACCTTCAGAATGCAAGAAATCTTCTACCAATAAACAATGCTATCAGCAGTGTAAAAGTGTCATTTAAAAAAAATCAAATAAGGTAAATTTAAATCCTAGTGGTTTTGAATTCCTTGTGGTATCCATCTAGTAGTGGTAAGGATTCTAATTTTTTTTTCTCATATTGATGTTTTAGTAAAAAGATTTTATAATAAAGTTTTTAAAAAGCACTCTTTCATAACCGTTATTTCCTGTTCCTTCTCCCATGTTCCTCTAGGTTAATGTATCTTTTCTCTCTTTCTTTTTCCCCCTCCAGGATGGAAGTATGATGTGATGGATATAACTATGGGATACTGTGTAGGTACACGGCCTCCCTCTTGCCTCATCCTCCTGCTTCTCAAGCTTTTGGCCACTGTCTCTCAGGGGCTGCCGGGGACCGGGCCCCTTGGCTTCCACTTCACACATTCCATTTATAATGCTACCGTGTATGAGAACTCGGCAGCAAGGACCTACGTCAACAGCCAGAGTAGAATGGGCATCACCTTAATAGATCTGTCCTGGGATATCAAATACAGAATAGTGTCTGGAGATGAAGAAGGCTTTTTCAAAGCAGAGGAAGTCATCATTGCAGATTTCTGTTTTCTCAGAATAAGAACTAAAGGTGGCAATTCTGCCATATTGAATAGGGAAATTCAGGACAATTATTTATTGATAGTAAAAGGTTCTGTTCGAGGAGAAGATTTGGAAGCATGGACTAAAGTGAGCGTACAGGTTTTAGATATGAATGATCTGAGACCCTTATTTTCACCCACAACCTACTCTGTTACAATCGCAGAAAGCACACCTTTAAGGACTAGTGTTGCCCAGGTGACAGCAACAGATGCAGATATCGGTTCCAATGGAGAATTCTACTACTACTTTAAGAACAAAGTTGATCTCTTTTCAGTTCACCCCACGAGTGGTGTCATCTCTTTAAGTGGACGATTAAATTATGATGAAAAGAATAGGTATGATCTGGAAATTTTGGCTGTGGACCGGGGGATGAAGCTCTATGGGAACAATGGAGTGAGCAGTACTGCAAAGCTTTACGTTCACGTTGAACGAATAAATGAGCACACTCCAACTCTCCACGTGGTCACTCATGTGCCTTTCTCACTGGACAAAGAGCCCATATATGCGCTGGTGACCGTGGATGACCTAGATGAAGGAGCCAATGGAGAGATTGAGTCTGTTTCCATTGTGGCTGGGGATCCTTTAGATCAATTCTTCCTGGCTAAGGAAGGAAAGTGGATGAATGAGTACAGGATTAAGGAGAAGAAGCAGGTTGACTGGGAGAGCTTTCCCTATGGCTACAATCTCACTCTTCAAGCCAAAGACAAGGGGTCACCTCAGAAATTTTCCGCAGCAAAGATAGTCCACATTGCCAACCCCAAAAGAGACACTGTCCCAGTTAGGTTTGAAAAAGAAACGTACGATGTGAGCATTAGTGAATTTTCCCCTCCTGGTGTCGTGGTTGCTATAGTAAAATTAAGTCCCGAACCTCTAGACGTGGAATACAAATTATCCCCTGGAGAGGATGCACAGTACTTCAAAATTAATCCTCGGTCAGGTCTGATCGTCACAGCACAGCCCCTGAATACCATTAAGAAGGAGGTTTATAAACTAGGGGTGACAAATAAAGAAGGGGATTTAAAAGCACAAGTCACCATCAGCATAGAGGATGCGAACGATCACACCCCAGAATTTCAGCAGCCACTGTATGATGCTTTTGTGAATGAAAGTGTTCCAGCGGGAACAAACGTTTTGACAGTTTCAGCTTCCGATAAGGATAAAGGAGAAAATGGGTACATCACCTATAGTATTGCCAGCTTGAATTTGTTGCCATTTGCCATTAACCAGTTTACAGGTGTTATTAGCACAACTGAAGAATTGGATTTTGAATCCTCTCCAGAAACATACAGGTTCATTGTCAGAGCCTCTGACTGGGGTTCGCCATACCGCCATGAAAGTGAGGTCAATGTGACTATTCGAATAGGAAATGTCAATGACAACAGCCCTCTCTTTGAAAAAGTAGCTTGCCAGGGAATTATTTCCTCTGACTTTCCAGTTGGGGGCCATATCACAGCTGTCTCAGCGATCGATATTGATGAACTGGAACTTGTAAAGTACAAAATCATCTCTGGAAATGAACTTGGTTTCTTTTATTTAAACCCAGACTCTGGTGTATTGCAGCTTAAAAAATCACTGATGAATCCTGGAATTAAAAATGGAAATTTTGCCCTTAGGATTACAGCCACCGATGGGGAGAATTTTGCAGATCCTATGTCTGTTAACATTTCAGTCCTGCACGGGAAGGTGTCTTCAAAGAACTTCAGTTGCCGAGAAACTCACGTGGCTCAGAAGCTGGCAGAGAAACTACTCATTAAGGCCAAAGCAAATGGGAAGCTGAATCTGGAAGATGGATTTCTGGACTTTTATTCAATTAATAGGCAGGGGCCACATTTTGACAAGTCATTTCCTTCTGATGTGGCCGTGAAGGAGAATCTGCCAGTTGGTGCTAACATCCTGAAGATTAAAGCCTATGATGCCGACTCTGGCTTCAATGGAAAGGTGCTATTTACAATATCCGATGGGAATACGGATAGTTGTTTTAATATTGATATGGAGACCGGGCAGCTTCAAGTCCTTATGCCCATGGATCGAGAACACAGAGACCTCTATCTCCTTAATATCACTATCTATGACTTAGGTAATCCACAAAAGTCTGCGTGGAGGTTGCTCACCATCAATGTGGAGGATGCTAATGACAATAGCCCGATTTTTCTTCAAGACAGTTACTCAGTTAACATTCTTGAAAGTTCAAGTATTGGCACTGAGATTATTCAAGTGGAAGCCAGAGACAAAGACTTGGGTTCTAATGGTGAAGTGACTTACTCAGTCTTGACAGATACACAGCAGTTTGCCATCAATAGCTCCACTGGAATCGTGTATGTAGCTGATCAGTTGGACCGGGAATCCAAAGCAAACTACTCTTTAAAAATAGAAGCCAGAGACAAGGCAGAAAGTGGCCAGCAGCTGTTTTCGGTTGTCACCCTGAAGGTTTTCTTGGATGATGTCAATGACTGCTCCCCGGCTTTCATTCCCAGTAGCTATAGTGTGAAGGTTCTTGAAGATCTCCCCATTGGCACTGTCATTGCTTGGCTGGAGACCCATGACCCAGACCTGGGACTGGGGGGTCAAGTGCGCTATTCTTTGGTCAATGATTATAATGGGAGATTTGAAATAGATAAAGCAAGTGGCACCATCCGCCTGAGCAAAGAGCTCGACTATGAAAAGCAACAGTTCTATAACCTCACCGTTCGGGCCAAAGACAAAGGGCGGCCTGTCTCTCTGTCATCCGTTTCCTTTGTTGAGGTGGAAGTGGTGGACGTCAATGAAAACCTCCATACTCCCTATTTCCCAGACTTTGCTGTTGTTGGATCTGTAAAAGAAAACTCACGGATTGGAACAAGTGTGCTGCAGGTTACTGCCCATGATGAGGACTCCGGGAGGGATGGAGAGATCCAGTACTCCATCAGGGATGGCAGTGGTCTTGGAAGGTTCAACATAGATGACGAGAGTGGTAAGTTTCATATTTTGTGCAAGAATTACTGTTTCTCTTCTCATGAATTGTCAACATGGGAAAAGTGAATGGCTATTCTTGCACTCAAACGGAATGACAAATGAGGTTGCATTTGTTGCAGAGGTGATGCAAGTAAAAACTTTTCCGTAGAATGCATTGACTTGTAAGAAAACCTGTTTATACAGTGTTAGCCAGTGGTTTTCAGTGGGAGTCCCTGGTTTTTGTTTTTCTTGTTCAGCGTTGCCATCACCGGGTTATCTTTCAATAAGTGTAAATAATTGTCACCTCTGTTGAGTGCACTTCTGACCTTCACTAAATTAAGGGCCCTGATAAAGTAAATTACATTTGAATTGGCTTTAAATTAGAAGTGTGAAATGGATTTTCAAATGGATCTTATATACCAGTGTTTCCCTTTATAGTAAGGCTTTTCTAAAGTGATATTGCATTAGTTGCTTGGTCTCTTGTGTTTCCCAGGCACATCTGGCCCTTGAATGACAGGCATTTGCACTGCATCGGCCCCATTAACGCATGGAGGCAACCTTCTACAAATGTTTTCGTGATAGACTGGAGGAGGCACGTTGTGGCTTTTATTTATTTAAAAAATGGTTTTAAGATTTTATCTGTAAGGATTTACCTTTCACAGAAACACTTTAAAATATGGGACAAAATAGTCCCAATATTTTCGTTGTCCCCTACCTGTTTATTTATACACTGTCATAGATACAGGTATAGATTTTATTTCTATCCTTATTATTGTCATTATTTGCCTTTAAATGTACAGGTGCTTAGACACCTGCTTGTGTGTGTGTGTGTGTGTGTGTGTGTGTGTGTATTCCTTGATCAACACAGTGCCTTTTTCTAATCTTCTCTAGATTGTACACATCTCAAGACAGGGACTGTGTCTTCTCTATTCCTGTGTGAATGGTACTATTAGCACTTTACAGTTTGGGGGCACATTTGTATCCAGTAAATCATGTTGTACAACACTCACAGGGTGTTTTGTTCCCAGTAATGATGATGAAGAAAACAGATAGTGGGAAGGTGTCATCATAGGGATGCTAGTTGTACATTACAAAATTATACTAGAAAAAGGGTTTGAGAAGGTATTAAATATTGGATAGGAGTTACAAAACTGTGTATACTGTCAAAAATTTAAACTGTAATTTTTTGTATAAATGGTTTCTCATTTTGGCTAGTGTAAAGTGTAAAATTGATCTCCATAGCCATAATGAAGGAAAAGGTAAATGTCAAGAAAACTGGGTTCTGATGTAGCCATATACACTATCTTATTATATATGGCTTGTCATTTGATTAGAATATATTTTTACCTTTGAGGTACAAAATGAGAAAGAAAAAGTAGTAACCTTTACTGGGTGTCTATTCTATGCTAATACTTTACTATTAATAATAATGACTTCATTGAGTACTTGCAATAGGCGACACACCATATGAAGGGTTTTAGAGTCGGGTCTTATTTAATTCTCCCAACAGCCCCTCCAGAACTAATACTCATCAACTCATGAACTGATGTTCAGAGAAGATACCTGGTTTCAAGTTTAGCTCTGAGTAACTGCAGTATACACTGCTGTCTCACATCTAAAGACAAGTATGGGCTTCCTTGCATGTTCCTAGATACACATGAATTTGGTGTTGATCTAAAATCTGTAAGACAATAAAGTCTTAAACGGGTTTCAAAGTCCTTACAATCCTGGACTTGTTGGCTGATGGCACCAGCCATTAATCACCTTCCTTCTTCCTCACAGTCCCATTGTTTGTGTGGCTCTTCAGTGTGAGAAGCTTACCTTTGGGACTCAGGTGGATGTAGGTAGGTAGGTCAACAGGAAGGTGTCAGGCTGAATCATTAACAACTGCAACCTTCATGACTACATCAAGCCACAATGAGTTGTTTTCATTAGTTTCATCTTGGTGTAGCTTAATGCAGAGAAGAGCAGGTGCAATTTGGTGAGAGTGGCCTAGATTTTCCATGTTTGTACCATGCTATTTTGTTCTCATCTTGGGTGTTATTTCAGAAAATGTGTGTATAGTCATCTGATGATGTAGCTGCTTTTATAATTCTTTACATAAATAGAAGTTATTTTTATTGAAGTATAGTTGATTTACAATGTTGTATTAGTTTCAGGTGTACAGCAAAGCAATTCAGTTATATATATATATGTGAGTGTGTATGTATATATGTGTGTATATATATACATATTCCTTTTCAGATCCTTTTGCATTATAGGTTATTTGAAGATACTGAGTATAGTTCCCTGTTCTATATAGTAGGTCCTTGTTGTTTATCTATTTTATATATAAAATTTATCCTAACTTATTAGGATAATTTATCCTAATTTATCCCTACTCCCTTTCCCCGTTGGTAACCATAAGTTTGTTTCCTACGTCTATGAGTCTGTTTCTGCAACTCCCTACTTTGCATTATTCCCTTATATTCTGGATTGTATAAAATAAGTTTTGCCATGAGTGATGATAATTCCATTTTCATTTTGACATTGCTTTGTGACTTAAAAATCTCTTTTCTTATGACACCAACTCCCTTGGGGTAACAAATAGCTAAGTGCGTTGTGCAAACCCACATACCCATTAGAGGATTTAGATCTAGAACCAGCTCTCCTCAGTCCTAACTCAGTGCTCTTTTCTTTGGATTCATTACCCATGTTTCTGATTTACTTTCCTAGAGAATTATTCATTTTTAAAACCATAGTGACTATTTCTTTTCTTCCTTTTTCGAATTTTATTTTATTTTTTTATACAGCAGGTTCTTATTAGTTATCTGTTTTATACATATTAGTGTATATATGTCAATCCCAATCTTTTCCTCCTTTTTATTTCATTTTGTTTCCCTCTTTTAGGAAGCAAAGCTATCTTTTTCTCTAGGTTAGAGGAAAAAAGTTTCAACTTAATGTTGAAATCTTTATGAAGATTATAATTTCCATATGGTAATATTCTTAACCATCTTCCTTCTGTCTCACTTCTTGCAGATTTTAACATCCCAGCCCAAAAAGCTGATGAGGAATGATTGCCTGGACTTGTGCCATGGGGATGCTAGGGTTAGGGAGAAGTTTGGCAAATGTATGTCCAACAAGAAAAGCCATCACCATGGCGCTACTGGGTTTGCGCTACTGTTGAATGATCAATCAGCTCTTTGCTTCCCAGCTCTAAAAATCATGGCTTGAGCTGCTGGTAGAATGAGCGGTTGTTTAGCCCTACAGCTGTTACTGGGTCTTAAGTTTGGACTCTGTTGTTTCATATGACCCCTTGGGTATAATAAAATGGCCTAAAGTTGTTGGGGTTTTCGTCTTTCAAGAACCTTAAGTCATCCGGCAAAGGTTCTGTCATGGCTTGCCTTGTTTAATGGGTCTAAACTTATGCATGCACATGAATCAGCTGGAGAGTTTGTCAGCAATGCAGATCCCCAGGACTGATTCCCAAAGATTCTGATTCAGTTGGTCTGGGGTAGGAGCTGAGGGATCTTCATTCAAGCACTCCAAGTGGTCCTTCTGTGTGTGGTTCAGAAACACTACCCTAAATTTACCTGGGCTCCTTAGAGCCTATCTATCAGATTATATCTTTTCTGTAAAATCCTGTTCCTTATTCTTTGGAAAGGCAGGGAATTGAGCTCATATTTTAGATAAGTTTCTTTTCTAGTCAAGTTTTCCAATCCAAATAAATTTTCTGTTATTCATTAGTGGTGATAGTTTTCTGAATGCCTTCCCAATGGATCAAAATCTATTTCTGTGCTTCAGTAATTGCAGTGCTCCTGTTTTGTGAGACAGCTTATGCTGGGATTAGTTGATCCATTTAGTAGTTTTATGTTCTTGACCTTTTTGGAGCTCAGTGAACAAAACCATACCTTTGAAATTCTTTACCATGCACGGGCATTTAATAAATGTTTAATAATGTTCACAGTAAATGGATTAACTGAGGGGCCCCCAACTACAGTGGATTTGACGACACTTTAAATGACCAGTCTGGAAGATGCAATTTAATCTTTTTTTTCCTTCACAAAGAACGCATTCTTATTCTTTGACATAATAGGAATGCATATTCTTGACTACTCAGAAGTTTTAGAAGGTTTATACAGAACACACTGTACATTTTAAACAGTGGTTTTCTATTAGATTCTTTTGTAAACTGCAAACTTGAACAATGACTTCACTGTTTTATTTACCTGGTGTTAAAGAAGTATTTAATCCAGATAAACAATTTCCAGTTTAGCACATTAATCATGGGTAATTAGGAAGATATTTTACCATCCGTTATTACTAATTATATTATTGCTTCCATTTATCAAGTACCTATTGTGTGCTAAGCACTATGCCAGGTGCTTTGTGGGTACTTTCTAGTTGTCATAGTAATCCATCAGGTGAGGTTCAGTGAGGTTTGCCCAAACAGGGTCAGGCATCTGGAAGTTGTTAGAACTGGATGCTCTAGTGCAATTGACTCCAAATCTCATGTCAGTTCCCCTCTTTTCCACTGCAGTGTGCCATAATAACCTTGCTAAGCATACGTATTAGTCAGATTTTTTCTGTATTATTACTGTATAACAAACAATCACAAAATTTCAGTGGCTTATAAAAGCAGAGATTTTCTTCTTCTTGCTCTTAAGTCTGGGAAGACAGTTGAAGTTGTTGCAGGCTGTAGATTGAGTTACGATTTGTTCTACATGTGTTTCCTACTTCAGGACCCAGGCTGAAGGGAGTACTCACTGTCTGGGATGTAGTGTTCTCAAAGTCAGATCAGGAGTGCAAGAGGCTGATGGAAGTTTGTGGTGCCTCTGCTCAAGACTGGCCCACATTCCATTGGCCGAAGAAGGTCTTGGGGCCAAGTTCAACATTGATGTGGGGTAGAGAGTAGTACTTCTCTTACAGAGGGAGGGAGGAAGAGGAATGAATAATTACTGAATAATTAATAATAATAATTACTGAATAATAATACAGCCTAACATAGCATGTGACAGCTCTCACTGTTGTCTTCATAACTTAACATTAGTTGGACACTACCTTTGTGGAAGGCACTGGGACAGGCAGTGGTGACACAGAGAGCTACAAGTATCAGACCTGGGCTTTCTATAGTGGCACCAGGATCTTTCAAGCTCTCCAGTGTTGAGATGCTCTACTTGATCTTCTATAGGGAGAAAGAGTCACTTCAACTGGTGGCCAGGGAAAGAATAAATACATAGAGCTTTTATTTATTTAGTTCAACTGAAGAATGTTTACTGGCTGCCAGTGCTGAGACTAATACTCTTTTATCTGCAGAGTAATAATTAGAGTCAAGAGTGGGTGGATGAAAACCAAGAATGGGAAAATTTGTATTGTTAGAAATTTGAGAAGCTTTTGTCATTGCAGAAATCGGATGTCCCAACCCAGATATTTTAAAAGGTGGGTAATATCCGTAGGATCATGTTTCTTGCGTAATGTCATAAAATACAAGCTTCCCTTTTCTGATATTCAGAGGCACCAGAAATCATATTTTATCTTACTGTCTTACTGTTTCTTACTGAAATCATATTTTATCTTACTATCTTACTGTTAATCTTTCCAGTTTCTTCTCCCCAAACTTTCCTGTTCAACTCCTTTTTGACAGTTTGAGGTGTAAGGCAGATGCTACTCGGCGACTTTGGTGCAATTCATGATGATTCCAAACTAAATGGTGTTGCCCATCCTCATTCTTTTTTCAAGGTGGTATTTTGTCTCTACCCGTCTAGGTCAAAAGAGAATCACTGAATTTTGGCTCAAAATTTGCCCCTGGGACCAGAGCAAGGAAAGGAGAGGAATGAAGTTATGATCAAGTGACAGCAGAAACTTTTCTCGGCTCTGGATTTTTAACCTTAGCTCTAGACTTCTTGATCATAATTATTTGAGAGAAATATAACGTTCCCGGAGGAGCCCTGAACACTCCATAACATTCAGATAAACATAGTAGTTGTCATGTAAATCAGGCCAGAGAGAGGATTAGACGCTTCTGGAAAATAATGAAGAGCATGTTTTTATTATTCTTTTCAGCACGTGCCTTCTTCTTGACCTTTTTTCTTAACTGTTGGCTGAAGGCAGTTTAGGTTTTAATAGAAGACTGTTGGTTCGAATCTGTAATTATGTCTGCCTTGTATATCAACTTTGAGCTGCTGTTGTCCCTAGGTAACTAGTAAATGATAAAACTAGTGACCAGCATAAAGGCGAAATCCAAATAGGGTGGCAAGCCAACAACCTAGAAACTTTGCGGAGCACAGGCTCTGGACGCGCAGGCTCAGCGGCCATGGCTCATGGGCCCAGCCGCTCCACGGCATGTGGCATCTTCCCGGACCGGGGCACGAACCCGTGTCCCCTGCATCGGCAGGCAGACTCTCAACCACTGCGCCACCAGGGCTCTTCCTTTTATATTTTAATAATAGAAGTTTCCCATGGCTTACCTGGCCCTTCATGCCGGCGTCATGATTTCCTCAGTGCCAAGTGTTACTGAATTATATTTACTTCTTCAGTTAACAAAGAATGAAATTTCAGAGGCCTAGTAAGCAGAGGTTACAAAAACAATCAAATGCTTGCTTCATGTATTAGTGGCTCTCCAGAAGGTAGTGGGATAAATTTATAGCCTTCTGTGACTTCGGATAGCTTGCGTCTCATTTCAGTCTCCTAAAAATGTTTTTTCGGCAGGTGTTTTATATGCATGTTGAAGGATACTTTCATTTATCGTTACATTTGGAAGGTTTATAGAGTTTGCTAAATATTTATGGGATGCCGCTACATTCACAGTGTTTCATTGAAAAGAAAATGAAAATGAAAATGGGCTGCAGCCTGTAGTTTTAGCTTGCCAGTTTTTATGAACGCATGTCTTATCGACAGACAATCTACAAAGAGTTGTGTGTGGGATTCAATTCAACTTATATTAAATTCTGGGCACTGGTATACAATGATTGAATATAATAGGACTCTCCAAATTTTCCCATTGGACATTGGAGGACTTAGTAGCTCCTCTAGGGCCACACTCTTTGTGATTAAATTCACCGATTTTCATTTACGTAGCATAGTTAATATTCGAGTTGCTTTTAAAAAGCAGCATGCTAGTGAGAATAGTACCAAGTAAAAATAATATATTGAAGAGGAAATGTCTTGAGTCAAAAGGTGAATAAATGTTGAAGGAATGAAGATAAGAATTTGAGGTACACACACACCAGCATACACACACACACACAAACACACACACGTTATGGTAAAAACATAAAGGCTTTGTGGTTTAGCCCCAAGATCTATAAAATAGAGCTTAAACCATTTTCAGTTTTTCCCCACATTCTTAAAAGTCTGCCTCTTTGCTCTCGCAGCTTCTCTGCTCCCTGTTTTCCTCATCCTCCACCTCTTCCTTCTCTACTTGCCACAGTTATAGCGCACAGATTCTCTGCAGGCACAGTGCTTTGCACTGAAGAAGATGCATAGGTGATTAAGTCAAGGATGGGTAGTAGAGATAGAAAAGCATGTAATTGCAAACCGTGGGGTACCCAAGTGACACAACGTAAGTGAGTGCCTTGTGCTGGCCATTCATCACGTTCACTGCGGCCTTAGCATCACCCTTTGGCACAGTGGGATGATTTTTACAAATTCCAGTTAGAGACAAGGCAGTCTGAGAGATAACCAGGGCATTAAAGTCAGTTGATGATGATATATAAGCAAGGCTTAATTGTCAAGGAATGCATAACCCCAGAAATGGATCCAGGTTCTGTGAGGCTTAAAGCTCATGCAATTTGGTGTGCCTGCTTTGAGAAAAATTATAAAAAGTATGACTAAAAAAATCTTTGTATTTGTTTAGAATGAGGAAAGAAATCACAGTAACTCATGAGTTTGAAAGCCAACAAACACAAATATCACAAAGCTCAGGAAAAATATAATATTTTGTTGATTGTCTAACACACCTTTCTAATACTTATTTCCCCTGCATTTTTTGGTTGCCTTTTTTCTTTGATTGCCTCTTGTAGGATAATAATCTTGTAATTGTTTCTATAAAAAGTGCAGAAAGATTATTTTTCCTCCAACGTGGTTGATTGAAGTTTGTTTTTTCACTGAGAGTTTAGAAATGTTTCTCTAGAGTCACAGCTTGTTATTGGTAGTGCTATGTGTATTCTCTCCATTGGCATCAAAGTTGAAAACATCTCTATCAAGTTTATTTCTCATATGAACTGTTGCAGATCTACTTGCTCTTAATAATAACTGCTACAGGTCTGTGCTCTGTAAACAAAAAACGTCTAGTAATTTCCGTGTCTGATAATCTAATCCACCAAAGGAAAGAACTCATGGTGCACTTATGCTGCATTTCAGGAGAAAACTTTGCCGCAAAACTTTGATTTTGACTCTATAGGCAAGAACCAAATCTTCTAATTACAAGTTTACATGTCTAATGATTGGGGAATTTTCCACAGACTAGCTTCTGGCTCTGTACGTTTTGTACCTAGTCTCTCCTTCCCAATGGCTGTAATTCTAGTGCTGGCCACCCCAGGATATGGTCGTATGGTGATACAAGTTCTTTCCCTTCACTTCCATGCTACAATGCTGGGTGTCTCGGTGCAATGGGTAGTAGAAGGGTTTGGGGAAGCCATTCCTACACTGGACAGCTAACAACAATTTGTCTATACATGGAATTGATGGTGAACCACATAAATATATGCCACTAAATGCAAACCTAATGTATCTTCAACTCATTCTCCCTTAGATCCCTCAGATGCTTACAACTGCTTTATCTGGTAATGCAGAGTATAATAGAGGAGAAGTTGAGGGGAAAGAGAAAGAAGTTTTAAATGATTGTAGTTTAGGTATATTACTTTTGCAAAATTTATAGAAATGTGTAACCCTGTGAATCATTGCTAGGGTCCTCTATGGGGCTTGGAAGCTTTGACTTTGATAGCTTCATATTAAATGTGCATCTGCCTAGGAGTGTTGGTAAATGAACATTTTTCTGAAAGAAGTTAAGTCTTCAAGATCATTGGAGGGAGGGACTGAGCTGGGCCAGGCCACAAAGGCTAGTCCTGATTTGTAGACTGCCGACTCCTAGACCAGGTTTACGGTTTTTGTCACTCTCATGTATTATTGAACCAACAGACAAAACTGTGCAAAGGACATAAAATCACGGTTACATGTGAGTGGATCTCGCTCCCTGATATCTCCAAGTATCTCAAGGAGGTGCCCTGGAAGTGTGTAGCCAAAGCAGCACTTGAAGAGTAAGAAGTCTGCAAGTTCAAAAAATACAGAGTTTTGAGCTTACTGCCTTTTCTGAGTGGTTGGCTGGTGAGAGAAGTGCATTGTTCCTTGGGCCCACTCTCTTTTATAACACCTATTTGGGAATTAACTAGGAAGTATACAGTAGGATCTGGAAGCCAAGAAAAAAGGGTCTTTGAGAGCTGTCCTAATGACAGTCACAGAGTTCTTTTGCTTTGACTCATTATCTGTATCCTAAAAGCATGATTTTGAGGTTTTCCCTAAACCATTAGGGGTTTCACTTAATCAGAATTTCAACATTATTATGAAAGTGTTTTTTGATAATCTAATTTATTGCTACTATATCGTACATATCAGTAGCACATCTCACAATCGGTAATTTCCATCCCCATGGGCTGCTGGCATTGGTAAGATGTCTCTGGAACCTCGAGAAAGCCCTGTTATTTTTAAAAAGAAACACTGACTTGAGGTCAGCTTTAACAGGGAATTCTATTCAATAGATATCACATCATATTGAGCCAGCATGAGGCCCTGAGATCTTGAATGAGGCTGTGGTGATACAAAGCAGGGTTAAGGTTTTCTTCCGTGTTTGTCTATCCCCTGTTCCCATGCATATCAGCATCTTTCCTGGAACCTGGGTAGAGTTATACGTATCTTTCTCACACCTTGAGTATACTTCTAAAGAAATATTTGCCACACGATTAGACTGAAAGAGCCTTGAATTGAAAACACGGTGATTAACTTTTAGATGACAATTTCATAAAACATTGTCCTGATTGCTAAAAGTGCAGGCGTCGGGGTGTCCCTGGTGGCGCCATGGTTAAGAATCCGCCTGCCAATGCAGGGGGCAGGGGTTCGAGCCCTGGTCCGGGAAGATCCCACATGCCGTGGAGCAGCTAAGCCTGTGCACCACAACTACTGAGCCTGTGCTCTAGAGCCCGCAAGCCACAACTACTGAACCTGCATGCCACAACTACTGAAGCCTGCGCACCTAGAGCCCATGCTCCACAACAAGGGAAGCCACCACAATGAGAAGCCCACGCACCACAAAGAAGAGGATCCCCTGCTCGTCGCAACTAGAGAAAGCCTGCATGCAGCAATGAAGACCCAAAGCAGCCAAAAATAAATTAAATAAATAAATTTATTAAAATAAATAAATAAATAAATAAAAGTGCAGGCGTCGTCCATCTGTCTGTCAGGTAGTTTTATCCTAGAAGGCAAAATAATCAGAATTGGGATGAGTAAGAGTTTCATTTATGGTCACTAACTTCCTGTGTTTCACAGCTAGGATAGTGTAGACACCCAGAGGAGTTAATGCTAAGTCAGAATTCTATATTCCACAGTCATACCACATGACTCAAAACTGTATAATTAGCTAAATTGGAACTTGATAATTTGGTAGAATATGTTCAAGAACCAGAGTGTAAGCAAAAATTGCTATTGGGAGCCTTCTAAATAATCTTTAGGATGAATAATTTCTGCTATACATGAACTCTTGGGTTTTTACCTAGACCTTTTCTTTTTCTCATTAATTAATTTTATTTTATTTATTTTTGGCTGCGTTGGGTCTTTGTTGCTGTGCGTGGGCTTTCTCTAGTTGGCGGCTAGCAGGGGCTATCCTTCACTGTGGTGCGTGGGCTTCTCATTGCGGTGGCTTCTCTTGTTGCGGAGCATGGGCTTTAGGCGCGTGGGTGTCAGTAGTTGTGACTCACGGGCTCTAGAGTGCAGGCTCAGTAGTTGTGGCACGCGGACCTAGTTGCTCCATGGCATGTGGGATCTTCCCGGACCAGGGCTCGAACATGTGTCCTCTGCACTGGCAGGCAGATTCTTCTTTCCTGCACTGCACTACCAGGGAAGCCCTTTACCTAGAGCTTTTTAATTTTACTTTGTACCCAGTTCTAGTAAGCTAGACTTCTTGATGTATAATCCTACAGTATTTTAGAAACTGCACAGCATAGAAATTGCTGTAGGTAGGCATACTAACAACAACGAGAAATAGCCCTGTTCATCAGACAGGGAGAGAAGTCAGTGGCTAACCCCCATTGCCACTGGTGTTTATTACGTGCCAGGCATTGAAAAGTATTAACTCATTTACTTTTCACAAGGATTCTGTAAGGTAGGTACCCCGATTATCGACATCTATGGATGAGGAAACAAAAGCTTGGTTTTAAATTACTTGTCCAGGGTTTCACAGCTTGTGGTAGAGCATGGATTTGAATGAGGCAGGCCAGCACCAGTCTGAGCTCTTAATCACTATACCTCAGACACTTTCTGGATGAACAGCCCTAAGTATCTCCTTAAGGGCTGACCCAAAGGGAGCCCATCACTTCATTACCTCACAGTATAAGAGATGATCATTATAATGAAGAGTCCCAACTATTGTAGAGGCCCAGATTCCCTAGAAAGCAGAGCCCAAGGCAAAAATTACAGTACATGCTAATGTTTTATTAAGGGTGCAACCCCAGGGGAACAAGAATGAGGGAAAGAAGGAAGCCAGGCCTGAAGGAAGGGAGTCCAAATATAAATTGGTATATTAAATTAGTCACAGCTTTATAACAAAAACCAGCCTGTTTCTCAGTCACCCTGCCATCTCCAGGGAGGCCACTTAGAACCTCTGCATCTTGGGCCATTTGGCCTGGAGTTGGAGGGAAGGGCAAGCAATTTTTCTATTGGCTCTTTCCCGTTTTTGACCTCTTATTGGTCAGATCTGCCACCAGGTGGGGGCATCAACACCCCAACTCTTCTGAGTTGCGTTGGGTATGCTTGGGCCACTGGTGGGAAAGCCAATACTTTGTGGGTACAGCCTGGTCAGCATTCCTGCGTTACTGTGAGTGAGCTCCTTTTCCTGCTGTTGCACTGGGGGTTCCTCACAGGAAGCTGGTGAACAATTGAGGCTGTGGGAGAGTAGTGGAGCAGACTGAATTGAGTGGATCTTGGCGATGCCCAAACAGGGTCTGGGCAGAGAATTGCAATGTATTCGGGACAGATTTTTCATTGAAACAAACAAATAAAATCTAAGCAACATGAAACACAACCCATAAAATTGTGATGCTTACCTGAGCAGATGCTAAGCTACTTACAAAACTCGGTTACACAAAAGGACACATTTCCCCATAGCTCTGATTTGTCAGGGTGTTGTGATTCCTGCTTCTCTGGGCCCTGGACTGCTAAGAACTGCATGGGAAGAAGTGCCAGCACTTCATGTTCTTTGATTGATGTGGGCAAAACCTGTTTTAACACCTCTCCTTTCTTGACATCTGAGTGCTATTTTATCAAATGTTTGTGCATGAATTCATGGGCTAGAAATGCAGGGGGAGGTAGAAGAGAGACTAGAAGCTGAGGATTTTGTGAGAATTTTGTCTGCTGAACTTACTTTCCCATCTTCATTCCTTGTCACAATACAATCATCTTTGTTATCCTCCTCATTGGTATCATCACCACCATCATCTAGCACTTTATTGGAGAGCTTGTTATCTGCTAGATGCTCTGCAGGGTGTTTTATGTACTGGAACTCATGCAGTCCTCACATTAAGCTTATGGGCCAAGGACTCTTATGACCCCAGATTTATAGGAGTGGGAACTGAAGTTTAGAGTGGTTGAATAACTTGCTAAATTTCACAAAGCTAGGAAGTAGCAGAGCCAAGGTTTCAACTCAGATCATCTAACTCACAGCCCTTGCTCTTGTCCTGACCACACACTGTTCCTGGAGCCCACATGTTTGGGTCCTCTTAGAAAAATGCCTGCCCCCACCCCTGCTGCTGCCCTGTGCATCGATTTTCTTATGTGCCTTTGTTGCTAGGAGCTTAAAGGGAATATCTACAATATTCAACAATTCATTAAAACAGGCATTGTATATTATAGCATGCAATATATAATATAATGAACATATAGAAGCAAAATAGAATATGTACTAAATATAATAATATATAATACAGTATATAATATAATTATAATATAAAATATATAATATAAAACAACATAATTTATAATACATACGTCATATAGTAT
The DNA here is from genome assembly GCF_003031525.2 of Neophocaena asiaeorientalis asiaeorientalis. Classification (NCBI taxonomy): domain Eukaryota; kingdom Metazoa; phylum Chordata; class Mammalia; order Artiodactyla; family Phocoenidae; genus Neophocaena; species Neophocaena asiaeorientalis. Next base: position 4,427,329 of record NW_020175536.1, on the reverse strand, counting down.
TACATGTTATACAAGTTATAATATGTTATGTATTTGGTATTTTCATATATGGTATGTTATTATATATTATATATATTGAGCACCTACTATGTGCCAAGCATTGTTCTAAGCAGCAAGCTAGACCAGCGAATCAAATGGACAGAAATCCTTATCCTTTTAACATTCTAATGGAGAAGGAGATAATAATCAAGATAAGTATAACATGTAATACGTTAGGTGGGTTTAAGCGCTAGCAGAAAAATCACACAGAAAAATCAGGTGATGGAGTGTTCCAAAGACGGCCTCACTAAGACGATGGCCTCTGGATTAAGTCCTGAGGGGATTTTAGATGTGGAAACTTATTATTTCAACTTGGAGGAAGGCAAGAAAGATGGGGCACAAACTCAGTTGATTGCCACAGACAAACTCTGTAACTACTCTTTGTGATTAACAAAATCACTATGAACTGTAGGAAGAAAATAATTTAAAAGACACAATTGTAAATGCAGATTTGTTCAACACAGAAGTATCCTGTTTTAAAGTATTTTCCAGTGACTCAAAAGTCTTGATGTAAATGGATCCCATCTCAGATTTCCTTTAACTTCAACGTGCCTACGTCATAAGAGGAAAAACGATTTCCCTTGTTAATTATATAACTATTTCCCATCTTCCTTCTAGAGTCTATTTTTCTGATACTGTTTCACAGCAACTGTACTTTCATTTTTATCAAATGTATTGTATTAAAACGTGTCCAACTGAGCAGGTGTAATGTCTTAACTGCTGGGAGTGGATCTTGGTTCCTTGCTTGGAGGACTTCTATTCTAGTTGGGAAGATAAGGCATGTGTGCAGGCAAAGTGGAAGTGTTCTGTTTAATAAAATAAACATGTACACACCCTGTACCTAAATTACTAATTTTCAAAGAATTGGAGTAATTTAATACACTTCCTGCTAAAATTATAATTGAACTGGATTTTCAAAACTCTTTGATGATTCTTTGGAGCACATTTCGCCCAGTGCCCTGCTTTGACATTTGAGGAAGATGAGACTTACTGAGTTAAAATGACTTTTCCACAGCCCCAGAGCTGGTCAGTGGTACCACTGAGCCTTGAACTGAGGACTTGTAAGCATGCACACTGTTTTGCTCAGAGCTGTCTCCATAATTCAGAAGGTGCTTTTGATGTCTTAGGTTGTCATCGTTAACCATATTTATTACTGAGGTGTGCAGTTACCGACTTTGCCATAAGCCGACATCACCTTTTACCAGAATGGTTTACGCTGGAGTTGACTGTATGTTCACTTTACACTTGTGAAGATTTTGGGTGACCATCCTCTATGGTATTTTACAACTTATTTTACATTCTGTTGTATACTGCCCTAAAAACATCATACCTAGCATTTGAAGCGAAGATGAAAGCACACTTTTTTTTTTAATCACACATGCTCAGTTTTTAGTCATGGAACTCTTGAAATGAAATCATTAGCATATGCAAACACTCTTTTTCCCAAAGTGGTTTTCTACTCTGCAATTATTATGTTGTTTGGGGTAAGATAAATAAGCCCAACATGAAAACACTACACATTAAAATGAGAAACAGTAGCATTGTTGTTATAAAATATTAGGGAGCTATGAAAAACACAAACAAACACAACGGTCGCCCTGTGGCTCCGGGCAGGGTCTGTTAAACACAGTGATGCCTGCCCCCAATCCTGGTCCTCTGACTTCCCTGGGTGAACACAGGGCTGTTGAATATTCTCTGCTGGAATTGGCTGGCCAGGCCACTGGTGGGGGTAGGTGGGAGGGAGAGGTTTCTGCCTTCTTTTGTTCTGATCAAACCCAATGCAGTTTCTCCGGCTGTGAGGTCGAATTTCCAGCCCTTAGTAAAATTAAATCATCTGCTTTGTCTAGTACCAGTTCTGATTTCAGGCAGACAGAGCGATAGTGGGAAAGCAACCGTGTGGGTAACACAGAGGTAGTGTTGGCTTTGGGGCAAATAGTCCATCATTCTGGGGACTTTAGATACTCAATTAACATACAGAGCTTGGTACCCAGGTTTGAGTAGATGGCCTGTCACTTTCAAGAAGATTTCTCTCTGTTGCAGGGGAATCTTTCCTAGTTGGCACATGGGATTCTTAATAAAGATGTTGGAAACAGCAGCCCTGCTATGTTTTGGCTTCTCACCAGAAGCCAAATAAAGATCAGAAGTTCTCTGTCCCTCTCAAATGGATCCTAGCATCTCTCACTTCGGAAAATGAGTGTGGTTTTGTTAGCTTGTGTATTTCTTGTTATTGTTTACTGTCTTTTAGTGTTTGTGAGTCACTCAGATTTGGCGAACCTTGAATAGACATGTGAACCACAAATAACTGTAGTAAGAAATGCAGAACGTACCGAGCAGGAGGTTATTGGATTTCCTTTAGTAAGCAAATATATCCTAAGAGCTCATGGGTGAAAATAGCTTTTTATTTAATGAGTCATTTTTATTGGAAGGTAATGATTATGTGCAGGTCATAAATACAGTGTAAATTCCCTTCAGTGGACATTAAAAACTTTCAATTGTAAGCAGCTTTAAAGGCTTAAGAATGCTCAGGCACAAATTTTGAAACCTGTGCATTCTGTACACATATGGTTATAAAGAAATGAATGAAACCCAACAAGAGTTCGTGCATAAGAGCAAATGTTTCTGACCACCATCTGTAGTTGAATACAGCAACTTGAACGAGAACATATAATGTATAATGATAACAAGTTTTAAAGTTATTGTTGCATGTGGCATCTCATTTTATTGTTATAGCATCCTGTGAGTTATTAATCTCTCTCCATTTCACAAATGAGAAAAATGAGGCACAAGGAGGTTTGGTGACTTACCCAAATACTTCATATTTCCAGTGTATTGTATTGACTCTTCTTGTGTCTATGAATATGTAATTTTAGGACTAACAGTTTGAACAATCTATCTTCAAAGTTTAATTATATTTTTCTTCCAGGAATACTCAACCAGAAATAGGAGTTATTGCTGGTGGATAAACTTAATAGCTTATACATGATAATTGTAAAAAATCCAACTGTGCTCCACATTTACCTAGGAAATAAAAACTGTTGTCTAGTCATGTAAAATCATATCTAGACTCTATCCTGTTTTCTGTCTGTATTAAGATTCTTCAGCTGCCCAGAGGGCAGGTGACAAAACTTTTTCAGAACTTTTTTATAGTCATACTACCAAGGTATTGAACTGGCTGTTTCCAGCTAACTCTCTGGAATCAGCTGGTTTTGTTGGAATAGCCGAACACGTGCAAGATTTGGGTGTAGAGGCCCAGCTTGAACTACACCCATCATCTTGCTTCAGCATCAGTTGTGCATTTGTCTTATTCTTTCTGCTTGATTGTAAGCTCCTTGAAGGCAGGATTAATTTCTCTTTTTTTCCTTCTTTTTAAAATTGAAGTATAGTTGATTTATAATATTGTGTTAGTTTCAGGTGTACAGTAAAGTGATTCAGTTATATACATATAATATACATGTTTTTTTCAGATTTTCCATTATAGATTATTATAAGATATTGAATGTAGTTTCCTGTATTATACAGTAAATCCTTGTTGCTTATCTATTTTTTTGTATATAGTAGTTTGTATCTGTTAATCCCATACTCCTAATTTATCCCTCCTCCCCTCCTTTTCCCTTTGGTAACCATAAGTTTGTTTTCTATGTTTGTGAGTCTGTTTCTGGTTTGTATGTAGATTCATTTGTACTATTTTTTTAGATTCCACATATAAGTGATATCATATATTTGTCTTTCTCTGCCTGATTTACTTCACTTAGAATGATATTCTCTAGGTCCATCCATGTTGCTGCAAATGGCAGTATTTCATTCTTTTTTATGGCTGAGTAATATTCCATTGTGTATATATACCATATCTTCAGATGGCCAACAGGCACATGAAAAGATTCTCAATGTCACTAATTATTACAGAAATGCAAATCAGAACCACAGTGAGTCACGCTTCACACCGGTCAGAATGGCTATCATCCAAAAGTCTACAAATAATAAATGCTGGAGAGGGTGTGGAGAAAAGGGAGTCCTCTTACACTGTTGGTGGGAATGTAAGTTGGTGCAACCACCATGGAGTACAGTATGGAGGTTCCTTAAAAAACTAAAAATAGAACTACCATACAACCCAGCAACCCCACTCCTGGGCATATATCCAGAAAAGACAAAATCTCTATTTCAAAAAGACACATGCACCCCAGTGTTCATAACAGTATTATTTACAATAGCCAAGACATGGAAGCAACAACCTAAATGCCCATCAACAGATGATTGATTTAAGAAGATGTGAGATATACACACCACAAAAGATTTGTTTCTTTTTTTAAAACTTTTTATTTTATATTGGAGTATAGTTGATTAACCATGTTGTGATAGTTTCTGGTGTACAGCAGAGTGATTCAGTTATACGTATACGCGCATCTATTCTTTTTCAAATTCTTTTCCCATTTAGGTTGTTCCAGAATATTGAGCAGAGTTCCCTGTGCTCTACAGTAGGTCCTTGTTGGTTAGCCGTTTTAAATATAGCAGTGTGTACATGTCAATCCCAAAATTCCAAAGATTTATTTCTTATGCACAATTGGGTCCTATGTCTTGCCTAGTTAGAGCTTGGTATATCATCAATGCTGAGTAGAAATTTTTGGAAGGAAAGGAAGAGAAGAAGGGGCTGGCTGTGTATATCCAATAGCAGCTCTATGTCTCTGTCTCATTCCTCTCGAGAGGTTGGATTAGATGAAGACGTGTTTTCTGGCCATCAGCTTCACCTCTTGAGTACAGGGGGGTTTGTTCCAGTACCTTTTTCTTCTTCTGTGATTCAAAGCTTTGAATAACCAGTATGTAGATAAAGAAAATTGAGACGTGGATTATCTATGGAAGAGCTATTCCCTGCAAATACTGGCTTATTTTTTCCCAGCCATCGAAGGTAGAGACAAAAATTATGATAAAAGCTTACATTTGAAAATAATTTGACTTTTTAATGATTTTCACGATGTCTCATTGACCACCGTAGGGTTTTTACTTCTATGTAAGCTTTCTTTCTCCCCACCTGAACACAACCAACAGAATGTCCACAGAGCTGCCCATTGCTTCCTTATAAATTTCGTCCTCTCAGATTTCCAGTGCTTTCTTGTTACCTGGCTTCTTCTTCTCTTGTAATGTGTTTAATGCTCTTGTGGCCAGTTCTTAGGCTGACTCTATTTCTGTTATTGGAAGGACTTTATTCTCCACATAATTCTTTTATTCTCTTTCTTCTCTCCCCGCTATTTGTCAGTAAGACCCCATAAACCTATTATTGATCACTTCAGCTCACTAACCCTTTCTGCATCCTTGTCTCCTTGAGTGGGTGCTACCTCATACCCTGGCTGGAACTTCGAGTTCATTTCAGCCAGCAGTTTTTATATAAGACTTTCCATACTATTTCCACTGTGCCAAGGGCCTCCAGTTTCACCACTCTCTTAAAGGTTATCTTCATCCTTAATTTCTACTTTATATGCATTGACTTCTTTCGGTATTTCTTTGCAAAAGTACTTTACCGGTTTTCCAAGTTAGACCTTTGGCCTTGTCACCCTGCCTACCACCCTCCCGTCCATGTGCTTTCTGTCAGCAACACTTTTCTGACTTCTTTAAAAATCTTCTGTCTTCCCCTTCATTCCATCTTCTTCTTAGGTAGGAAATAATCTATTTTTCTTCTTGGGATAACATAGTTTTAAGCTTGTTCCACAAATGATTTTGTACTATATATTAAATGAGTTATTTTATATACTAAACATGGTCAGGATTCCTTGTATATTTATTTTAGCCTTTCTCATTCTGAAAGGAATGTAATGGGCATCACTGGTGCTCAGTAGTACCTGTCCCCACAGACCCAGACATTCATAAATTTGAAACATAAGGCATTCAATTATCAAACATTTCTGTATTTACCAAGCCATAGCTTCTTTCTTCTCCTGGCATGTAGTGTATGCCACTTTTGATGGGGTTACCCTGTTTCATGGGGCCAGGAAAATGGTCTCCACGAGCAGGAAACCATCTCTTTTGTACATACCAGGCAGTTCTAACATTATTTGGTGGTAACCCAGACCAAGGCAGATTATTCTGTCTTTGCCTCCACCAAAATCACTTAGCTGTATTATAGATGACAAAAGAGCCTGACAATCATTTAATCAGATTCCTCTGTGTGTGTGTGTGTGTGTGTGTGTGTGTGTGTGTGTGTGTGTGTGTGTGTGTATTCAAGCAAGCCAGGAACAAAATGGTACAGGTGAGGGTCTGTTCTCAAGATAACTGGTGTTAAATTTTATAACAGGGATTTTATGTGGGGAAGGTGCAGTTTGAAAACAAATGTGAACACGCCTGTCACATAGAGTGTGTCTCTTATACCTTCAAAATTCCCTTTTGTGGTTGACCTTTGACACTTACTGTACTTCTTGCTAATGCCTGGAGTGAACAGTGTGGACCTGGTACGTGCACATTCCACTTGCTCTGTGGCCCTCAGTGTTTTGTGGTTCTTAATAGGTTCTGCATGCCCCCGTCATCCTTTTCCAGTCTTGGCCATCTGCTTCATCTGTCAACTGTGGTTATACAGCTGTTTCTTTTCTTCTTTTTTGAGCACCCCAAAAGAAACCATGTGCACTGTGCTTTGTCATGTGAGGTGGTGCCCATGTGACATTCGCAGCCACCCTCTGAGGCGTGATTATCCAGACTTCAGAGATACACAGCATAATTTAGCTCTCTTCATAGAGCCAAGGTGAAACCCAGATCCCTTCATCCTTAAGCCAATTCCCTTTTAGTAGATAACCTCCTGGTAACACGTCAGTCTTTTATTTAGCAGCCAGAATTCTTTCATAGGTTGGGAGAGATACAGGGTCACATTTCCATGAGTGGGTACCAGAATATAGACTCCCACTCTAGGCCCCATACCCGCAACTGACCTTTCTCTGTCAATGAGCTGCTCATGGGATTATGTCCTTAGGGAAACACTGGCATTTTCCTGATTTTGTTTTTGACTTTTGTTTGATTGAGGTGAAATTCATATAACATGAAATTAACCATATTAAAGTGTTCAGTTCCGTGGCATTGGTACAACCACCACCTCTATCTAGTTCCAAACTGGGTACCCATTAAGCACCCCTCTCTCCCCTGCACCTGGAGACCAACCAGTCTGTTTTCTATCTTCTGTTTCGCTTTTTCATAAGCATAGAATATAGCCATATGAAAGAATGAGATGCCACGTGATTCAATTACCCCATTGTTAAAAGAGAAGGTGGGATCTTAGGGCCAGGGATTTCTTTTATGTTATCGTAAATCCAGGAGGTGAGTTTCAAGAATAAAACCACATCTTGCTTTATCTTCCCTTTAGTGATAAAAGAAAGATGTTAATTTTCTGAAGCAGCTTTGATCTGACTTTTAAGGAGTAAACCCATATATTTTTGTTCAAGCAGATAGCGAGATAGCTGAAAGATAATTGAGCTATTTTTTTTTTTTTCATTTTAGAATTGTATTTTTTGGAGGATCCTGGTAACATTCTGGAAATGTATGGATTAATTTCCCATTTTAAGTACCCCATTCTGTTTTCTCTTTCTTCTTAAAGGAAATATTTTTGAACACCGAATATTCATTATGGGAAGACGAGTGTACCAGGCATTAAAAAGAGAATGAAAGAAATATGAGATGCTGTCTTTTTCTCAAACATTGGAGGGTAGTTTGTATACTTTCGGCAGGATTTTTGCTTCATGAGTTTTTGTTGCTTCTTCATTGCAGTATTAGTTACTTTCAGGGGGCCAGATCTCATAAAATGCCAGAAGATCCAGGAGAAAATTGAACCCTTTGGCTCAGATCAATTGCATATTATGTTAGAAGACAGCAGACTTCATGAAAACGCCTCCTGTTAGGGGGTAGGATCTGAATTTTCCTTTGATTCCAGATTTTAATATCGACTTCCAGTATTTAATAGTAAAAAGACATGGCTTCACATGTATTTTTAATTTCCTCAAGTTTGAAAGTTGCATGAGTCTTACACTGACTCTTGGAAGTGGATTTCAGAGTTGCTATTTAAAATATAAGAATCACAGAGACTTTTGCGGGGGGAGGGGTGTCAGCTAGAGTGTCATTTTCAGGAACAAGTAATATGTATTTTGTCCTTTGTTCAATATTTTCTGCAGTTTTCATTTGGTAAATCTGGTTATTAAAGTGCCAAAGCTAATGGAATTACCTGCTGAGGTACTGTCCCAGGAAGGCACTTGGAACAAAACCTTCCATTTACTGAGGGGAGATTCTTATGAGGTCCTGCCTCACAAGAGGGACCCCTGAGGGTTACACTGGAACGTTACTTCATTCTACCTGAGTGTCCTTTGGCTTTAATCCTTCTGCCACCACCTAGATGCCTGTCAGCCTCCAGCTTAAATTCATTTTAAGATACTCCTTGGTCTTTCCTTGAATTAAACACAACAGTAACAACAACAAACACTCTGGAGGGTTTCTCCTCCTTCAGGTTTTACTAATTTTGAGATAGCCATAGTTTGATGGCTTTTTTCAAGTGTGTATAAGGAAAGATGTTCACGGACCCACCAACTATAGGTCAGGACCTAATGTTTCAGGTGACTGTGTTCTTGTTCAGTGTTTTTTTTTTTTTTTTAATTTATTTTTTAATTGAATGAAAGATTCTTTAAATTCTACAGTGCTTTACAATTTTCAGAAGTTTCACACACGTGATTTCATACAATCCCACAATAACCCTTTTTAAAAAATCCCCTACCCCTATATTGCCCCTCCCCCCTTCCCTCTCCACACTGGTAACCACTAGTTCGTTCTCTGTATCTGTGAGTCTGCTTCTTTTTTGTTTTATTCACTAGTTTGTTATATGTTTTAGATTCCACATATAAGTGATATCATGTAGTATTTGTCTTTCTCTGTCTGATTTATTTCACTTAGCATAAGGCCCTCCAAGTCCATCCATGTTGCTGCAAATGGCATTATTTCATTCTTTTCTATGTCTGAGTAATATTCCATTGTGTGTGTGTATATATATACCACATATATGTGTATATATATATGTGATATATATGTGTATATATATATATATATATATATATATATATATATATATACACCACATCTTTATCCATTCATCTGTCGATGGATGCTTAGGTTGCTTTCATATCTAGGAGATTGTAAATAATGCTGCTGTGAACATTGGGCTACATGTGTTTCTTAAAGAGTGTCTGCCACGAGTCAGCAGGTATGGAGTGGGCCAAGCATCTGCATTTCAAACTGGATGATTCATATTAAATCAGATGATTCTGAGATAGGTGATATGCAGACCATACTTGGAGGACCACCGTCCTAGCCTGTCGAAGCCACTGGGGGCCTTGCTTTGTTATCCAGCATATTTGTTGTCCCTCCTTTTTGAGTCATGAGAAAATTTGGTGAGATATCCATGACCTAATCCCAGTCATCAGGAAAAATGTTGACGGGTGCAAGACTGGATTCAGAGTCCCAAGGCAAGCCGCTGGAGACTCTTTTCTAAGTTGACACTGCCTTGTGTGTACTGAAATTCAATCAGTTTTTTACCCCTTTCCCTGGCTTGTCATTTGGCCCACATTTTCCCTGTCATGTCCTCTGGGATTTCATGAGAGATTTTTGTCAAATGCCTTGCTGACATCCAGCTATGCTAGATCTATAGAATTTCCCTGATCCACAGTTTAGCAAACACATTTTTAGAAAGGAAAGAAGAAAAGAGATGGGCAAATAAAATTTTAAAAAGGAAAAGAAAATTGAGCCTAATTTGGCATGCTGTCCCTTTTCCTGCTGATCCAAACATATAAATTTGAACCCACAAATTTCTTTGGTTATTTCATCTGGAACGCTCAGATTGTAAGGTATACCTCCCAGGAGTCACTAGAGCCTAACAAAGAAATCTACATGCATTTTACAAGGAGGTTTTGCCTCCCCACAGGAACATGTGCAGACATAAATGTGGTAAGTCATTAATACCAACCTCCCTCTTTATGTGATGGGAAGCAGGGGGGCATCTTTTAACTCTGAAGCAGTGATTTTTTGGGAAGGGTATAGAGATGGGCATTTCCCTGTAAAAATCTCTGAAGGTTTCACACTGGTCATCCCTCATTTTCTCATCTGCATACCTGATCCTCCCATTCTTGCTAAATGGCCCTGATCCTTTCTCTGTTTGTCTTGTGTATCAGGGAGGAAATAGGTAAAGGGTTGCTGCCCAAAGAGAAAGGGAAATTCCTGTAGCACATTTGAATGACAAAACTGTATTTTTTAGAGGGTTTATTCCTAGAAAAAGGAAAGAGAGTAGTTGCAATATGTGTGTGTCTCAGAATTCTGACCATGAAACCGCAGAAAAGAATTTGACTCACAACTCACTTAAGCTAATCCCTCCCTCAGCGCCCCCCTCCACCCCCACTCTCACAATGTGGTGATTCATTGTGGAAATCTGAGGCAAACTGAATTTAAGCACATGCAGAAGCTGGACTACCACGCATCTGGGGGATCATGCACTACCATCATCCCTTGAAAACTGATGGTTCAAAAGCGCTGCCCTTCTGATGTACAAATTTAAAAGTGAGGGAAGCAAATTAATGATATTCAAAAGGAATTTAAAGTAGATTAACCAGGGCAGTGGAAGAGACAGGGAGATGTTTACAGATGTGCTGATGTAGAAAAATCAGTATTGGCTTTGTCTGGAAGAAGGAGTGGGGTTCTTCTCTAGCTAATTAAAATGGGCTTATCTGTAAATTTAGTCATTCATAAAGCTCGCTTCCACAAAGCTGCTGTTTTTCTAATAGGATGGGAAGGCTGGGTTTCTGTAAATGTGGGTCAGCCATGTGATTGAGTGACCCAGATTTCTGCAGACACCCAGAAGACAGAGCAGAGAGAGGATCTGCCAGTTCAGGCTGCACAGCACAGCATGGGCACACCTAGCGCCTACTCCCATGCGCTGACAACAGAGCTTGAACTTGAATGTTTTCACTTGGAAATCAGGTTGTAGTTTTCTCCTAAGAAAACAGCACCAACCACCAGGTCTTCCTGTTTTTTTTCTTGATCACGTCTCTTTCTCAAATTCACTTGTAAGCATTGAAATTACGGCAACATCTTCCTTAGCTGTGGCTCCGGCTGGGATAGCTGGTAGCACAGGAAGTGGGCTGGGGTCCCCGAGTGTCCATCAGTGGAGAGTCTGGAAGTGGACTCATGCTGATTTTAGACAGCTCATCAAATTAGCATTTTATTATCTCTCTGCATATTTTCTTTATAATGTAACAGCAACTGTTTTTATCTCATGGTCAGCCAAATCATTTTTTTGTTGTTGTTGTTATAAATTATGCTCAAGATGACATGGCTCAATGTAGAAAAACTAGAAAACACGAATAAGCAAAAAAAAACAAAAAGGGGGGGTGATTAGAAAGGGAGATAAGAAAACTCTTACTGCCACCACTCAGAGATAACCAACCATTCTTATTCTTTTGAAGACATGAGCAAGAGGTGGTTTTGTTTAGAGGATTTAAAAAAAAGGAACTCTGGAACCAGCTACCTGGATTGAAATCCCAGCTCTGCCACTTCTCAGCTGTGGGATTTGGGGAAATTAATTGATCTCTCTGTATCTCAGTTTCATCTTTGATAAAATAAGGATAGCTACTTCAAAAAAATGCCTTGATCTAATTAAAAGACTTTGAACATGGTAAATATTCAATAAATGTTTGTTGGAAAAGACACTGAATGAATGCTTAGGTGGAGTGTTTCCCATGCGGTACAAAGTTATGTATCTGGTCCCTAGTCCAGTACCTACAGCAACACAAAAACATAATGGAGCCTGCCTCGCCCAGTGTGTGTACCGTAAGTGCTGTGTAAGTGTCAGTTATGATTATTGCCTGACACATTGGTATTTGTTAGATGTTTCTTGAATGAATGGATGTCAGTCACTGCCCTTTGGTCATTTAAACTTGAGAGAGAGGGCAAGAGAATATTCATGAAATAATAAATAAGTTGTGAGCCACTTGGTACCCATTTAAGGGGAGAGCTCCCCGGGGGCTGTTTTATTTGGGAGGTTTCCTTGATGTGTTCAGTTGATTAAAACGCTCCCACTACAGCCTGATTGTTACTGGGTAGTGGATCTGGGGCCAGATCATTCCATCACAGAATAAGAAGTATGCTGTGCCTTCATGCATTCATCTTTTTCATTTTTTTGTTCCAACAAACATTTCCTGAGTCCTCACTGAGTGGCAGGAGCTCTGTCAGATTTTGTAGCTCCAAAGACATTTGCAGGGAACACAGTTAGAGAGACCTGTGACTCAAAGGGGAATTATAATGTACTGTGATATATGGTGAAAGCTAGCAATGCCCAGGGGCTGTGGGAGCTGGTGTGCGTGTGCTTATGTGCATTGGAGGGAGAGGGTATCAGAGCATCCTTTCCCCAAGGAGGCCCAGTTGAACTACATCCCAATAAAGACTAGGTATTAGCTTCATGCCGTGGGTGCGGCTCATTATAAACCAAGGACACTAGAGTGGCATTTGCAAACATTGAGGAGAGTAAGAAAGCTGGGAAGGTGAAAAATCATCCTTAGTTCAGCATGGCTAGAGGTCTAGAGTGAGGAGGGGCATGGGTCTTTAAGTTTAAGGCTGAATGGGGCTGGTTGCCAGTGAATGATTTTTAAGCAGAGAGTGACATGATCAGAGCAGCCTTTTGGAAAGCTAGTCAATAGCCACATGTACGTGGAGTGGCGGCGGGGGTGTGTGGACTGGCATCGGGAAGACTAGTTGTGGAAAATCCAGAAGTAAGTGGCTGGAGTAAGGGTGGGGCAGCAGGGATGAGTGAAGGAACTGATTCACGAGATATTAAGGAGGCAGAATTCATCAAATTTGGCAGCCCATGAATGTGTCTGCGTTGGAAGGATGGGTGGTGGTGGGGTGAATTAATGATGATCCTCAAGTTTCTGGCTCGTCATGAGGCGCATGGGATGGTGAGAACTTTTTTTTAAATATAAATTTATTTATTTATTTTTGGTTGCGTTGGGTCTTTGTTGCTGCGCGCGGGCTTTCTCTAGTTGCGGCGAGCAGGGGCTACCCATCGTTGTGGTGCGCGGGCTTCTCACTGCGGTGGCTTCTCTTGTTGCGGAGCGCGGGCTCTGGGTGCGCGGGTTTCCATAGTTGTGGCACGTGGGCTCAGTAGTTGTGGTGCATGGGCTCTAGAGCGCAGGCTTCAGTAGTTGTGGCACACAGGCTTAGTTGCTCCGTGGCATGTGGGATCTTCCCGGACCAGGGCTTCAACCTGTTGTCCCCTGCATTGGCAGGCTGATTCTTTAACCATTGTGCCACCAGGGAAGCCCAAGACCTTTCATCTAGATTAAATATACAGAGGAGAGGTCATTGTTCAGGTGGGAAGATGCCAAACATACCAGTGGATTTTGATGAGCCTCTGACACAACAGTTTCCTATGGGAGTGGCCCAGAGAAAGCACTGCTGTAGAGGTAATGCTGGAAAGCATGGCTTTTTTCATGCAAATGACCTTCTTCTGCTTGCATCAATATATATCTCTGGGTTTTTCCTCACTAAGTAGTTTGGGTGTTACCGGTTTATGTTAAGTTCTGTCTTCTTAGCGTAACTGTCCCGTCCGTAAAGGGCTGAGGTCTGCTGTGCTTGTTCTAAATACAGGACAAGGATATTTTCTGGTGAAGGGAGCTACTCTGGACACCTCATTTCCATTTTGGGGCTTTCTGCCAGGCTTGTGGGAGGCAGCACTTAGAAGCAGGGAGATGGAGATTAGCACTGACTCGTTTTTGATGCTTTGGCTCCAAGCTGATGAAGTAATGAAAGTTTTATGATTTCAGCATGGTTTTGTGGATGGGTCATAATTATTTATGTGTTTGAATGTGAAGGAAAAACCGGTTCTTAGAGGGAAATACGCCTTCACCTTGTGGCCGAGTCTAGATCAGGCACTGCCCTTTCCCCGCCAGCACTGGGCCAGGTCATTTTAATATGCTTTTCGAGAGAGAGGCCTCCTGATCTTCTGACCGTCGCCCAGGGGATGGAAGGTAATATTTCTTGCCCGTTTGTTTTATAGTGCTCAAAGCCTCAGGTCAAGAGCGTTCCTGGAAGAGAAATGGTGGGAAAGAAAAATTAGTCTGGGATTAACATAAACACACTACTATATATAAAATAGATAACCAATAAGGACCTACTGTATAGCACAGGGAACTCTACTGAATATCCTGTAATAACCAATAAGGGAAAAGAATCTAGGGAAAAAAATTATATATATAATTGTATCACTTTGCTGTATACCAGCAATAAACACAGCATTGTAAATCAACTATACTTCAATACAAAAAAAAAAAAAAAAAAAAACTAAAGAAAAGAAATATTCAGAAACAGGAACCTGTGGCTATAGTTTACTTCTTAATTGTTCTCAGGTTACATATAGAGGCAGGATACCAAATTGGGTTCATGTTTCAACAGTATTTATTTAGGACTTACTATTGTATATCAGATATTGTAGTAAGTTTCCTGGTGGCGTGATGAAGGGGTTGCATGTATAAAGCAACAGGGCCTGGTAGTCCTGACCTGAAAAAGGTTACTAACTTCCTGGGGAAGATGGGTTTCCGAACAAATAAATGCAAAACAGCGAGTAAAGTGTTGTAATAGAAGTATATCCAAAATAGTACGGGGGCTCAGAGCATAATTGCCTGGGGAGTGCTAAGGCATTCTTTACATAGGAATGCTATCTGGGCAGTCTGCATGCTTGTTTACCTTGTTTAAAATAGACTGCAGACTCGTGTCCTTTTCCCTGCACTGGACTTCCTTTACATTCTATCTGTGCTTCTTTTGTATTGCAGTTTTTTCGGTCTGAGTCTTCTCTCCTCCACTATCCTGGAGCATCTTCAGGGCAAGGCCACTGTCTGGTCAACTTTCCTATTCCCTGCTGGGCCCAGCAAGTGCCATAGTAACACACAAAATTTATCATTTCACTCTCAGAATAGCACCGTGGCACAGATGTTATTGTTAGCCCCATTTTTAAAGATAAGAAAACTAAAAGTCAGAGCATTGAAAACTGTTTTCAAGGTATTTTAGACAACTCTGGCCGCTTTAACAAAATTCCATAGGCTGGGTGGCTTAAACAATAGAAATTTATTCTCTGACAGTTTTGGAAGCTGGGAGTCCAAGATTAGGGTGCCAGCATGGTCAGGTTCTGGTGAGAACCCTCTTCCTGTTTTGGAGACAGCTGTCCTCTCTGCATCCTCACATGACAGGGGGAGTGGGAGAGAGAGAGGGAGCAAGCTCTCTCCTCTTTATTTAAATTTTTTTTGAAATATAGTTATTTACAATGTTGTGTTAGTTTCAGGTGTACAGCAAAGTGATTCAGATATGTAGACACACACACACACACACACACACACACACACACACACACATATACTCTTTTTTAGATTCTTCTCCATTGTAGGTTATCGCAAGATATTGATTATATTTCCCTGTGCTATCCAGTAGGGCCTTGTTTATCTAGTATGTATATTTTAATTTCCAACTCCTAATTTATTCCTCGTTCCCTTCCTCTTTGGTAACCATAAGTTTCTTTTCTATGTATGTGAGTCTATTTCTGTTTTGTAAATAAGTTCATTTGTATCATTTTTTCTAGATTCCACATATAAGTGACATCATATGATGTTTGTCTTTTTTTGTCTGACTTGGCTTCACTTAGTATGAAAATTTGATAGGTCCATCCATGTTGCTGCAAATGGCATTATTTCATTCTTTTTTTACGGCTGAGTAGTATTCCATTATGTATATATATCACATCTTCTTTATCCATTCAGCTGTTGATGGACACTTAGGTAGCTTCCATGTCTTGGCAGTTGTCAGTGTGCTGCAGTGAACATTGAGGTGCACATATCTTTTTGAATTAGCGTTTTCTCCTGATATATGCCCAGCAATCTACCCAAGAAAGAGTCCAGAGTAATGATTGTAAAGATGATCCAAGAACTTGGGAGAAGAATGGATGAACAGGGTGAGAAATTAGAAGTTTTTCCTGTCTCTTATAAAGGCACCTAATCCCATCAAGAGGGCCCCACCCTCATGACCTAATTAATTACCTCCCAAAGGCCCCATCTTCAAATACCTCATTTTAGGGATTATGTCAACATAGAAATTTTGGGAGGAGAGAAACATTCAATCCATAACAAAGGGTTACACAGCTAGCTGAGTGAAAGCCAAGACCAAATCTAGAACTTTTGACTTAGGCTCCTTTCACTAAACCACCCTATTCACTAGCATCACCGTACCTGAAGGTGGGTGGAGGGGTACTACATCTCTGTGGAAGCTCTGTGAATAATGCACAGGTACAGGAGCCCCTCTCTTAGCTTGGGTTTCCCATAATTTGAATTTAGGGAGATTATTAGCAGGGAGCAAAGAGTGTTAGTACAGGGAGAGAGGAAGAAATTCAAGAATGGAAGGCAGCCAATGAAGGACATTTACCACAGAGAATAACTGGGGCTGATTCCAAGGAGAAACTCTGGGAAATGGTGTAAAACACATTTTGAAATTATTCTGTTCAAGGGGTGAGGGAGCTGAAATATTGAGGTGCCACGTTAGTTCAGTCATTGGTTGGGGGCTGCTGGGGGGATGGGGGCGATTAATTCCCTGGCACATTCAGCCTGCTATGAGATAGGCAAAATAGCCTTAATTAGTTTCAGGAAAATCTCTCAGACACAGAGATGTGGAGGGAAATCATACAAAGCACCCTGAAATGGCAAAGTCATTAGGATATCAGTGGGGGCCCTGACAGTATCTCCCAAGCCCCCTGCCTTCCCTGCATGGATTCAAGCTCATAGATGAGTTTCCTGAGCACTTGTTTTTTGCCTTTCAGGGATATAACAGTAATGGCTAGTGTTCTCTGTCCTGGAATCAGACTAAATACTCAGAGCCACTCCTGTTAATGATTATAACTTCACAAGGCACGTTATTCTTATTCTTGTTTTACAGGTGAGAAAACAGTAGACAAACTTAAAATCTAGTTGGGGAGAGAAGGCTCACATGCAAGGATCATGAAATAAAAATAGATTTAAATAATAAAGACTAATGATATTAGATATACCTTAAGGTAAAACATAATCAATTGTCAAATGAATGGTACACAATAAAAAACTCTCATTTATTGAGTGGTATGGCTGTGACCATCTTGGTGAAGTGCTTTATAATAATCTTCTCAGTAGCAGTTAGAAGTGTGTACTATTACTTTTCACTTTTACTGAGGATGAAATCAGCACAGAGAAGTTAATGATCACATATTCGTAAGTATCAGAGTAAATGTCAGGTCTGTTTGTTTCCAGTGCTTAGTCTCTTAAATGCAATCACAGCAGTGTAACACCCTGACATATTAAACTTTGAGTTGTTCTTTTCCACACTGGCTTATGTTCGATCTTTCTAATCAGCTGGTGGTCTTCACATTGCCTTGTAGAGAATTAGGGGCATTCTAGGCGGGGAGCAGAATAAGCAGGAAGTATGTCCATAGAAAAGCAAAGAAAGCAAAAGCAAAAAAAAGCTATATCTATATATTTTTACTTCCAAAATAGGCTTTTGAAGTCTACATCAAAAATAGCAGTTTTAAAAGCACAGGTTTTGATCTTAAGAGCTAAGTTTTGTTGGGAGAAGAAAAGTCTCCTGAGAATAAAAAAAGAAGGTCTCTGAAAAAGCTGACCCTCGACTTTATGCCATAATCACAGATTGGAAAGAGACTAGAGGAAGATTTAGAAGCTTCCCTCTCCCCACTTGATTCTCCCAAGACTAGCTGAGGATCCTTGGGTTGGTAGAGAAGGAGACTTAGTTAGGACTTGAGCAGGGAGGAGGGGTCTGAGACTTGCAGTGATGGGACCAGACCTGAGCTGGTCAAGGAGACAAGCAAAACCAACTGTGGAGAGTATGCCATATGCTGGCCATGGCTATGTCTGGGAGCTCAGCCAAAACCTACTCTCCTTCACCTTTGGAATGGGCACCGTATGTCAGCTCAAGGAACCATGGTAGTTGCTTACCACTGCTTATCAAGCCTTCATTGATTGCTGTCTGCATGCTACTGGTGGACCACCTCCTAGATCCGATATTTCCTCCTGAGATTCTGCTGAGCCTTGATGTGAACCGGCCAGTTTAGGCATTCCCCTTTTCATGACCCAGGATACTCAAAGCCTTGCAAAGGAAACCAATCTCTGACCTGGGTAGGACTGACTATATTTTGAAAGAAGTAAAGACACTCTACGATGGTTTCCAGGAGCAGGTGGGACCAAAGCTGGACCTTGAGGATGAGTAGGACCTGGGAAGTGAGAGGGTAGGAGAAGCCTTCAAGGAGGGGATCAGAGTGCATAGCTGTGGAAAAGCATAAGTGTTGTGGATGTACTTAAATCCTGTAGTTACAGGTTAGGGCTAGAATCTGGCATTGGGGGCCTTGAATGCGAGATTAGAGTTCAGACTTCAGCCTGTGGGCACTGGAGAGCCACTGAGGCTATCTTTTGTGTGTTTGTTTATTGATCTTCATAGTGGCTTGATGAAAGGCTCTACTAAGCATTTTTCACGGACGTACGAATGACCCACTTAATATTCAAACAGCTCCAGAGAGGCTAAATAAATTGGCCTGAGGCTACATAACTGGAAAGAGGTAGAACCCAGCAGATGTGAACTCTGGGTTTGTCTGCCAGAGACAGAAATCTTGTGTTCTTCCAACTGTTCCAAGCCATCCTTCAGCCTGTAGGTGCAGGTTGGGGCTAGCATCCTTGATAATGCTTGGAGTCTGGAGTCAGACAGTTGAAGATACCGAAGTGTTCCTGCAGCCTTGCCAATGAGTGTAACACCCCTGTCCCCCCAAAAGTTTTCTACCCTAGTCATTCCCAAGCTGTGTGGCCCCTCATTCTCCTAATTTTTTTTCTGACTGAAAAGTGAAATCAGTGTCAGTCACCTATAAGCTTAGGCCCCAAGGCTGTAGGCAAATGATTCTTTATGTTGACATCTTAGCTCCTGGATCTGTGCTTTGTACAAGATCCTGTGCATAAAGTTTTTCTTCCCCTCGCTTCTTCAGAGTAACTTTGTTCCAGTGTCGAGGGAGGACAATTTGTATGCTTTACTGTGAGTTCTTATTTATGTGTGGTTTAGCTCTGTGTTCTGTCACCTCATTAATTTGTCTGCTTTTCATTCAGTTAGTGACAAATGGACACTACACAAATGTTTGACATTCAAAATAGACAGCTGGGCAGTTTTGTGCTTTTAGATCATTTACTCCCTCCCACTTGGAGATTTATCTAAATTAGCATGACAGTGGCCGTCTTTCCACGCACTTACTTCTACTGTCCTTTCTGGAGTTTTTCTTGGCACCTCAGAGTTAGGGATGGGATTCATTAACATCAACAGGTCTTTGAGATAGATAGGATATGTGTCCTAAGGTTCTGTTCATAGTGCCTAGAAGTTATTCTGCTGTCCAGTGGAGTGGTGATGGTTGCCTGGAATGCTCAGTTGTGTCCATTCCATTGGAATTCAGCAGTTTAGCATCATGCTCAAGTTGGAAGTAACTTTGACATCTACTATCAGATAATCCATCTATTCTCTCTTTCTCCTTCTCTCTCCTCACGTCTTCCTCTCTTTTTCTCTCACACACATGTACACAAATACACGTTATATTTCACCCAAATTGAACCATGTTAATTTTCCAGAATGTTCCATATGATTTCTTACCTCTAAGCATCTGCAAATGTTGCTGTTATTGTTATGATTAATACAACCATAGTAATGACAGTGATGGCTATGAATTATTGAGCCCCAGGTTCTTTCCTCACATTCTCTTATTTAACAGATGAAGAGGAAGAGCTTGGAGTATTTGACGTACAAGAACAAATTTCTGCCCGGCTCTAGAGCTGCTCCCTCTGCCCCGGCTGTGCTCCTCCCTAGCCACTTGGCTGATGGTGTTTTCTCTTTGGGACTCAGTGTGCTGCCCGCCCCTCAGCGTCTCTACACCAGCTGATACCGTATTGCCTCCGGATGCGTGCTGCACTGTAGTGGCCAGTATGTCTGGCTCACTCCTCTACTAGAGTCAGGGACCACCGCATCTGTCTTGTTTGGAACTGTTTCCAGACTGACTGTAGTGCTAGACTGACCCTGCTCGGTCAAGGTGGAATGAATGGCAGCAAGTGATGGACAGGTATGGAAGGAGGATGCTGTGCAGCACCCCTCAGCTATTTTGTGGTTGTGACTCTTGAAGTCCCCTCCCCTTCAAGCCCATAGCGGTGATCAACAAGGATTTGTTGACCAACTGAATGAGTCTGATGAAGACGAATCTGAGCAATTTGTGACAGCTTTCGGGACCTGGCAGCGCCTCAGACTGCCAGGGAGACCAGGGGACTCTGATCCCATCTCTGAGTTGCTAACAGGCCATCTTTTCCTTGACTGCGAGTTGGGTGGAAAGCTGGTGGTGACTCCCTGTTTTCTGAATGGAACCTAAATGTCAGAGTTATGTAAGCGAAGAACAAAATAGTTCTCTAGTTGCCATTTCCTTTCCAGCTGGCTTTACACCGTTAGAGACAGATGAAAGAGACCCACGGAAGGCCAACTTCACCTGATTTTGTGTGCACGTGTGTGCATGTGGGGCGTGAGCGTGTTTGTTCCCACTCCTGTGTCTCTGCCTGTGGGGACTGGGGAGGGGTTCTGTTTTGCCACCAGCTTCTCAAGGAAGGTATTGCTGTCATCACAGTGAAACACGTGGCATCAAAGCAGCAGCAGCAATTATGCCACCATTTGGATGCCTGTGCTATGGCAGCATCTGTTGATGCCCTGAGACTCTTCTGCCAGGATTTCTCCTGCCAAACTACCCAAACCATATGTTCTCATCAGCAGTAAGACCCGCATCCCCAAGTCTTTTAGGGGTGAGGCATCATAGATCAACGACCGGCATCTCGGTTGGGATAAGCACAGCTTGTGCTTGGCTTTGATAGCTGAAGGGAAGTGGTGGGATACTTTGTAATTTTGATTTCAGAAACAATAGGTATTAAGAATAATGTTGAATTTACTTCTGATCCACAGTAATTGACAGTGTAATGAATGGATTAATTAATTACAAAGAGAGCAGTATTTTTCCAAGACCTAATCTACTGGCTTGTTGTTAGTGAGAAGCATCATTAAACAGAATAGCATGAAGCAGTTGTTTTCCTAAGTGGCAGGAAAGAGTGTCTTAACTTCTGGTTGGGGAGTATCCCACTTTCTATTGGCACTAACACATGAATTTTATATGCTGTTTGATGTGCTGCCTTGCAATATCTCAAGAATTGATTGCTTTCTAGTTGTTTCAAAGTATATGGTTTTTTTTTTTTTTTTTTGCGGTATGCAGCCCTCTCACTGTTGTGGCCTCTCCCGTTGCAGAGCACAGGCTCTGGATGCGTAGGCTCAGCGGCCATGGCTCATGGGCCCAGCCGCTCCGCGGCATGTGGGATCCTCCCGGACCAGGGCACGAACCCATGTCCCCTGCATCGGCAGGCGGACTCTCAACCACTGTGCCACCAGGGAAGCCCAACAAAGTATATGTTTTATTTTCTACCCCCTCTTTCTCCTAAAGAAGTGATGAGCCTGTTAAAAATAGGGCTACTCATGTTTTTCTTTTCTACTCCTAGGAGCCCACTACGATGTTGAGCCCTGAGAAGGTACTCAATAATTATCACTCAGAGAAAGAATAATACTGACAAATAAGATTTATTTAGGAGACATTACAGTATGGTTAAGTCACCAAGAGATTATAAAAATTTAAACTTTTATCGAATGATCTGTATACAAGAATTAAAGCAGAAAACTCTTTTATCCCAAATTAGATTCACAATCTTTCCTGAGTTTCCACAAGTAATAGGAAATTAATATTTTTCCTTAATATACATGCCATAAAGCATTTGAATCTATCTCTATACACACAGATGGAGGCTATTGGAATCTTTAAAAGAGGTTAAAAGTTTTTAATATTTTCCTACTTCTCTCTAACTTTTCAAGTTAGAACACCATAACTATATCCCTAGAATTCAGTGTCTGTTAGGGCAGGGATGTTTGTCTGTTTTGTTTTTCTGCCTCACCCATTGGCTGGAAGAATGCCTGGCACAGAGCAGGTATTGAGTATTTGCTGAATGAATACCTGAACCCCAAATCCTTTCTAACCCAGTTAAGAGTGCTATAAATAACCTTTTTTTTTTTTCAGTTTAAGACTATTAATTAAATATTTTCAGTAGTTCTAAATACTTTTTCTCTACAATTTCCCTAGATATATCCTCCTTTTGTCCTTTACTGATTTCTTGTTCTGTCTTTCTGTAAAATGAAGAGACTTAGTGTTGAACTAGACACTTGAATTGTTTGACAGTATTGATATTATTCAGCATTTGGGTCAAACCGGTCACTTACTGGGTGCTCAATGAATATTTGTTGAAATATTGCAGCCCATCTGACTGACGCTCAGTCCCCTTCTATATATGGGCGCCTTTTTGCTCATTTGTATTTACAAAATGAGACTGTACGCCCAGGTCTTTCTTACTAGTTTTCTCTCTTACCATTGTCTAAGAGTCCTGCATTCCAGTTTCACCACATTTCTTGCCGTTTTATAAAGACACACTTTTTTTTTCATGGCTTCTTTTTTCTCCTTACTTCGCATCCCTGTCACCCGGGTTCAGTGTCACCTTCTCTGGTGTTGTGCATCCCTGACCCCAAGTAATATTTAACCAACTGTGCTGTGGTGTACACTTGTCTGGGTGTCTCTCTCTGTAGGTGTTGAGCCTGTCCAGCTCAGGGAAACTAGCCTTTTCACCCTTGTATCCTTCCCCCCTCCCTTCCCTAACAGCCATTCCACCCTGATGCCTACTCAGTCCCGTGCCCATTCAGGACACTGAAATGTTTATAGAAGGACTGGGTGATAGCTTCCCACACATAGAAGGGTAAGTTTAAATCAAAGATGCATATCATAAATCTGAGCCCATCTGTGAGCATTTTACAGGCATTTTACAGTTACCATCTCATTTAATTCTCAAAAACTCTGTGAGATGAGTATGATTGTAAATCCACCTTATTCCTGAGGAGCCAGAGACGGGGAGCTACTGAGTAAGTGTTACACTGTGAATGATTTGTTTCCTTATCTAAACCTTTGTGGCCCTACTTGCTCTGCTGCCCTGCTACCTCATACGCAAGTATTTTATAGGGGCCAGAAAGGCAGAATTTAAAAGTCCATCTGCTTGTTCTCATCTTAATACTGATCACGGTTCTTGACCTTCCCTTAATCAATAGAAATTGATAAGAGGCCAGACGAGAAATTCAGGCAAGGCTTTATTGGGGCTCCTGCTGCAGCAGGCGGGAGCAAAAACAAGTAACAGTTTCCCTTGCTGGCTCCCCGAGAAGGGGGGTGAGCTGTTTCCATCTATGGGGTGAGGGTAGGGGTGTGTCCAGGGGTCAGGCCAGAGGGGTGGCTTGGGTGTCTTGCCCACCCCTTAGGTGGTGCTGTGTGCAGGAGGCATGCGCAGTACCCTGCTTTTGCTCCCAACACCCTGTTTTTGCTTCCAGCTCTTCAGAAGTGGCAATTGGATTTTTGGTCTCTTTGTATCTTGTCCATAATTTGCCCCAGCCGCGCATGCGTGCAGTTGTTAATCTCTCCTTATAGTTTCTTTGTATTTTGTTGCTTAATGTTGTAAGCATGCAGCACTGCAGCAAAGGGTCCAAGGTCCCAGGTCCCAGATCCCAGCCTGTTTGACTCTGACCTGGGAGTGGGAGATCTGGTTTACACGGAGGGATAGCATCGTAGGATGGTTTGCTGCCGGTGGGTAATGGGTACTGAGGTGTGTATGAATCGGCGGCTTCCCCCAGCCCAGGATGCTATGCAAATACAGTGATCAGATGAGCAACTGCAGCTCACGAGTAAATCATGCTAGGCTACCCCATCTCTCCCTCCTGTTCTGGTAACAGAATAAGTCATCGGGTTTCCTTTTGTTGTCCCTTTGACACCCTAATTGACTACATACATTTATGCATACATGAGATTTGGTAATAATGCAGTTTTTCTCTGTTAATGATAATATGATGGTACGTTATAGGAATTTTGTGCCACATAATTTGTGTCACAATGTGCATTACAATAGCAAGCCTAAAACTGTTTACAAAGTGGTTTTTGTTTTGCCCTCTGTTAAAAAAAAAAAAAAAAAAAAAAAAAGAACTTGGAATTTTGGGGATTTGGGCATTAAGCAATACGTTTGCCCAGATGTGAAAACTTAATTCCTAAGGGATCAGGAGATCTTGTTTATGGTATATGAAGGAAGCTTAAAGGGAATTAGTTTAATTGTGTAGGAATATTAAGCAATCTTCTGCCGTCTGCTGTCAACAGCGCATGGGTCCCTGAAGGTCTGCTTTTCCATTACTCTGATTTTCTCCCTGTCTGGATGGAGTTCCCAACATCATTAACATGCCTCACAGTTTCTTTTGAAGCTTGGGCTGGGTTAAATCATTTTTACTTATGCAAAGTGGATTGGCAAAAACCTTTTCCCTAAATACCTGCCAAAAACAGCTATTTTTGTCTTCTCTTGCAAGTGATGCATGGCCAGTTTCATACAGTATATTACCCCGACCAACAGCTACTCTATTTAATTATACTGCTCTCCCTGCCTGTCTTCCCAGAAAAGCTGGAACCTCCTTCCATTCCCCACCCTGCAAACGCTCCATCTTTCTTTTTTTTTTTTCCTGTCTCCTGTCTTAAGGAGATTGCCCAGATAGATTTCAGTGATAGTATATTTGCGTGTGTTACGGAACACTGTTTCACAAACTTTTTTTGGCCACAATCCACAGTGGGAATTAAATTTTACATTGTGAACCAGAATATACATCCATATGCACATAAGCACACGCTCCAAAGGGACTCTACAAAGACTTTCTCAAAACGGTATTGTGTTAGTTTCCTAGGGCTGCTGTAACAGTGTACCCCAAACTGGGTAGCTTAAAATAACAGGAATTTATTGTCTTACTTCTGGAGGCCAGAGTCTGAGATCAAGTTTGGCTTGGGCCGTGTTGTCTCTGATGACTCTAAGGGAGAATCCTTCCTTGCCTCTTCCTAGCTTCTGGGGTTTTGTGGCAGTCTTTTGTGTCCTTGGCTTGTAGATGCATCACCGCAGTCACTTGGCTCTCTTCTCCCTGCGTGTCTTTGCATTGTCTTCCTTCTGTGTGTGTTCTGTCCCTGGTGAGATTTCTCTTTTTCATTAGGACACCAGTCGTATTGGTTTAAGACTCACCCTAATAATTTCATTTTAACTTGGCTACCTCTGTAAAGACCTTATATCCAAATAAGGTCACTTTCTGAGGAAATGGAGTGGGAGATACCCCCAATTAGGATGCCACCGTATCTTTTTTGGGGGGACACAATTCAACCCATCATAAACACCAACCCTTAAATAATGTCTTAATATCTATTCTCTTCTTTTATTAAAAATGTTGCTTATTTCTCACAAAATTAATTTCATGTAAGTTTGAAACACTGTTTGGGACAGTGGTTCTGAGTTTGAACCTGGCTTCTCTGATCTTCAGTTCCCTCCTATAAAAAATAGAGATTATAATCCCTACATTACAGGATTGCAGTGAAAATTAAGAGGAAAATATAATGAGATACTTGGTAAGTTAAATGTAATAAAAAACGAAGTGAAAATGAGAGGGAAATTAGGAGCAGTACCTTTTAATCTGCTCGGTGAAACTACACAGAATCCATTATGTCTGACGTGATCAGGATCTGTAGTTGTTAATCAAAAAATTCAGACTATTAACAATTATATACACATACCATATAAGATATAAATTATTCATTTATTCTCCAGTCTTTTAATGTTGGACCAAGAGTTGTGTTTGTTACTGCTGCTGTTGTTGTCTTAAGAGTCCCATGGTTGATGTTTCACATCATTTTTCTTGCGTAAAGCCCATATCACTTATAGTTTCCTTTTGGAGGTTTTTTTCAAAATAATGAAGTGAGAATTTAAAACACAGAGCAATCTGAGTGTACAATCCTGAGTAAAGCTTTTTCTACTGATGTAGAAAATAGTTAACTATTTTCCTAGAAAGTTTCACAGTGGTCTTACTCATGTCTAATTTGATGGCTAATTTAACAAAAATCCATTCTCATTCAACTTAATTTTCTTTTTGTTCACACTCATATTTTATTAGCTTATGCAATATTTGCTTAAATTATACAATGTTGTTAACAAGTAAAGCTGGCAAACCCAGCTGATTCTCAGCCTAACAGCCCAGTTGGTGGGGGTAGAAGACAAGATATCACGGAGAAGGGCCTACTGGCTAAAACCATTCAGTCTAGCCATGGGTGTGGGTTCATATTTTACCAAAGGAATCTAGAGCAGTGGTTGATTTGGTGAGTTGGTTAAGCGGTGGTAGATTAGGGAGCTTTTACATTTTGATGACCACTTACATGAATCCGTTCTCCGTTCAGGGGACTCTTGTCTAAATCTTCTGCAGCCCTCCCCATCTGTACCTCTACCACAGATACAGGACATGTGGCTGGGAAAGAAGAACCCAGCAGTTGGGCTGCGCCCCCCAGGCCTACAAGGCCTGTACTTGCCCAGCTTTAAGACCAAAGAAAAAGCCAGGAGTCAGCAATAGAGACATCAGTGGTTTAATGGGGAGCTTACATGTCTGAAGCGACACCCCACTGTCTGCTGTGGATGGTGGTCAGGATGTGGCTACTGTCTTTGCTCCCAGGGGAAGGAGGGATTGTCAGTTATAGGGGGAATTGACATCCAGTTGGCTCATTGGTTACCAGGGAAACTAGCAGAGGGGGCAGGCCCCTCACTGCCCCTTTGATAAGAACAGTCACTACCTGGGGCAGGGGCAAGTATGTAGGCAGGTGAGTAGGGTGTAGGTGAAGCAGGCACTGGTCAAGCAGGGGATGTGCAGAGAGCAAGAGAACAGCCACTGTGAGTGGCCTGACCATATACCAGCCAATAGGAAACACATTAAAAGTGAAACAATATGGAGAAAGAAATGAGCTTGATAGATGTGTTTCTTTGTGCCTGCTCTGCTTCAAGGATGCTCTTGGGATGTATGCTCTTATCTCAGTGCAGGAATTATTGGCTCCTCTTGGCTCTTCTTAACACCTCTGAGATTGTAAGGAAGAGAATGCACACCTCACAGTGAAAGAGCTTTCTCTACTGATGTAGGTGACTTTTTGCTTGTGTCAGTATTTTTATCTAGCAAAGTGGGTTTAAGCTGAACTTTTAAAAAGGCAGATATGTATCTTCACTAGGTATTTACTAGGAAATGTCAAGTGGTGTTTTTATTAACTCAGTGAGATAAAGCCAAAGAAACACACAGGAGATCTGCAGCCCGGCTTGAAACAAGTAAGAGACGTTTTCTTTGTAACTGTCTTAGCCTTGGATCGCTTATTCCACACAAGGAATATGCTTTGACTTTGATGGTGCTTTTTTAAGTGCTCTGTCTGCAGATTACAGTGCTCAACAAACAGGTCTAATGCTCAGAAGATAAGGTTGGTAAGAAAGGGTAAAAGCACTGTACATGAACCAGATTATGGAAGCATTTAAAATCAAGATGTCTGAAATTAAAAGTATTGTGGGTTGGCAGTCAATGGTCATATCATCTTACATTTGTGCATTACTTATTCTTTGTCAGATGTGCATTTTCTTACAAACATCTCTATGAGAAAAGTATTCTCCATGTAGTTTTCTTCCCAAAGTAACTGAGACTTGGACATTTAAATGCCAGATAAATAACAAACACCCAAATGAAGGGAAGATAAAAGTAGAAACTGAGTATAGTATATGATAAAACAATGAAAATTGATATGATCAACAAATGAGAAGAAACACAAATCGGTACTATTCAAAAGAATGCTTATTTACAGGGTTATTAGAAATTTAAAAATTTGTGTATGTGCATACACTCACAAAGAGAATGACATGAACAACTATGTGCCAGTACTTTTAAAAATCTAAATCAAATGCACAAAATTCCAGAAAATATATAGATTACTGAAACTGACCCAAAAAGAAACAGAAAACCCGAAAAGATTAAAACCTTAAAAAGGAGACTTCTAGCTCCAGCTCTGACATGCAAAGAGCTGGGATATTGTTACCCCCAACATTACAATGTCGATTGAAAAAATATGCACAAGCTAAAAATTGAGAGTTACATTTTATTCTGCGGGCAAAACTGAGGACCTAAGCCCGGGACATAGCATCTTAGTTCTGAGGGACTGCTCCAAAGAGGTAAGCGGGGAGCCAGGATATATAGGAGTTTTTGCAACAAAGACCAGGTAGTTGGAACATCAAAAGATTACTGCTAATGAAAGAAAACCAGATATCTGAAGTTAAGGTATTTAGCGCTTTTCTACATGTGGGAAGGTGCAAGAGTCTGGGCTCACTGAAATCATTCCTTTGATATGCATCTCAGATATCTAGGTCCAGTGTCCTGTGCTTCTCATCCTGAGTATCCTCAGGGTGCACCATGGGGGAGTGGCTGCAGTGTCTGATGGCCTGATGGCAGGCATTCTGTTTCCATCCTGAGTTCCCTCAGGGCTTGCCTTTGGGGGTAGCTGTAGTGGCTGATAGCTGCAATTTCCTTTGTTTACTGACATGGCAGGCAGCATTCTTATACACATCAACAACAACAAACTTAATCAAATTGGAAATTGACTTTTCGTGGAATTTGGTTACCTGGAACAGAAACCAACCAGTAAGTGCTATAAACTGGTAGGAACATTCTGATAGAAATTTTGACGAATTCCTAGTGGCTGAGTGTAGACAAGTGGGAGATTCAGAAGCTCCTGGGAGCTGAAATAGACCCAGGAGAATGTGTAGGTCACCACATTTTCACAAGCTTTACCTTTGGAACCTGCCCGGTGCTCAGAAGGAGGATCCAAGAAAGCTCCCGTCCAGGCTCTGGGAAAGGAGATGGGATGAAATAAAGGAAACAGAGCCTCTGAGACTCCTCCCTAACAAAGGTCTACTCTCAAGGGGGAAGGACTTCTCTAGAGGGCAATTCTAAAACCTTATCCCAGCTGAGGGAAGGGAACTGGCTCCACCACAGCTGCCTCCAAGCCTTTCCTCTCACCTAAGGGAAACATAAATAAATAAAAGCCATAGTCAACAGTGGGGAGGGAGCTTTAAGGAAATAGACTGGGAAGGTTATAGCCTGGGAGCTGAGAAATGAGGCTCTTCTCCTGGAGAGGGACAAAACACTTCTGAAAGCCACACCCCTGAGACACAAGCTCATTAAGCCTGAGACTTAAGTGAGGATTTGAGAACACTCCTCTCCCCCACATCCTACCATTACACTCAACAAGCTTCCAGTAATAATAACAGTGGGGTAGAGTTGAAGAGGCTGCAAAACACAGGTTCTTTCTGAGAAAAATAAAAAGGGAAGCCCAAAAGCTAAGAGAGGGGGAACACAGAAGCCCACTATAGGGATTTGAAGCCTTGGGTACCAATAGCTACACCAAACATTAAACACAGCTTATCTCCTAGCCAGATTAGTATAAATTCTCACACTAAAGTCCTATTTATTTCAGTAACTATCCTATAGGACATGTCTTGCTTTCAGTAAGAAATTACTAGTCATACCAAAAGGCAAGAAAAAATTCTCTCACTCATACACACACACATGGGCACAGTCTGAAAAGACAAAACAATCATCAGAACCAGACCCCAGATATGACATGGCTTTTGTCATGATCAGAGATTTTAAAATAATTATGGTTAATATGTTAAAGGCTCTAGTGAAAAACATAGATAAGATACAAGCCCATGTGGTTAGTGTCAGCAGAGAGGTGGAAACTCTAAGAAAGAATCAAAAGGAAATGACAGAAGTTAAAAAAAAAACAACACAGTAATAGAAACAAAGAATGCCTTTGATAGATTCATAGCTAGATTTAACATAGCCAAAAGGAAAGAATAGGTGAACTTGAAGGTAAGTCAATAAAACTTCCAAAACTGAAATGTAGAGAAAAAAGAATGGGAAAAAAGGCAAGTAGAACATCCAAGAACTGTGGGACAGTATAAAAGATGCAGTGTTTCTTTTATGAGCAGCAGAAGAGAGAGAGAGAACAGGGCAGAAGAAATATTTTAAGTAATAATGGTTGAGAACTTTCCAAAATTAATGACAGACACAAAATCATAGATCCAAGAAGTTCAGAGAAATCCAAGCAGGTTAAATACCATATAACCAACCAACCAAACAAACAAATACCAAAAACCCATACCTACACATGTCATATTCAAACTGCAGGAAACCAAAGACAAAGAGACGATCTTAAAGGAAGTGGGGAAGTGTGAGGTGAACATGAGACAGTAGAATCAGAAATCAAAACTTTTCCACTGTCTTCCCACTTCTACCCAACCTGGCCTCCATCACCAAGATACTGATCCATATTTTTACATCAAGGTTACCTAACTTTCAAGGAGTCCATAATCTACATTTTATACAAAGTCTTCCAGGAAATTTTAAAAAGTGGGGATGGGGAGTGAAGCAGATGGCACAATTTGTTTTATAAGGCTAACCCTTTTTATCAAAACTGGACAAGCGGGCTTCCCTGGTGGCGCAGTGGTTGAGAGTCCGCCTGCCGATGCAGGGGACGCGGGTTTGTGCCCCGGTCTGAGAAGATCCCACATGCCGCGGAGTGGCTGGGCCCGTGAGCGATGGACGCTGAGCCTGCGCGTCCGGAGCCTGTGCTCTGCAACGGGAGAGGTCACAACAGTGAGAGGCCCGCGTACCGCAAAAAAACAAAAAACAAAAAACAAACAAAAAAAAACCTGGACAAGCCCAGGATAAGAAAAATGTAGGCACTTCTCACTTGCAAATATAAATGTGAAAATCCTAAGCAAAGTATTAGCAACTGAACCCAACAGCGTAACCTACAGAAATACATTATGTCTGAGAAGGATTTCTCCTAGGAGATAGTTCAACATTAAGACATTTGTCAACTAAGAGAACTGATTAACAGATTAAAGGGGTTAGTTAAGCAATTGCTTACTCATATAGCTATTAATGGGTGAGTAAGGTTTCAACTTGCATAGCTCAGAGCCTAAACTCTCATCTACTATTCTGTCTCTGAACAAAGACAAAACAGGATGAGGATGGAGGCAAAAAGAAAACTGTAATGGCAACGAGTAGAAACAGACTGTGGTGGCTGAGCAAGGTGTCTCATTACACTGATCTCTTATTAGGGTTTTTGTTTCTTTGCTATTTTACCCAATCTTCTAAGTCCCTACCCTCAGTGTCTTCTTAAATTGTTCCGTTCCTAGGTTTCTCACTGACTAGCTGTGTTTCCCTGAGCCACGCTTACTCCCACTTATTCCATAAGAAGAAGGGTTGCCCTTTGGCACATAGGCTCCCGGAAAAAGCAAATTAAATACATTTCATTGCAACATGTGATTAAGTGTCACGTAGATATTACAGATCACAAGTATAGTAGGAGTTTAGAGATGAAAGCTGGGGATAACGTTTAGGAAGTCAAAATAAAGGATTTAGATTTGAACTAGGCCTTAAAATTTGGGGTTGCCATTTTCAGAGGTAGAACGGGTTTATAAGGATGTTCTAGTCCAGGGCTTCAGCATTGTTAAAGGCCTAGAGGTGGGAATGTGTGGGTCAATGTAGGTCATTCTGCTCCAGTGGGAAGAAAGATGTTTATATTGAGGAGTGGTAGAAGATAAGTATGAGGTATGGATTTTATCCTATGAAGGAAAGCAAATAAAAGTTTTGGAACTTTCACCTGTGAACTTATTCATTTGTTCCTCCATTTAACAAATATCAAGCATCTATTTTATACCAGTCTCTCTGCCACCATTCAGAGTACAAAGGTCAAAAGGAAATGATTCCTGCTTTCAAGGAGCTCTGCAACTAAAAAGACAGATGTGTCTGTAACTAAAATGCACTGCAACAGGTGGCGTACTGGTGGAATGTATGACTGGGTATGGGAGGCCCAGAATAAGGAGTGATTAATTTTGTCAGGCAGGAGAAAGAATAACAAAGAGCTGGAAGAATCTAATCCCAAGTAAACTATCCTGAATAACTTCGAGTAGATGATCCATCCTTGTCAGATCCTCAGCACTGTCCCTCACTGAGCATCTGTGGACTTTGGAGGTTTTCCATCTGTGTTTGGTCATGGCCTGACCCCGTAGTGTGTGGGTCGTGGCCTCCAGAGCCCAGTATGACCAGTGGATGAAGCTGGCTTACTGGCAGTTGTCCTAAAACACCTCTTATTTATGGCTTCTTCCTGTGTTCTTCATGGCCGTTTCTTCCCAAGCAGAACTCTTCTGTTTGACAGATACTTCACTTCCAGGTGTAGGGGTTGCTTCTACTTTCCCCAAGTTTACATATATCACTCTTATCGTGGAAGATTCCATCCTAATGCCTTCCCGTGATGCTTTAGAGAAGCAAAGGTAATATGAGGTACATCCGGGGGCTGTATGTGACATTCATGGTGGCACAGCCTCTCAAGCCCTGTTCAAAGAGGTTTTATTATTTGGCAAGAACTGGCTATATAACGTGATCTCGTCAAGTCCTCTTTTGAGTGGTATCAAAGGATGGCATGAGAATGAGGCTCCCATTTATACATTAAGAGCCTTGAACCAACTGGAGAACTTTTAGAAAAAGTATATATTTGGTGGGGTAGAGAAAGTAACGAGTGGGAATGGCTAGAAATTTTATATCCTTAGTCAATTTGCAAAAATTTAAAATTTTCTATGACCAGTGACATTTTGCTTTCTTTTAGCAAAATCATTTTGGACTTTTCCGAGTTTCCTAGTTAAACCCATGAGCATTCTGAAACTTTGACTCTTTCAGGACATAATCTTGACCCTTGAAATATGCCTTGTTATTGTAAAAGCCAAAAAAAACCCGCTTCATTCCTTGGTTCATGCGTACATGTTGCTTGATTTATATATGGCTGCTCATATATCCTTCTCGGGCTCCATTCAGAGTTCAATTTTCGCTTTTTAGTGTGGCAACAGCAGAATTTTAAAAAGGATTCTTTTTTACCATTTGAGCCATACATTCTATGACTTTGTCTTAATGTTTCTATGGAGATTGTCTTGTTCTTTGAGAAATCGTTTTAGGAGTTAGTAGTCTCCAGAATTGGTGCTGTTTTGTTCCTTGTGTTACTCCAGTCCCCGATAAAACCATATTTTAGTAGTTTATACACTTCCTTTCTAATTGTATATTTAACACATAAGGGATACTTAAAAGTTGCTTTGTAACTCATTGTTCCCTTTCTTAAATAAATACCTTAGTGCTTCCTAAATCAGAGTAACCAAGGGAACAGCATCTCATTTCCCCAAACATAATCTGATTTCTTTCCTTCATGCACATGCTTAGTTTGCTGGCCTGAAAGTCATACAGACTGCATGGACTTCCAGAATTGTTTCCAAAGGGAAAGATAACTCACGTGGAATCCTTCCTATCATGGGCCCCATGTGAGCTTCGCCCGGAGGAACACTGATTTCAGTCCCTTTCCGGGAACCAGTAACAGCACATCCTAGTAGCTCTCCAGTGGGCAGATACCAGGTGCCTCTAGGACCCAGGTAACTGAGGCTGCCAACATGGATTAGATAGACACATCCTTCTAGGCAACAGCAGATTCTCCAGGTTTGTGCCCTTTTCCTGACCAGCCGAGGAATCCACCCTACAGACCCCGGAGAGGCCTCTGTTTCTTCATAATGTTGTCAAGTTAATGATTTAAGGAATTTTCTCTTATATCTTAGAAGGCTAGACTCCTGGAGACAATTAGAGAAAGGGACTCTGGAAGGCTGAACTTTTTTGAAGATGACAATTATTCTAATTGCCAGAGACCAGACTCAAGGGAACTCTGTCTGTTCAGGCTTAAGCCAGATGATTTTATTTGCTAGAAAAATTACTTAGGAGATACTGCAAGAGAGTAGGAGGGGCAGAGTATGTTTAAGAGAGAAAGATTGGGAGAGGGAGATTGATTAGTAACACTTAAGGGATCCTTTTTGAGAAAATGTGTTTATTCATTCATTTGGTGATGGAGCAGTACCAAGTGCCGGGTGCTGTTGAGGAGTTGGGATTACAGTGGTGAAAAGAAAGGCAGGCACGGTGCTCCAGAGCTTCTTAGAACGATGCTCACATGTTATTGCTTCATATATATCTCCCAAACACCTAGAACACTCTCTAGCATGTAGTAGGTACTCGGTAAATGTTTGTTGAGGGAAAGCATGAATAAATTTTCAGTGAATTTCTCTGCTCTCGTCGAACTGTTATTTTCTAAGTTTTTCAGTGCTCGTGCCTTGGCTTTGATTCATGCATGTAGTGTAGTCTGCCTGCAAAACCCTGGGTTGATTTGAGAGGAAGTGCCCTTGATTCCAGACATATAACTAGTCAGGACTGAGCAGATTGAAATCTAATGTAGACCCCTAATTTAATGAGGAGAAAAAAAATTACCCCAACAAGAGCATGTGTAATTATGCTAAATTTCATGACTTCGGGGTCATAAATGGATTTTTCTTGATGTTCATCTGACATGAATCAAGTCCAGTTGTTGCCGACTGTTAAGCAGCGGCTTGTAGGGTCCCTTATAATAAGAGGACATTAATTCCTGTTAAATTGTGATGAGCCTCCTTCAGAATCATCCATTTCATTCATATAGATGCAGCTAATAAGGCGACAGTGAAAGACCAAGGGGAACAGAACGAGGCTTTTGCTGCAGAAATTGAGGGGGAATGAACCTTTGCCTCCCGTGAGGCAAAGAGGCAAGGAAGAGTAGTTAGCTCGGACTATGGTAACAAAATACCACAGACTGGGGGCCTTAAACAATAGAAATTAATTTTCTCAGAGCTCTGGAGACTGGGAATTTCAAGATCAAGTTTCGAGCAAGATTCAGTTTCTGGTGAGAGCTCTCTTCCTGGCTTATTCGATGGCTGCCCCGTCCTCATGTGGACTTCCCTCTGAGTGCATGTCGAGAGAGAGAGCTGGAGAGAGGACGAGATGGAGGGGGCAGAGAGAGGGAGCGATGCTCTCTGGTGTCTCATCTTATAAGGACACCAGTCCTATCAGATCAAGGCCCCATGCTCACGAACTCATTGAATCTTAATTACCTCCTATAGGCCCTGTCTCCAAATACACACATATTGGTGTGCTGGGGCTTCAGCGTATGAATTTGGGGGACACAGTTCAGTCCACAGCAGTTGGGATAGCCTGAGGTTTGAATTCCAGCCCTTTTTCTGCTTAGCTATTTCCACCGTGTCTGGTTGCTTAGGCTCTCTGAGTCTATTCCTCTAACTCCATATACCATGGGGGTAAGAATCACAGCCTGAGTCACGAGATTGCAATGAATTAAATGTGTTTGAGAGCCCTCACCCAGGCAGGGCACATAGCAGACACTCACAAAGGGCAGCCCTCAAGCTCCTCCCTTACCCACTGTGCCCACTCAGACCTCATCCTTCTTTGCCTGGCCAGGCTGGGATCCAGGTTCTCAGGCACATTTTTGGTGTGGATACCCCTTTCAGTGATCCGTGGATCATAGTCTAGGAGGGCAGAAAAATCCTCAGAAGCAGGGATTAAATGTGGAAAGTGTGACAATCTGCATAAGTGGTGATGTTGAGAAAATGAGAGGATTAGCAAGCACATTAATGCCAAAGGAAATTATGGAACAGTGAAGCTAAGGAAGGCATTTTTAATGACTTCAATAAGTGAGAGAGTGACTTTAATTCTATTCTGTCAAATTATGGGATTAGGCTAAGGCCTTTCTTTGATGAGAAAATAAAATGGAATCATATTCAGCAGAATTCCGTTTTAAAAGTATGCCCATCTTTAAATATTGTTCTTTAATAATCCTGTCAACTGTTAATGAATTAAACGTTATGTATAGACGCGTTGTTTTTATTTCCTGCTCTGCAGATAAATCTCCTAAGAAAAGATTCTACATCTTCTCTGGGCTTTCTTCTCATGGTATTTGAAATTAAATTCCTCTGGCCAAGTATTATATATATAATTCTTATTCCTGATTTTAGCACAGATGTTAATAAATGTCACCCCAGTATATTTGCTTTCTTTATTAACCTGAATTAACAAAGTTTTCTTATATATATATATTTATATATATGTAAATGTAAATATATATAAACACATCAGTGCAGCGTGAACCTTGATATTTTTAAAGAGATAAGCATATTTTCCCCTCCCTTCCTTTGTACTGAAGAAAAAAATGTCATCAAGTGTTAGGCCAGCTGCATTCCAATACCTTTGCAGATTTTTGTTAAATATACTGTTTGTGCTTGCGTATTAAGCCCTCTAATGAGCTAGTATCAGTCCTCTGCTATAGTTTATTTGTGGCATTTCCGCAGCTCAGCAAATACATCTTCTTCATTCATTCATTGAGCCTGTGGAGTCGTTGTCAGTTGGTACTATTTAGTGTGACAGAAGGAAGGAAAATAGCTGTGCTTGAAAGTGCTGTCAAATTATTATCTTTTTTTTTTTTTTTTTGGTCCCAGTCCTTGTATTTGGTATACAGAAGAAACCCTTTATTTTAAGGCATTGAGTACAAAATTAGATCAGTTCCATAAGATAATGACCGTATTTCACAGTTGGAGCTGGTGTGATTGCAGGGTAGCACTTACAGCTTAGAGTCACTTCTTGTGGTTCCTCGATGAAGTGGACTCGTATTTTTTATTTTCTTTTGTGTTTTGCCAGCCTCAGACAGCGTTCTGTACTGGCAGTTGGGATAACAGACCTTGAATTTTCCTGAATGAAACAGAGTGGAATGGACATCATCTTTCTGGCTGCTAAACTGTGCTGGAGCATTTGTTTACCCACTCATTTGTGAGAAGTAACAAAGAGCATGCATTGTTTGGTTTTCGGAAAAGGAAAAAAAAAACATTGCATGGAATAAACAAGGGTCAAAATGTAAGGAATAAAAACAAGTCCAGTTTTTAGATTTCTTTTACCTGAGGATCTTTTTAGGATTATGACTCTTATCTGCTCTTTGTAAGGTGGTCCGCGATATTTTTGTTGTTGTTTTTTTGTTATCATCAGATGTACTGCAGCTTTGGGATTCCACAAATCCAGAAATCCTTTGTACCATTTTCTGTCCTGGCTTCTTCACCTGTATACTAATTGCATAATGTGGCCATTTAAAATTTCACTGTAGTTGAATTTCTTTTACGGGGTGTGTGTGTGTGTTTGTGAATAATCACTCTGGGACTAATCACGGGGGAGAGTGGAGCTTGAACCATGCTTTTGAGACATCTGAGAGATTATGATACGGGCATACAATCTGATAAACACCTTTGTTGAGTCAATTTGAGTTAACTTGAAGCCCAAGAGGCATTTCTCCAGTTTTTCCATTAGGGGGTCCATATTCTTGCTGGTGTGTAAATTCTTGTGTCATTTTTTGCCTTTAGTTCTCAGCCAATAAGTAAGTTTAGTAGCTGATGGGAAGGAGGGTGAGTTTATTGAATAACTTTCCAGATCAGTTTCTGGCCCAGACTTCAGCTGCAACCAGCACGATTTCAGACATGCCAGGTCCTCATTTCCTCATTGACCTCCTTGGCCTTCCTGCCAGAACCAGGCAAAATAAAAAATAAATTAAAAATATGGCTCCTTTCCTGCCGTTTTCTTGGAATATAGTCTTGGGGACATAAGCCAAAACTCTAATGAGGAAAAAGAAACCTTACTGGGAGGAAATTTTCATATATCACCCTAGATTTTTTTTCTTACTATTGAATGTTAGGTACAGTTGGTGTATGTGACAATTTGCTATGCATAGATTGGAAGGTCCTAAAACTGTAGAGTCACTTAGGCAAAGAAACAGGATAAAGAAATACATGAGGAATGATAAAGCCAGGAAAACCTCTAGGCAAGTTACAAAGTCAGAATGACCCACTTTTTTTGTTGTTGTTGTTGTTTTTTGTTTTTGCGGTACGCGGGCCTCCCACTGCTGTGGCCTCTCCCGTTGCGGAGCACAGGCTCCGGACGCGCAGGCTCAGCGGCCATGGCTCACGGGCCCAGCCGCTCCGTGGCATGTGGGATCCTCCCGGACCGGGGCACAAACCCGTGTCCCCTGCATCGGCAGGCGGACTCAACCACTGCGCCACCAGGGAAGCCCAGAATGACCCACTTTTTAAACAAATTTGTTTAACTATGATTGATTTACAATATTGTGTTAGTTTCAGGTGTATAGCTTCAGATTCTTTTCCATAATAGGTTATTACAGGATATTGAATATAGTTCCATGTGCTATACAGTAAATCCTTGTTATTTATCTGTTTTATATCCAGTAGTGTGTGTATGTTAATCACAAACTCTTAATTTATCCCTCCTCCTCCCACTTCTCCTTTGGTAACCATAGGTTTGTTTTCTATGTCTGTGAGTTTGTTTCTGTTTTGTAAATAAGTTGATTTGTATTATGTTTTTAGATTCCACATATAAGTGATATCATATAATATTTGTCTTTCTCTGCCAGACTTAATTCACTTGGTACGATCATCTCTAGGTCCATCCATGTTTCTGCCAATGGCATTATTTCATAGAATGACCTACTTTTAAGGGAACAAGTTAAAGATGGTGTTACTTAGGCTCTGCATGCTACTCCCATTGTGCTAGGAACTGTAGAAATTTCAAAGTTGAATCAGACTAAAGTCTAGTAGGAAAGTACATAAAATGCCGTAAGAACATTGTAGAAGAACAATGGCAGATGCCCAGAGAATTACAAATGTATTTTTAGGAGACATAGAGTAGGGAGAGATTGCATCTATTTCACTGCTTCTGAAAGCGTGTCTGCAGTCCTGCTGCTTGTTGGAAATGCAATTTCATGGGCCCCGCCTGAACCTATGCTGGGGCTGGGGCCCAGGAATCTGTATTTTAATGAGCCCTCCAGGTGATACTGGTGCTTGCTAAAATTGGAGAAATATTCAGTGTATAAAGAGCGACTCGGGGTTTCATGGGGGAGGTGGTATTTAAGTGGGGCAAGAGAAGCAGACAGAACATGAGTAGGCACTGCAGGAAAGCAAAATTTGCAAAGTCCTTAAGCCGCCATCTATTTTAGTGCCTCCAACTCTTAGAATGAAAGATTTATTTTAGACTTAATGTAAATTCATCATGCTTTTCCATAAGGCTGTTTCCTCTGTTTTCATTCTCAGTGGAATTGTGAACACGGTGATCATATTTTGTGTAACAGCCTTTGCTGTATTTCAAGTAGAATATTAAGTTCCCTACTGTCTTTTCTTCCCCAGGCTAATTAATCCTCATTCGTCAGCTTTTTCTCCTACCTTCCAACCCTTTTATCATTTTCATTGCCCTTGTCTGGGCTTTCCCCAAATCTTCCATATTTCTCCAAAGTTACAAAGACCCAAATTATAGCTGGAGCTGGTTGAGGTCTTTGCCTCTGCAGGCAAGTGGATGAATATCTTGAGCCCCACATATTACTTTTCTTTGTGGGAATTTACCTACAGAAGTAAGAGAGTGTATTTTTCAACATATTGTCCTTGGATTCATGGGGAACTGGGGATTGTTCGCATGGAATCTTAGATCCATGTAAGTACTGGCCATTGTCTACAGACTCAGTAACTACTGTGATTTCCACCTAAATGCATTTCTTTTTTCCCTCACTTATTTAGCTGTAATAGGGATTAGCAAAATATTATTTTAACTTCTTATGCTTTCTTAACACAGTAAAAGTCCAACTACCATGGTGGGAATCTATGGAATTTTTAAAGTCAGCAAAGGAACCCTTCTTGGTTTGAAAACACATTTATTGGGGCAATAGGCCAGACAGTGAGCATGGTGCCCTGCCTTCCTCTGTACAATAGGAAGAAAAGGATCTGCCTTTCATGATAACCATGAACCATGTGTCGAAAAGATGGTTACTGTGTGTAAAAGAACATAGTAGGTGTTTAACAAATGGGAGTTATTATTTATGTGTACTGACACTTGTGTACCATACGTGCCTTTTGTTTGTTTGTTTGTTTTTGTTTTTGCGGTATGCGGGCCTCTCACTGTTGTGGCCTCTCCCATTGCGGAGCACAGGCTCTGGATGCGCAGGCTCAGCGGCTGTTGCTCACGGGCCTAGCCGCTCCGCGGCATGTGGGATCTTCTCGGACAGGGGCACGAACCCGTGTCCCCTGCATCGGCAGGCGGGCTCTCAACCACTGCGCCACCAGGGAAGCCCACCACACGTGCCTTTTAAGCCACCATTATCATTTGCTCATCTAGCCCTAGAATATTTAGATGGCATCTGTCAAAAGGTGCCACATTTTTCTCCATTTACACCTCTGTTCTTATCACTTTCTTGTGCTTAAGTTTCTGTGGGTAAGGGATGGGGGAAAGATTCCTTTTGGAGAGTGTCCTTAGTCTGAGTTGGGCTTCCCTGTGCTGTATCTTGCCATGAGAGGCCCCTTCATACTCTACTGGATGTCTAGAATTTCAGCATTTCCGGCTTGAACTAAAAGCAATAAAAGAGGAAATAGTGTGGGTGGGTTTGCTGAATGGCACAAAGTTGAAAATTTAAGACACTTTTCTATATGGTCATTTGAGTTTTCACCAAGAACATTATTTCCATATATGTTGACAGGCAGGAGAGGAAAATTTCTGACCCAGGAGTCTGTAAAGTGTTGAAGACTAAATAAATGTTCTTAGCAGAGCTTAGATGAAGGTGTGGCTGGTCTCAATGGAGCCTTTCATGAAAGAGATGCAATTTTCATGGCTCAGTCTCTTTCCAACTCCGGGATCTGTGTGTTTATCTTGGTGATGTTGGCATAGGTTGTCCTTTTCTCTGTTGCTATGTAAACGGGTGATGCCACACCTACCTTCTCTGTCTGCTTTGCATTTTATGTGAGGAGGTCTGAGAGGGCCCTGATACAGAGGCTTCTTTGACAGATCACTGCTCTGTTAGTAATGCTCAGTTCTTATAATTCATTGTTGTGCTGCGTGCTGGAGTATCATTTCCTCTCTTTGTCATTTCTATTTGTCTTCTATCCTTAGGCTTTGTTTCTTTTTTCTCCTCTAAAGATGTGGTACCTTTATTTTTATTTATTTATTTATTTAAATTTCAAATACATATATAATTATTACAAGTCTCCAAATTTTTTTTTGTTAGTTTCCGCTTTACAACAAAGTGAATCAGCTATACATACACATATATCCCCATATCTCCTCCCTCTTGAATCTCCCTCCCATCCTCCCTATCCCACCCCTCTAGGTGGTCACAAAGCACAGAGCTGATCACCTTGTGCTATGTGGCTGCTTCCCACTAGCTATCTATTTTACATTTGGTAGTGTATATATGTCCAGGCCACTCTCTTACTTCATTCCAGCTTACCCTTGCCCCTCCCCATGTCCTAAAGTCCATTCTCTATGTCTTTATTCCTGCCCTGCCCCTAGGTTCTTCAGAACCATTTTTTTTTTTTTTTTTTAGATTCCATATATGTGTGCTGGCATATGGTATTTGTTTTCCTCTTTCTGACGTACTTCACTCTGTATGACAGACTCTATGTCCATCCACCTCACTACAAATAACTTAATTTCATTTCTTTTTATGGCTGAGTAATATTCTGTTGTATATATGTGCCACATCTTCTTTATCCATTCATCTGTCGATGGACACTTAGGTTGCTTCCATGTCCTAGCTATTGTAAATACAGCTGCAAGGAGCATTGTGGTACATGAATCTTTTTGAATTATGGTTTTCTCAGAGTATATGCCCAGTAGTAGGATTGCTGGGTCATATGGTACTTCTATTTTTAGTTTTGTACGGAACCTCCATACAATCTTCCGTAGTGACTGTATCAATTTACATTCCCACCAACAGTGCAAGAGGGTTCCCTTTTCTCCATACCCTCTCCAGCATTTATTGTTTGTAGATTTTTTGATGATGGCCATTCTGCCTGGTGTGAGGTGATACTGCTTTGTAGTTTTGTTTTGCATTTCTCTAATGATTACTGATGTGGAGCATCCTTTCATGTGTTTGTTGTCAATCTGTATATCTTCCTTGGAGAAATGTCTATTTAGGTGTTCTGACCATTTATGGATTGAGTTGTTTCTTCTTTTGATATTGAGCTGCTTGTACATTTTGGAGATTAATCCTTTGTCAGTTGCTTTGTTTGCAAATATTTTCTCCCATTCTGAGGGTTGTCTTTTGATCTTGTGTATGGTTTCCTTTTCTGTGCAAAAGCTTTTAAGTTTCATTCGGTCCTATTTGTTTATTTTTGTTTTTATTTGCATTTCTCTAGGAGGTGGGTCAAACAGGATTTTGCTGTGATTTACATCATAGAGTGTTCTGCCTATGTTTTCCTCTAAGAGTTTTATATTGTCTGGCTTTACATTTAGGTCTTTAATCCATTTTGAGCTTATTTTTGTGTATGGTGTTAGGGAGTGTTCTAATTTCATTCTTTTACAGGTGGCTGTCCAGTTATCACACCACCACTTATGGAAGGGGCTGTCTTTTCTCCATTGTATATTCTTCCGTCCTTTATCAAAGATAAGGTAACCATATGTTTGTTGGGTTTGTGATTGGTCTGTTTATATTTTCTATTTCTTCTTGATTCAGTCTTTGCAGGTTGTGCATTTCTAAGTCCTTTTCCATTTCTTCCAGGTTGTCTATTTTATTGGCATAGAGTTGCTTGTAGTAATCTCTCATGGTCTTTTATATTTCTGAAGTGTCCATTGTTACTTCTCCCTTTTCATTTCTAATTCTATTGATTTGAGTCTTCTCCCTATTTTTCTTGATGAGTCTGGCTAATGGTTTATCAATTTTGTTTATCTTCTCAAAGAACCAGCTATTAGTTTT
>NW_020175536.1:4344535-4384199 GCF_003031525.2 Neophocaena asiaeorientalis asiaeorientalis | reverse complement strand
ATTTTGTTTATCTTCTCAAAGAACCAGCTTTTAGTTTTATTGATCTTTGCTATCATTTCCTTCATTTCTTTTTCATTCATTTCTGATCTGATCTTTATGATTTCTTTCCTTCTGCTAACTTTGGAGTTTTTTTGTTCTTCTTTCTCTAATTGCTTTAGGTGTAGGGTTAGGTTGCTTATTTGAGATGTTTCTTGCTTCTTGAGGTAGGATTGTATCGCTATAAACTTCCCTCAGAACTGCTTTTGCTGCATCTCATGGGTTTTGGGTCATCGTGTTTTTATTGTCATTTGTTTCTGGGTATTTTTTGATTTCCTCTTTGATTTCTTCAGTGAGCTCTTGGTTATTTAGTAGTGTAGTGTTTAACCTCCATGTGTTTGTATTTTTTACAGATTTTTTTCTGTAATTGATATCTAGTCTCATAGCGT
Source organism: Neophocaena asiaeorientalis asiaeorientalis (assembly GCF_003031525.2). NCBI lineage: Eukaryota > Metazoa > Chordata > Mammalia > Artiodactyla > Phocoenidae > Neophocaena > Neophocaena asiaeorientalis. The sequence goes on along the minus strand of NW_020175536.1, from coordinate 4,383,774 downwards.
TGTGGTCGGAAAAGATACTTGATACAATTTCAATTTTCTTAAATTTACCAAGGCTTGATTTGTGACCCAAGATATGATCTATCCTGGAGAATGTTCCATGAGCACTTGAGAAAAATGTGTATTCTGTTGTTTTTGGATGGAATGTCCTATAAATATCAATTAAGTCTGTTTCGTTTAATGTATCATTTAAAGCTTGTGTTTCCTTATTTATTTTCATTTTGGATGATCTGTCCATTGGTGAAACTGAGGTGATAAAATCCCTGCTATTACCGTGTTACTGCAATTTCACCTTTTATGGCTCTTAGCAATTGCCTTATGTATTGAGGTGTGCTCCTATGTTGGGTGCATAAATATTTATGATTGTTACATCTTCTTGGATTGATCCCTTGATCATTATGTAGTGTCCTTCTTTGTCTCTTGTAATAGTCTTTATTTTAAAGTCTATTTTGTCTGATATGAGAATTGCTACTCCAGCTTTCCTTCGATTTGCATTTGCATGGAATATCTTTTTCCATCCCCTAACTTTCAGTCCGTGTGTGTCCCTAGGTCTGAAGTGGTTCTCTGGCAGACAGCATATATTGCAGGTCTTGCTTTTGTATACATTTAGCCAGTCTGTGTCTTTTGGTTGGCTCTTTTAATCCATTTACATTTAAGGTAGTTATCGATATGTATGTTCCTATTACCATTTTCTTAATTGTTTTTGGGTTTGTTTTTGAATTTTTTTTCATTCTCTTGTGTTTCCTGCCTACAGAAGTTCCTTTACCACTTGTTGGAATGCTAGTTTGGCGGTGCTGAATTCTCTTAGCATTTGCTTGTCTGTGAAGGTTTTAATTTCTCCATCGAATCTGAATCAGGTCCTTGCTGGGTGGAGTAATGTTGGCTGTAGGTTTTTCCCTTTCAACACTTTAAATATGTGTTCCCACTCCCTTCTGGCTTGCATAGTTTCTCCCGAAGGATTAGCTGTAAACCATATGGGGATTCCCTTGTATGTTATTTGTTGCTTTTCCCTTGCTGCTTTAATATTTTTTCTTTGTATTTAATTTTTGATAGTTTGATTAATATGTGTTGGCGTGTTTCTCCTTGGATTTATCCTGTATGGGACTCTATGCACTTTCTGGACTTGATATACTATTTCCTTTGCCATGTTAGGGAAGTTTTCAACTATAATCTCTTCCAGTATTTTCTCAGTCCCTTTCATTTTCTCTTCTTCTTCTGGAACCCCTATAATTCGAATGTTGGGGCATTTAATGTTGTCCCAGAGGTCTCTGAGACTGTTCTCAATTCTTTTCATTCTTTTTTGTTTATTCTGCTCTGCAGTAGTTATTTCCACTATTTTATCTTCCAGGTCACTTTATCCGTTCTTCTGCCTCAGTTATTCTGCTATTGAATCCTTGTAGAGAATTTTAAATTTCATTTATTGTGTTGTTCATCATTGTTTGTTTGCTCTTTAGTTCTCCTAGGTCCTTGTTAAATGTGTCTTGTATTTTCTCCATTCTATTTCCAAGATTTTGGATCATCTTTCCTATCATTACTCTGAATTCTTTTTCAGGTAGACTGCCTATTTCCTCTTCATTTGTTTGGTCTGGTGGGTTTTTACCCACCTTTACTCCTTCATCTGCTGCATATTTCTCTGTCTTCTCATTTTGCTTAACTTACTGTGTTTGCGTCTCCTTTTCACAGGCTGCAAGTTCGTAGTTCCCGTTGTTTTTGGTGTCTGCCCCCATTGGCTACGTTTGGTTTAGTGGATTGTGTAGGCTTCCTGGTGGAGGGGACTGGTTCCTGTTTTATGGTGGTTGAGACTGGATCTTGTCTTTCTCGTGGGCAGGACCACATCTGGTGGTGTGTTTGTGGTGTCTGTGACGTTATTATGATTTTAGGCAGCCTGTCTGCTAATGGGTGGAGTTGTGTTCCTGTCTTGCTATTTGTTTGGCATAGGGCGTCCAGCACTGTAGCTTCCTTGTCGTTGAGTGGAGCTGGGTCTTATCATTGAGATGGAGGTCCCTGGGAGAACTTTCGTCCTTTGAAATTATGTGGACCCAGGAGGTCTCTGGTGGACCAATGTCCTGAACTCAGCTCTCCCACCTCAGAGGATTAGGCCTAACACCCGGCCGGAGCGCCAAGACCCTGTCAGCCCCACAGCTCAGAAGAAAATAGAGAAAAAAAGAAAGAAAATAAATAAAATAAATAAAAAGAATAAAATAAAATTAAAAAGTTATTAAAATAAAAAATTATTAAAAATAAAGAAATTAAAAAGTAATGAAAAAAGAGAGGAAAGAAAGAAAGAAAAAAGAGAGCAACCAAACCAGAAAACATATCCACCAATGATAACAAGTGTTAAAATCTATACTAAGTAAAAAAAAAAAAAAAGACAGAGTGAATCCTAAGACAAATGGTAAAAGCAAAGCTCTACAACGTCACACAAAGAAGCATACGCATACACACAAAAAGAGAAAAAATAAAAAAAAAAAAATATATATCTATGTCTAAAAAAAAAAAGGTAGCAACCAAATCAATAAAAAATCTACCAAGCTTAATAAATTCTAAATACTAAACTAAGATAAACATAAAACCAGAAACAAATCAGATGCAGAAAGCAAACTCCAAGTCTACAGTTGCTCTCAAAGTCCACCGCCTCAATTTTGGGATGATTTGTTGTCTATTTAGGTATTTTAGAGATACAGGGTACATCAAGTTGATTGTGGAGATTTAATTTGCTGCTGCTGAGGCTCTTGGGAGAGATTTCCCTTTCTCTTCTTTGTTCGCACAGCTCCTGGGGTTCAGCTTTGTATTTAGCCCCGCCTCTGCATGTAGGTCACCTGAGGGAGTCTCTTCCCCACCCAGACAGGATGGAGTTAAAGTAGCAGCTGATTCAGGGGCTCTGGCTCACTCAGGCCAGGGGAGGGAGGGGTATGGAATGCGGGCGAGCCTGTGGTGGCAGAGGCCTGCATGACGTTGCACCAGCCTGAGGTGCACCTTGTGTTCTCCAGGGGAAGTTGTTCCTGGATCACGGGACCCTGGCACTGGCAGGCTGCATGGGCTCCCGGGAGCGGAGGTGTGGATAGTGACCAGTGCTTGCACACAGGCTTCTTGGTGGCTGCAGCAGCAACCTTCGCATTTTATGCCCATCTCTGGTGTCCACGCTGATAGCTGTGCCTTGCACCCATCTCTGGAGCTCGTTTAGGTGGTGCTCTGAATCCCCTCTCCTTGCTCATCCCGACAGTGGTGTTTTGCCTCTTCGGCAGGTCCAGACGTTTTCCCGGACTCTCTCCCAGCTAGCTGTGGTGTACTAGCCCCCTTCAGGCTGTGTTCACGCAGCCAACCCCAGTCCTATCCCTGGGATGTGACCTCCGAAGCCCGAGCCTCAGCTCCCAGCCCCCGCCCGCCTCGGCAGGTGAGCAGACAAGCCTTTCGGGCTGGTGAGTGCTGGTCGGCACCGATCCTCTGTGCGGGAATCTCTCCACTTTTTCCTCTGCACCCCTGTTGCTGTGCTCTCGTCCGTGGCTCTGAAGCTTCCCCCTGCCCACCCTCCGTCTCCACTAGTGAAGGGGCTTCCTAGTGTGTGGAAACTTTTCCTCCTTCACAACTCCCTCCCACTGGTGCAGGTCCCGTCCCTATTCTTTTGTCTCTGTTTTTTCTCTTTTCTTTTGCCCTACCCAGGTATGTGGGCAGTTTCTTGGCTTTTGGGAAGTCTGAGGTCTTCTGCCAGCGTTCAGTAGGTGTTTTGTAGGAGTTGTTCCATGTGTAGATGTATTTCTGTTGTATCTGTGGGGAGGAAGGTGATCTCCCCGCCTTACTCCTCCACCATCTAGAAGGTCTCTCCCCCTTACACTTTGTTTTGAGTCATTTTGTTTACAACAAAATTCACTCATCCAAAAACAATCTGGGAGAGATCATCGTGCCCCAGGCCCCCAATTTATGGGCAAGGAACTAGGAGCTCTTATGAAATCTGAACTGCCCTAGAAACTAGTGAACAAGTGAGAGACTGATGTTTGTAGACAGAACATGAAAAATGCGCCATGAATTGGTGTTCTGGCCAATACAGGATACCTGACATTGATTAGAAAGTTAAACCTTCTAGGTGATTTCTCTGGCACTTGTGTTTTTCCATTACAAAACAAAATGTAGTGATGTTCATAGAATTTTTACTTCAGCCTGTCTTTTCTTATTTTGCCTTTATAAAGCATTGCATCAGTTTTGTATTTCCACTTCCTCTTTGCCTACAAGCAATACATCACGTGGGCTAGATGATTTTCTTTCTTGGAAATGTGTTTGACAAAGCTGCATATGATAATAATGTAATTTTCTCATCAGGAGAGCACAACACACTAACCTTTTGCAACTGGGCTTTAAAAAAAAAATCTAAAGAATACAATTACTTAGATCAATTTGGGCTGTGTTTTAATATTTTTGAAGTGGTGTCTTTGCTTCAGAACATTCCCAGTTGAAAAAATACGAAACTCTCTTTTACTGATGTGCTGGGGAAAAAATGGATTCTCCTGCCAGTTTCAGCTTGAATAATCATGGTGCCTGTTTAACTTGTTCTCTTTGTAAATTATAAGCCTAGAATAATTCTGCCATTTCCCAAGTTTTAGAATATGTTCTCATTTGATCAGATTTACTCAGCAATGAGTACTGATGGCGTTCCACAGATTGATCAGCCTCTCGTTTTGTTACATGGCTTGGGTACTGCATTCCTGGATGTTTGTGTGTTCTTGGCATGTCTGAACCAGTATGGGCATAGAATCAGAAGCCTTGGATTGGGGACAGATGGCCCAGGCCATTAGCTAATCTGTCCTCCTGCATCACTGGAGCAGCAGAATTGCAGCTTATTCCCCTCATGTTGGCCACAGTTTCAGAAGAGTGGGGTCTCAGTAGACCATACTGTGCCTTCGTGCTTCATATATCAATGGCTATACTTTCAGAAGACCCTGTATTATCACGGTTGAATGAAAGAACATCTAGAGTGTCAGAAAGGAACAAAAATACCACCAGGCACAAGGCAGATGGTTCAAAACATCTGAAGTGTAGGACTAACTTTGGGGGTTTCCCTGCTGCCATTGGCTTTGCAAGGTCCAAGTTGGCCCTTGAAATATGCTTTGTTACAGCCCCTATCACTTGGAAGGTGAGAAAGAGTGTGAATAATCATGTGGGTAAATGTACTCATTTTCCAGTATAAGATTTTTTTGTTGTTGTGTTTTAAACCCTGTTACTTACAATTAAGAGCAAACCATCTTCACACAGACAGAACTCCTTGAAACCCGTTTGTTTAACTTTTCATGTTCGCATTAATGATAATTTATATGACACTCGAATTAGTGTTTCTTATACATTTTTCTTTCATTGAGAAAATGGATATGCTGTGTTTTGTTAAGGATATGTAAGAAACCATTGGCAGAACCACCTGGATCAGATTATTTCTAAATTTTGTCAGTGCTTTATCCATTACACAACACTGACTTGACTTGTGACATAAAAAGCTCACATAAAAAGTTGTCACCAGTCCCTTGAAAGGAATTAACATTTTACCAGCCCACCCCAGAAACTTTGCCTGATGGATGAGATTTTTTGTGAGGCATGAGGTCACCTATGAGATACCCTTGTTTCGTGAGTCCCAGTTCAGAGGCAAGCACACAGAAACTGATGAGACCCTTTCTCAAAGGCTCCTCTACATCCTTCACAGGTGCAGGTCTGTCCACATCCTGCTGAGAAAGATGGATGTGTCTGACTTTTGGTTGGAGAGGATGGGTGCCAGGACAGATGCTGGAGGTTAGGCAGTGGCCTGGGGAATTTGGCCAAGCCGGCTTGGATGTGTGCCTTGGAAAATACCAGCCATGCAGAATGATCCAGGAGCTGGAGCAAGGGAACGGAAGATAAAAGAGGGTATTTAAGCAATTGTTTGATTGTCTGAGCTCCCTTTTCAGGTTTAGAAATGAATTCCTAGTTATCATTGCCTTGATACAACCTGCTGTTTTGATAGTTCTTAGAAATTCGTGGTGATTTTATTGTTGTTTAGTTCCTACTTTTAAAAATGCTAACCTATTATGAAGGTTATTTCTAAATCACAGCTGAGGGGAAGAGTTTGCTGTCAGCTGGTAATAGGGCTGTTTCTCATTATATAATTAAACCCATTCCAGGGTCTCGATTTTGAATTGTACACTCTCAAATTCAACATTAAAAAATACGTATTGAATACTTCTTAGGTACTTTGCTGGATTGTGGAAATAGCAAAATGAGAAGAATGGACTTTGTTCTCCTAGAATGTATCATATCGTAGGAAGACAGATGTGTAAACAGTAACTACCGAGTGGTGTGATGGGTGAGTGTAGCCACAGAGATGCTAAGGTAAAAACTGAGCATGGAAGAGGTCATGGTCAACTTGCCAGGAGTGTGTGAGTCAGGGAAGATTTCAGAGAGGAAATGATACCTGAATCGATTTATCAGATGGATAGAAATTTATCAGAAAGGGAAAAGATACAGTGGAGAAGTTACCGGGCAGAGCCACACAGCATGGGCTGAGTCACATAGATGGGAGATTTATGTACTTAGTCGTAAACCACTCTTGATGGGAAAGAATTGACTTACAGAATCTCATCACAGAAGATTACAGAATCTTCAAAAATAAAATTGAAAAAAAAACTCCAAATAAGTAATAGATTCCGACTTTACTAATCATATCATACAGTATCATTGGTGCTTCCTGTGGATATTTAAGCAATAGGTGTTCTTAAACTTACGTGAGAAACATCTTCCTTAAATTTAGGAGAGGAAATAATAATAGTAGGTTCAGAAGGTGCTTTTCCCTTAAACGAGCAGGTGCCCTGCACATACCTGTTGAGTGGGTGCTGGAAGGGGACTCTGAGGTGGGAATTCTGGCCTCCTTTCTGCAGTCAGCGATGCGGGGGGTGTCGCCTCGGGCTTACCACTTAGCGGAATCTCACTTATATCTTGATCAAAATGAGCTGTTTCTGTGTCTGATATCTAAATTCTCCTTCCAACTCTGATTCCATCACCTATCAAAATACCTTTTAATACATTTTGACACACGAAGGAGAATAATTCACACGTCTCGACAATTCTCTCATAGTGGATAACCGAGGTAGTATTAGTAAATGCTAATGCTGATGCCATGCTCAGTTTTTACCTTAGCATTTCTGCGGCTGCACTTAGTAAATCTTTCACTTAGCAAATGTATTTTATGTAGTGATAACCTCATACCCTGAAGAAGCCAGCTTTTACTAGGCTAGAGAAGAAATCATTTTAAAAAATAATATTTAGGAATAATTATAACAGCAACAACAAACTTCAGTGAAAGTGTTAAACAACCTTCCTCTCTCCATAAAAGAGAAAAACTTTTCCATTATAGCACCACCAGGCAGCTGTCAGATTTGGTGCCTTGCTGAGATCCTCGCTGTCGCCCTCCAGGTGTCATTAGAAGGTGGTGAGCACCTTTGGTAAAGATGCAACTTAGAGCACGTCTGCCTCGCTGTGCCTGCAGGTCCCCAGGAAGCATTTGAAGGGCTTATTGACCCTGCTACTCTCTGGGGACCACTCCAGCCAAGAGGGCTCATCCATGCCCGCAGTAACAGATGCAAAATGTAGTTTGCTTAGGGAATTTGTTTGAGTTCTTTATCAAATCAAAATTCTATTCTTTTTTTTTAAATTGATATAACTTTGCTGGAAATTGCCTTTGTAGTACATGACACTAAAAGAGGTATTAGAACCATTGCCCTCAGAGTGCTTTCAGTCTTTGCAAAACATAGATGTACCTATTGTAGCTTTTAGGAAATCACTAGGCCTGGAGAAGAAAACATTTTTATAATATCTGGACCTCCTGGTCAAACATCAATCTAGCTTTTAGAAATTACCAACAAAGCAAAGGAGTGTTCAGAAGAGGCTTTGACCTTTCCCTGTCTGCCTCTCCACCAGGCTTCTGACTTACTGGTTCTGAAAAACCTTTAGTGCAGACTTCCTGCTCCCCTACCCCCAATTCATATTCTATATTAAATGTATTAGTGGTCTCCATAGAAACTCTTCAGAACCATTATTATGACTTCTGGATTTTATTTTCTTTAGGTAAGCATTTAATGATAAAACAGATTTCATGAACACAACATTTCTGTTGCTGTCAAATTTTATGTTTCATGGTGGTATGCTGTGTTCATTTCTATGTAGTATTCTTAAAAGTGGTTTAAGGGACTTCCACATTTCTAAATTGAGCTGACGTCCAGGAAAACCTTGTACAGGTTGCAGGTGATGGGTATTTATATTGACCTACAAAGATCCAGGAAATTCATGGGGCCCTAGTTTTTGTTAATCCCATTATAAAGGGTGGCTGAAGCAGAAAGTTTAGGGCTTGAAAAAACTGAAGATCCCCATGAAGATAAATAATACGATATAAAGCAGAGATAGGAGGATTATATTACATTTCTTTAGGACTTCGGATTTCTTTAATCCCTAGGTGTGTTGGGTTAGTGCTTATCTCCATGATTGGATTAGCAAGGTAACTGAGGAGTTTTGAATTTCACTTTCTACCTTTCTAATGCTTTATATTTATGACTGATGTCACTGTTGTATACTTGTTCATTTCAACTGCGTACCCGTCACTAAAGCCAAGACCCCTGACTGGTCTTAAATGAGATAAGTGACAATCTGGAGCCAGCAAGTCAATTTCAGGTGTACTCTTTATAATTTATTTGAAAGACTTCATGCCATCCCTCTGGCGAAATAACAAAATCACAAGTTGACTAAAGGGATACTTGCCATCTTTCAAGGATAACCTGTTACAGTCCTAAAGGAATGTGGGAAACTTGTTTAATATAAAGATCATTCCTTTAAGGATGTCACAGGCAGGAGAAACTTGGAAAATTCATTTAGATATTTTTTTTTAAACATCTTTATTTGAGAATAATTGATTTACAATGGTGTGTTAGTTCTGCTGTATAACAAAGTGAATCAGCTATACCTATACATATATCCCCATATCCCCTCCCTCTTGCATCTGCCTCCCACCCTCCCTATCCCACCCCTCTAGGTGGTCACAAAGCACAGAGCTGATCTCCCTGTGCTATGCAGCTGCTTCCCACTAGCTATCTATTTTACATTTGGTAGTGTATATATGTCCATGCCACTCTCTCACTTCGTCCCAGCTTACCCTTCCCCTTCCCTGTGTCCTCAACTCCATTCTCTACATCTGCATTTTCATTCCTGTCCTACCCCTAGGTTCTTCAGAACCATTTTTTTCCTATTTTTTAGATTCTGTATATATATGTGTTAGCATACGGTATTCGTTTTTTCTCTTTCTGACTTACTTCACTCTCTGTGACAGTCTCTAGGTCCATCCAACTCACTACAAATAACTTAATTTCATTTCTTTTTATGGCTGAGTAATATTCCATTGTATATATGTGCCACATTTTCTTTATTCATTCATCTGTCGATGGACACTTAGGTTGCTTCCATGGCCTGGCTATTGTAAATAGAGCTGCAATGAACATTTTGGTACATGACTCTTTTTGAATTATGGTTTTCACAGGGTATATGCCCAGTAGTGGGATTGCTTGGTCATATGGTACTTCTATTTTTAGTTTTTTAAGGAACCTCTGTACTGTCCTCCATAGTGGCTGTATCATTTTACATTACCACCAACAGTGCAAGAGGATTCCCTTTTTTCCACACCCTCTCCAGCATTTATTGTTTGTAGATTTTTTGATGATGGCCATTCTGACTGGTGTGAGATGATATCTCATTGTAGTTTTGATTTGCATTTCTCTAATGATTAATGATGTTGAGCATTCTTTCATGTGTTTGTTGGCATTCTGTATATCTTCTTTGGAGAAATGTCTAGTTAGGACTTCTGCCCATGTTTGGATTGGGTTGTTTGTTATTTTGATATTGAGCTGCATGAGCTGCTTGTAAATTTTGGAGATTAATCGTTTGTCAGTTGCTTCATTTGCAAATATTTTCTCCCATTCTGAGGGTTGTCTTTTGGTCTTGTTTATGGTTTCCTTTACTGTGAAAAGGTTTTAAGTTTCATTAGGTTCCATTTGCTTATTTTTGTTTTTATTTCCATTTCTGTAGGAGGTCGGTCAAACAGGATCTTGCTCTGATTTATGTCGTAGAGTGTTCTGCCTGTGTTTTCCTCTAAGAGTTTTATAGTGTCTGGTCTTACATTTAGATCTTTAATCCATTTTGAGTTTATTTTTGTATACTGTGTTAGGGAGTGTTCTAATTCACTCTTTTACTTGTAGCTGTCCAGTTTTCCCAGCACCACTTATTGAAGAGGCTGTCTTTTCTCCATTGTATATTCTTGTCTCCTTTATCAAAGATAAGGTAACCATATGTGTGTGGGTTTATCTCTGGGCCTTCTATCCTGTTCCGTTGATCTATATTTCTGTTTTTGTTCCAGTACCATACTGTCCTGATTACTGTAGCTTTGTAGTATAGTTTGAAGTCAGGGAGCCTGATTCCTCCAGCTCCATTTTCCTTTCTCAAGACTGCCTTGGCTATTTGGGGTCTTTTGTGTTTCCATACAAACTGTGAAATTTTTTGTTCTAGTTCTGTGAAAAATGGCATTGGTAGCTTGATAGGGATTGCAATGAATCTGTAGATTGCTTTGGGTAGTATAATCATTTTCACAATGTTGATTCTTTCAATCTAAGAACATGCTATATTTCTCCATCTGTTTGTATCATCTTTAATTTCTTTCATCAGTTTCTTATAGTCTTCTACCTACAGGTCTTTTGTCCCTTTAGGTAGATTTATTCCTAAGTATTTTATTCTTTTTGTTGCAGTGGTAAATGGGAGTGTTTTCTTAATTTCTCTTTCAGATTTTTCATCATTACTGCATAGGAATGCCAGAGATTTCTGTGCATTAATTTTGTATCCTGCTACTTTACCAAATTCATTGATTAGCTCTGGTAGTTTTCTGGTAGCATCTTTAGGATTCTCTATGTATAGTATCATGTCATCTGCAAACAGTGACAGTTTTACTTCTTCTTTTCCGATTTGGTTTCCTTTTATTTCCTTTTCTTCTCTGATTGTTGTGGCTAAAACTTCCAAAGTTATGTTGAATGATAGTTCTGAAAGTGGGCAACCTTGTCTTGTTCCTGATCTTAGTGGAAATTATTTCAGTTTTTCACCATTGAGAGTGATGCTGGCTGTGGATTTCTCATATATGGCCTTTATTATGTTGAGGTAAGTTCCCTCTATGCCTACTTTCTAGGGTGTTTTTTTCATAGATGGGTGCTGAATTTTGCTGAAAGTTTTCTCTGCATCTATTGAGATTACATATGGTTTTTCTCCTTCAATTTGTTAATATGGTGTATCACATTATTTGTGTATATTGAAGAATCCTTGCATCCCTGGGCTAAACCCCATTTGATCATGGTGTATGATACTTTTAATGTGCTGTTGGATTCTGTTTGCTAGTATTTTGTTGAGGATTTTTGCATCTATGTTCATCAGTGATATTGGCCTGTAGTTTTCTTTTTGTGACATTGTTGTCTCCTTTTGGTATCAGGGTGATGGTGGCCTCCTAGAATGAGTTTGGTAGTGTTCTCCCCTCTGCTATATTTTGGAAGAGTTTGAGAAGGATAGGTGTTAACTCTTCTCTAAATGTTTGATAGAATTCACCTGTGAAGCCATCTGGTCCTGGGCTTTTGTTTGTTGGAAGATTTTTAATCACAGGTTCAATTTCAGGGATTGTGATAGGTTTGTTTATATTTCCTATTTTTTCCTGGTTCAGTCTTGGAAGCTTGTGATTTTCTAAGAATTTGTCCATTTCTTCCAGGTTGTCCTTTTTAGTGGCATATAGTTGCCTATAGTAATCTCTCATGATCCTTTGTATTTCTGCAGTGTCAGTTGTTACTTCTTTTTCATTTCTAATTCCTTTGATTTGAGTCTTCTCCCTTTTTGTCTTGATGAGCCTGGCTAATGGTTTATCAATTTTGTTTATCTTGTCAATGAATCAACTTTTAGTTTTATTAATCTTTGCGATCATTTCCTTTATTTCTTCTTCATTTATTTCTGATCTGATCTTTATAATTTCTTTCCTTCTGCTAACTTTGGGTTTGTTTTGTTCATCTTTCTCTAATTGCTTTAGGTGTAAGGTTAGGTTGTTTATTTGAGATATTTCTTGTTTCTTGATGTAGTATTGTATTGCTATAAACTTCCCTCTTAGAACTGCTTTTGCTGCATCCCATATGTTTTTGGTCGTCGTGTTTTTATTTTCATTTTTTTCTAGGTATTTTTTGATTTCCTCTTTGATTTCTTCACTGATCTCTTGGTTATTTAGTAATGTATTGTTTAGCCTCCATGTGTTTGTATTTTTTACATTTTTTTCCTGTAATTCATATCTAGTCTCACAGCGTTGTGGTCGAGAAAGATACTTGATATGTTTTCAATTTGCTTAAATTTACCAGGGCTTGTTTAGTGACCCAGGATATGATCTATCCTGGAAATTGTTCCATGAGCACTTGAGAAGAAAGTGTATTCTGTTGTTTTGGGATGGAATGTCCTATAAATATCAATAGTCTCTCTTGTTTCAGGTATCAATTAAAGCTTGTATTTCCTTATTTATTTTCATTTGGATTATCTGTCCATTGGTGAAAGTGAGGTGTTAAAGTCCCTGCTATTACTGTGTTACTGCAATTTCCCCTTTTGTGGCTGTTAGCAATTGCCTTATGTATTGAGGTGTTCCTATGTTGGGTGCATAAATATTTACAATTGATAAATCTTCTTCTTGGATTGATCCCTTGATCATTATGTAGTGTCCTTCTTTGTTTCTTGTAATAGTCTTTATTTTAAAGTCTATTTCGTCTGATATGAGAATTGCTACTCCAGCTTTCCTTTGATTTCCATTTGCATGGAATATCTTTTTCCATCCCCTCACTTTCAGTCTGTATGTGTCCCTAGGACTGAAGTGGGTCTCTTGTAGACAGCGTATATATGGGTCTTGTTTTTGTATCCAGCCAGCCAGTCTGTTTCTTTTGTTTGGAGCATTTAATCCATTTACTTTTAAGGTAATTATTGATATGTATGTTCCTATTATCAGTTTCTTAATTTTGGGGGGTTTGTTTTTTTAGTTCTTTGCCTTCTTTTGTGTTTCCTGCCTGGAGAAGTTCCTTTAGCATTTGTTGTAAAGCTGGTTTCGTGGTGCTGAATTCTCTTACCTTTTCCTTGTCTGTAAAGATTTTAATTTCTCCATTGAATCTGAATGAGATACTTTCTGCATAGAGTAATCTTGGTTGTATGTTTTTCCCTTTCATCACTTTAAATATGTCCTGCCACTCCCTTCTGGCTTGGAGATTTTGTGCTGAAGGATAAACTGTTAATCTTATAGGGATTCCCTTGTATGTTATTTTTTGCTTTTCCCTTGCTGCTTTTACTATTTTTTCTTTGTATTTAGTTTTTGATAGTTTGATTATTATGTATCTTGGCATTTTTCTCCTTGGATTTATCCTGTATGGGACTCTCTGCACTTTGTGGACTTGATTTACTATTTCCTTTCCCATATTAGGGAAGTTTTCAACTATAATCTTTTCAGATATTTTCTCAGTCACTTTTATTTTCTCTTCTTCAGGAACCCCTATAATTCGAATGTTGGTGCGTTTAATGTTGTCCCAGAGGTCTCTGAGACTGTCCTCAATTCTTTTCATTCTTTTTTCTTTATTCTGCTCTGTTGTAGTTATTTCCACTATTTTATCTTCCAGGTCACTTATCCGTTCTTCTGCCTCAGTTATTCTGCTATTGATTCCTTCTAGAGAATTTTTCATTTCATTTATTTTGTTCATCATTGTTTGTTTGCTGTTTATTTCTAGGTCCTTGGTAAACATTTCTTGTATTTTCTCCATTCTATTTCTAAGATTTTGGATCATTTTTACTCTTATTACTCTGAATTATTTTTCAGGTAGAGTGCCTATTTCCTCTTCATTTGTTTGGTCTGCTGGTTTTTTACTTTGCTCCTTCATCTGCTGTGTATTTCTCTGTCTTCTTATTTTGCTTAACTTACTGTGCTTGCGTCTCCTTTTCACAGGTTGCAGGTTCGTAATTCCCGTTTTTTTTGGTGTCTGCCCCCAGTGGCTTAGGTTGGTTCAGTGGGTTGTGTAAGCTTCATGGTGGAGGGGACTGGTGCCTGTGTTCTAGGGGATGAGGCTGCATCTTGTCTCTCTGGTGGGTAGGACCGTCTCTAGTGGTAGGTTTTGTGGTGTCTGTTGAACTTATTATGATTTTAGGCAGCCTGTTTGGTATGGGTGGGGTTGTGTTCCTGTCTTGCTAGTTGGTTGGCATGGGGTGTCCAGCGCTGTAACTTGCCTGTCATTGAGTGCAGCTGGGTCTTAGCGTTTAGAGAGGGATCTTTGGGAGAACTCTCACTGATTGATATCACGTGGAGCTGGGAAGTCTCTGGTGTACCAATGTCCTGAACTTGGCTCTCCCACCTCAGAGGCTTAGGTGTGACACCCAGCCAGAGTACCAAGACCCTGTTAGCCACACAGCCAGGTTTGTGGGGAGTTTCTTGCCTGTTGGGAAGTCTGAGGTCTCCTGCCAGCGTTCAGTAGGTGTTCTGTAGGAAATTTTCCACATGTAAACGTATTTTTGATGTATTTGTGGGGAGGAGGGTGATCTCCACTTTTACTCCTCTGCCATCTTGAAGGTCTCCCCCATTTAGATTTTAAGCCCATTGTAATTTCTATAGTTGATTATAGGAGCAGGGCTTAGCAAAGCCTACCCTGCAGGCTGGCCACCTGATTTTGTTAAGTTTTAATGGGATACAGCTTTTGCCATACAATGGCAGAGTTGAATAGTTGCCACAGAAACCGTCCAAATCTACAAAGCTTAAAATATTTACTATTTGACACTTTACGGAGCAAGTTTGTAGAACCCTGCCTTGGGGGTATTGTTGATGCTTAATATTTATTAGGGCAATTTAGCTGATAATTATAATTTGTAAAATGGAGGGGTCTTAGGTTAACTTATGCACTACTATATATAAAATAGATAACTGACAAGGAACTACTCTATAACACAGGGAACTATACTTAGTATCTTGTAATAACCTATAAGGGAAAAGAATCTGCATAAGAATATATATATATATATATATATATATATGTATAACTGAATTACTTGGCTGTACACCTGAAACTACCACAACACTGTAAATCAACTATACTCCAGTAAAAATAGTAAGAGGTCTTTTTAATAAGTCATTACATTATGGTTTCTGCTTTCCCAAAAGTGAATATTTTTTTGACCACTCATAAAGGATGCAGTGGTGGAAGGGCTGAACCAAGATTGCACGTAGATAGCTTCACTCAGCGTTCATTCACGGAGACATCCTAGAGCCCCCGTTCTCATATCCCACCCAATTTTATATTGAGCAGGATTTCACATCCAAGTTCTGGTCCCAAAGGATTCAACAGTTTTAGAAGACCTGGCTCGCGTAAGCGCTGATCTACCTCTCCACTCTGATGGGGCTTGGAGGGCAGAGAGAATACCCATCATAACTAAATGCTTACTAATTATTTAAATTCTACAAATTCCAGGACTTTTGCAGCTTTACTCAGTAAATCTTTCCTGTCTTTTTTTTAAAAGCAAGGGAAAAATAAACAGATTAAAGTGCACTTAGAAACCCAGCTGACTTGTTTTTAAGCTCCCAAAGGAGCAGTTGATTCCCTGTTAACACTATTTTCCCTTTTTATCAAATTGGTAAGAAATAGTAACTCAGTTGATTTAAATGATTTCTATCACACATAACCTTTAAGACAAGTAATCGGTTTATTATGCTCCATCATAACAATGGTATTTTACTTCTATGAATTGTATTTTCAGCAGCGCTTATAAAATACCCAGTTTGATTTTGTTTATTAACTTTCTCGTTTTCCCATTGACTAATGTTTTCCTGTCTCAGATAATTTTCCTGCCCGTTGATACTGCATAACTCAATAGAAATGTGTCTTTCAAAAGAATGAACAGAGCATTCTTTGAGGTTTGGATAAGATGATTTTATCTGAATATATCTTGAAGAATAATTCTTCGGTTTTTGTTTCAGTCGAATTTCACTTTTAATGTAATCTGAATATCACTTTGAATTTAATTACATTCATTTTTCTGCCTTGCTATTTAATAGTTTCTTATTGCTGAGAACCTAGGCATTAAAAAAATTCATTTTATGCATTTTAGATAAGAAGATATGATTCAGTTTTCATTCATTGAGCTCTTGTCTGCAAAATTAATTAGAAAAGACGTCTGGTCTTATATTAATAAGTTTCAATTTGGTGTTTTATTATCTGTTGAGTCTCTTTCAATCTGTTGCTGAAGCCATCTAGACCTGCATAAGGCATCTGCATTATTTTTATATCTTCCTCATGTTTTATTGGCAAGTGACCTTGGGTATGGTAATTGAGCAATTGTGTGCTTACATGGGTTTATGGAATTTGCCTCAGCAACTTTTGGAGATCTTAAATTTTTGTCTCTAAACAGACTTGAAGAGGAAGCTTTCTGAAATACTGTCTTTTGCTTAAAATTTTTTCATTTTATTGACAGTCAGTCTCAAAACATTAAAGATATATTTCCCTTTTCTCTTGGCCATATCTTCTTGTGCCTTTGTAATCTTGGAGATTGGAGCCTGAGGCAGCTTTTCATTTATGAGGGGGTACTGACTGCCAGGAAAGGGGACAAATATTCACTGAGCCCCAGGTAGACCGAGGTCAGCAAGCTAAGCCTTCACATGCTTCATCGTAGCCTCTCTTGTCCATAAACTGCTGTTCTTTCCTCCCTTTTTGACAAATGCAGATTGAGATAGTGAGGTGACCTTCGTCTGGGTCCACCAGTCAATGTAGCAGAACAAAGTTTTGAGCTCTGCTTTGTGTCTTTGCCACCCTTCTGTCACCTGTTCCTTGGCCTAGCTTGTCAAATGTGATTGACTCTGCCATCAAGAGAGACACCTAGTGGGACTTCCCTGGTGGCGCAGTGGTTAAGACTCCACGCTCCCAATGCAGGGCGCCCTGGGTTCGATCCCTGCTCAGGGAACTAGATCCCACGTTCATGCCGCAACTAAGAGTACACATGCCACAACTAAGGAGCCTGCCTCCCGCAACTAAGGAGCCTGCCTGCTACAACTAAGAGACCTGGAGCAACAAAATAAATCGAAGAGAGATACCTAGTTCTCTTTTGTAGCTGCTTCCACAATGTTTCCTCCTTTGTTTGAGTCCTGACCCATTCATTCTTGAACTAGACTGTGCCGTCCTGCCCCCTTTGCCTGACTCTTCCAATCCCATTCCTTCCCTTGTCTCTGACTTGTGCTTCTTTTATGCCCCTTCACTTTTTCAGTTCCTGAGGGCAATTTTTTCTGGGAAAGTGCTTGTGTGAAACTTGGGCCCCTCTGGCTTGAGACAAATTCCATCTTGAAGCTGTGGGGCTTGTTCAGTCACTGGCAGAAGCTGGAACGCCATGTCAAGGGGGTGGAGTCTGTGTTTCCATACACATTTTATAATTTTTTGTTCTAGTTCTGTAACAAATGCCATTTGATAGGAATTGCATTGACTCTGTACATTGCCTTGGGTAGTATGGTCGTTCTAACAATATTGATTCTTTCAATCGAAGAACACAGTATATCTTTCCATTTGTGTTGTCATCAGTTTCTTTCATCAGTGTCTTACAGTTTTTGGAGTAAGGTCTTTTGTCTCCTTAGGTAGGTTTATTCCTAGGTATTTTTTTCTTTTTGACGAGATGGTAAATGAGATTGTTTCCTTAATTTCTCATTCTGATATTTCATTGTTACTGTATAGGAATGTGAGAGATTTCCGTATATTAATTTTGTATCCAGGAACTTTACTGAATTCATTGATGAGCTCTAGTAGTTTTCTGGTAGCATTGTTAGGATTTTTTATGTGTAGCATCATGCCGTCTGCAAACAGTAATAGTTTTAAGAAGAAGGGATGGAGGCTGAATGGCTTTGAAAAGAAGAAACTTGGTAGGGTGCATGGGGTGGGGGAGAAGCGTGCTTGACCAGAGGCTCGGGCAGGATGCTGGGGCCAGGGTACATGTATGGATAAGTGTGTTTGCATTGGGCATGGAAAGGTGTGTGGTGAGGGAGACAAAAGGCTGAAAGGAGGCTGAAGCTGGGCCATGGAGCCTGAAACACACCTGGGATTATGACCGCTGAGAGCTGCTGGAACTTGGTGGCAGAGGAAACCCTGCCTGCCCTGTGCCTGGTAGGCAGTCAGTGGATATTTACTGAATGGCCACAGATGGGATCTGGACATTATGGGTCCTCCTGCAAGGGAAATTAACTGAGTTGGAGGAGAGTGAAACGAGAGACAGCATAACCCAGTAGAATGGATTCATTTTTCCTGTTCTCTGTATGTAGGAGTCACAAGAAACTAGAGATGCACTCAAGGAAAACACTCCAGAATCATATTCCTGGTTGACGGGTTTCTACTTACTATTGCTTCATTTATATTTAGGAGAAGTGATACTGAAAACTGGATGGAGTGTAGACAAAGTAAAATCTCTGATACACGGGCCTCACCCTTCCTCCTTCCCTGTCCCCAGTGTGTCCTGAGGCAATTAGGAACACTGCATGCCAGCCAGCCCTGAATTCGTCCAAGTCAGTGCTTTTCAAACTGAGTTATGATCCCATCCATGGATCATGCAGTAAAGTTAGTGGGTGGCAGAGAGCATTTGAAATGACACATTATAAAATATAAAATACCCATTGCATTGCACATCATAAGAGTCAGTTCTGTTTTGTGACAGAAAATATATTTCTTATTATGGGTCACCGAGAAATTTGAAACACAACATTGTAAGTGAAAAGAGCTTATTACTTGGGAATATCGTAAATCTATCTTTAGCTCTTTGTGTAAAGAGATCATATGATTTCTCATCCCAGCCAGGACACATTTCAGAGGGAAAGGGGTAGCTCTTAATTAGACCACAACAGGTGTAAACTGGGACTGCCTCAAGCTAATTAAGAAATATTGTCACTCTGCCTGTATTAGAGTTCTCCAGAGGAAGAGAACCAATGGGATATATAGATCTATATACATCTAGATCCATCTATCTCTGTATAGAGGGGGAGAGACAGAGAGAGGGAGAGAGGACGGGGAGGATATTGAGATTTATTGTAAGGAATTGGCTTACGTGCTTATGGGGACTGGCAAGGTGGAAATGCGTAAGGTAGACCAGCAGCAGGCTGGCTACTCAGCTAAAAGTTGATGCTTCGGTCTTGAGTCCAAATGCTGCTGCAGGACAGCAGGCTGGGAACTCAGGCAGGGTTTTCATGGTGCAGACTTGAGGAGAATTCCGTCTTCCTTGGGAAACCTCAGTCTCTGCTTGTAAGATCTTCAGCTGATTGGATGAGGCCCACACACATTCTGGAGGGTAATCTGCTTGACTCAAAGTCTCTTGACTTAACTGTTTATCACATAAAAAAATACCTACACAGCAACATCTAGACTGGTGTTTGACCACACACCTGGGCATCATAGTCTAGCCGAGCTGTCATGGAAAATTATCCAGCACACCCCACTTACTTAAGAAGGACAGATGGTGGATGAACATAGCTACAAAGCTTGCTTTAGTGCCCCAAGGCTCTGCTGAGGCTGGACAATTTATCAGGATTTTTGTTGTGCTGTTTACTTTTATTCATAGTTATTGGCAATGAAGTTATTGAGTATTTCCAATTTGACCTTGTGACTTCTTAAAATAACTTTTTAAAAAAGGTTTAACAGCTCCCTTTTGTGGTTCAGATCACCTTTTACCTAAATGTGAGTTATATGTAACTTCGTATTTAAAGTTGTTTTATATCTTACAAAATGTTTTTATGAAATGTTTGGAGAAGACTATTCCTGAATAGCTTGGCTGCTAGGGACACACTGTTTATCCTCTAGAAACTGCTACGAAAATTTCTTTACAAGTAGTCAACAACTTGCCGCTTCTCTTGCTCCAAGATAAACTGTGAGGGCTCTGAAGTGCCAGAGAATCTGTGAAAGCTTTAATTCTCATGAAGTGGCAGGAACTAACCATTAGGCAGCTTTGCCCTATAGTTGGCTGCAGCAGAGTAACTGGTAAACCCTGAGCAGAAAGCTGGCCTTGCTAGGATCTTTGAAGAAGGAGAGAGAATTCTGCAACTTTTCATGTTGAAAAATATCCAAGTGAAACTCTTGTCCTTCATCTTTGCCGACCCGATAGTCAACTTAGTGCTGAATATCTTAAGTTTTGCATTTTCCCTAGTTTTAGAAGGATTGTTTGCCAATTCTAGGACATTTGGAAGCTATTGGAGAAGTACGAAGAAGGAGCAGGAATGAAAAATGATAACTGATCATAGTGTAGTAGGATCGTTAATGTTTTAGTATTTTCCTTCCACCTTGTTTTCTGTGAACTTTTAAAAAATTGTAAGATTGCATGGCTTACGTACTTCTATGTCTTGTGTTTTTGTCAGGTGACTTAATAAGGGAACACTTTCCAATGACAATAAGTACCTTTATAAGCATTATGTTTGTAGTCAGCATCACCTTTCAGCATGTGAGCACATCATA
Organism: Neophocaena asiaeorientalis asiaeorientalis; assembly: GCF_003031525.2. Classification (NCBI taxonomy): domain Eukaryota; kingdom Metazoa; phylum Chordata; class Mammalia; order Artiodactyla; family Phocoenidae; genus Neophocaena; species Neophocaena asiaeorientalis. The sequence continues at coordinate 4,363,234 of NW_020175536.1, read as the reverse complement.
TTTAAGTCGTTTAGTGTTCTTCCCTGTTAGACTTTCAAGATACTTGCCAATTCTTTTTTATTATTGTAAATCATGCTGCAGTGAACTGCTTCGTGAATGAAACTTTTCCCTTGTTTGGATTTCTTTTAAAGATAGCTTCCTAGTTGCTTTTGAATATAGGATTATAGCCTTCCTATTGGGCCCTGCGTGCTCTGGGTCCTGAGGTTGGCCAGGGGTGAACCAACCCTCAGCATCCTTGGATACCTTCATGGAGGGCTGAGCTGCTTACTAAATGGCAACAAAAAGCTACTTTTTCAAGGGAGCCATTAACTCTGGTTGAGAGTGATAAGCTTCAGAGGATACTGACCAGGTGAGAGGCACTATCACTCTTGGCGTGTTTCACCTCACAAGGGATTAAGGGAGCCTGGTGAGTCCAGGGCTTGAAGAACTCATAGGTCAGGAAAGCAAGGTGGGGCTGCAGTGGAAATTCTTATTGGGGATGCTCACGTTCCTCCCTGGCAGTGCATCACATGTGATTTTTAGGAAAGAGGATGAAGGGAGACTGTCGCTCTCTTAGAATCTCATGTTCTGGTGTATTTACATCATTTCTGCTGACAGCCAACACAATACAGGCTCATGCCCAAGTACTTCTTTTCACTCTTCAAATAAATCTGTGTTGAATAGAATCGTCATCAGCAGTTAGTCTGAACAACCCTCAGACTGCCTTATTTCTATGGAAAACGTGGTCAGGCAAGCTTGAGGTCATCACTTTAGAAGCTCGTGGTCATGATACAATGGGGAGAGAACCCAAGAAGGATTTAGGGACTTGGAATCTCTCCTGCATCTGCCGTTGTAGAACCTTTGCCTCAGTCTAGAGTCTCTGGTGTTGGTTTATAGCACTGGTTCTCGAGCCAGGTAGATCTTGACCTAAAATCAGTCTCCCGTACTCATTAGCTGTGTGACACAAGCTGCTTGACCTTTTGTGCCTCTGATCCTCTGTAGCGTGAAGATGTCACATCTGCTTCTCAGAATTGTTCTGGCAGTTGGATAAACATAATGCAATTCTAGCAGTGTACACATTACTTAGTATTGATATATGTATGCCAGGATTCGTTAAATGAAGCTGTTTTTATTTTTTTTAAATGGCTGTCCCAAATAATCTCTAAATTTTTGGTCTCATGTATGAAATTTCGGTGCCCCAGTGGGTAGCTCTTCCCCGGTGTCTATACTGTGACTGATAGTAACTGGCGTTAGAATCACAAGAAACAGCCAAAGGTGATAACACAGCTCCTAAGGACTTTATTCTTTGGGATTCTCTCTGCCTTCCTGTTTTCTTTGTATTTTCATTGTCTGCTCTGTGTCCAGAACTGTGGTAAGTGCTTGGTATTTTAAGTTGAATGAAATACCATTTCTGACCTCACATCATCTTTGTGGTCTAGTGGCTCCCAGATTTCTAACTTGCAAATGCATAAAGTACCTCTGATGATGCTTTCATTCAGTTGTGACACACCCTGAGGATTCTCAGATGTAAAGGGCTCTTTATCTTCCCTGTAGTTTTTTTTTTTTTTTTTGCGGTACGCGGGCCTCTCACTGTTGTGGCCTCTCCCGTTGCAGAGCACAGGCTCTGGATGCACAGGCTCAAGCGGCCATGGCTCACGGGCCCAGCAGCTCCGCGGCATGTGGGGATCTTCCCGGACCGGGGCATGAACCCGTGTCCCCTGCATCGGCAGGTGGACTCTCAACCACTGTACCACCAGGGAAGCCCTTCCCTGTAGTTTGATACGCAAAGTTAACTCTACTTTGACAGGAATCTTTTCTGGAAGGAATGGGTTCCCACCTGTCAGAGTTAAGACACTGTCTGCCAGCTTAGCATAACTTCAGGTACCTGGCTCTTCCTAACCCAGTTCCTAGTTCTGTCAGGAACTACCTATCCTATGGACAGAGATGAAAATCTGCTTCTCAGATCCTGGAGCAAGGACCCAACAAGACATGGCTCTGGCCTTTGAGGTCCATCGGTTCCATTTTGGCCTCTGAGTTTCCAGTTTCTTTCTTTCTTTTTTTTTTTTAACATCTTTATTGGAGTATAATTGCTTTACAATGGTGTGTTAGTTTCTGCTGTATAACAAAGTGAATCAGTTATACATATACATATGTTCCCATATCTCTTCCCTCTTGCATCTCCCTCCCTCCCAGCCTCCCTCTCCCACCCCTCTAGGTGGACACAAAGCACTGAGCTGATCTCCCTGTGCTATGTGGCTGCTTCCTACTAGCTACGTATTTTACATTTGGTAAATATGTCCATGCCACTCTCTCACTTCGTCCCAGCTTACCTTTCCCCCTCCCCGTGTCCTCAAGTTCATTCTCTACATCTGTGTCTTTATTCCTGTCCTGCCCCTAGGTCCTACAGAACCATTTTTTTTTTTTTTAGATTCCATATATATATGTGTTAGCATACGGTATTTGTTTTTCTCTTTCTGTCTTATCTGTATGACAGTCTCTAGGTCCATCCCCCTCACTACAAATAAATAATCTCTTTTTATGGCTGAGTAATATTCCATTGTATGTATGTGCCACATCTTCTTTATCCATTCATCTGTCGATGGACACTTAGGTTGCTTCCATGTCCTGGCTATTGTAAATAGAGCTGCAGTGAACATTGTGGTACGTGACTCTTTTTTGAATTATGGTTTTTGCCCGTGTTAATTACACAGTGATTAATTGTAGGCAGAGAAACTGGGTTTGGATCCAGCTCTCCCTCTTATTAGTTATGTGACCTTGAGCAAGTTATTTAACCTCTCCAAGCTTCAGTGTCCTCATCTGCATGAAAGGGGAAATTGTTTCAATATAGCTCACAGGGCTGTTGTAAGTTAAATGAAATAAGCCCCTGGTTAGTGCATTTCAGTAAACATTAGCTATTATTATGATGGAGCATGGAGAAGGGCAGGAACAAATCCACACTGAGCTGGGCTGCGAAATTACGTTTTCAACAGGTGCTCGTGGTGGGTGAGGATATTCCAGGAAGGAAGGACACAGAGACAGGGAATTGAGGGTCTTAATGGGAACATTGGGAGTAATCCAGCTTGGCTCTGCTGTGTAATGCATGAGTGCAAGAGCGAGATGCAGACTCTAAAAAAGTAGTTGAAACCTGATCATGGCTGTCTTGGATGCCAATATGGAATTTAAAGTTCAGTCATTAGTGTGTGTGTGTGTGTGTGTGTGTGTGTGTGTGTGTGTGTGTGTGTGTAAGAGAGAGAGAGAGAAACGGACAGACAGACAGTAAGAAAGAAAGAGAGGCCGAGATATGATTAGACCTGGGCTAAGGGAGAGTAATTGGGTGAGGACAGATAGGAAGGGAGGCTTTCTTTAGATAAAGTGGAATTATAGCTTGTATTCTGATAGTTTATGTTGAAAACTTACAAATGTGTCTCCCTCTGGCCTGGCAATTCTGATTTTAGAAAAGTATGCAGAGATGATGGTTTAAAACTAATAACCTAGGACTTCCCTGGTGGTGCAATGGTTAAGAATCCACCTGCCAATGCAGGGGACATGGGTTCGAGTCCTGGTCCGGGAAGATCCCACGTGTCGCGGAGCAACTAAGCCCGTGCGCCACAGCTACTGAGCTTGCGCTCTAGAGCCCGTGCTTTGCAACATGAGAAGCCACCGCAATGAGAAGCCCACATACCGCAAAGAGTAGCCCCTGCTCACTGCAACTAGAGAAAGCCCACTCGCAGCAATGAAGACCCAACGCAGCCAAAAATAAATAAATAAAATACATTTATTAAACAAAAAACTGACAATCTAAATATCTAATAATGGGGTCTTTGTTAAAGGATGGCAAATCTATATAATTTAATGTTATCGAGTCATTAAAAATGATGTTATTTATCAACAAAGATTACCAAAATAATGCTAAAATTATTTAGAAGGTATGAAATGTTATGTTGGTATGATCTCATAAAAAATATATGTGGATGTATGATGGCCTATGCCTTCATTCATAAAAGTCTGGAAGGGATTTAAACTGAAATATTAATAGTGGCTACCTTTGGGTGACTTTTTAATTGAATTAAAATACACATAAGATAAAATTTACTATTTAACCATCTTTAAGAGTGCAGCTCTGTCATATTAAATACATTCACCATTGTTCTGCAGCCATCTGCATTCTCCATCTCTAGAATATAGGTGATTTTTTTCTTTATTCTTCATGCTTTTATCTACTGTTTGAATTTTTAAATTTTATAACCAAAACACAATTTGAGTTAAAAAATACAAAGCGAGGTTCCGAGGCTCGCTGGGATATTATTGCTGGGATGAGGGAGATCACGGCCTGACTCAAGATCATGACCGATGGAGTGGAGAGGAAGTGCAGGGATTGAGAGAAGGCCAAGTTGTCCTCATGTTTTTGCTTATAATGTTTGATCCCCCTGGATTAGATGGTGTTTTTTCCCCCAAGATAAATTTGGGGCACCAAGTTTATGGGAAATGGACTTAGGAGCTGCTGGGGACTTGCAGGCTTTTGGTGTGCATTAATAGATTGTAAGGCAGCTAAGCCACCAGGTCCATGATCAAGCTGTCATACCAACTTCAGGAAATCAAGGGACCCTGATCTGGTTCAGGTTGCATATATGAGGAAAAACTTTAATAGAGGCACAAATCATTATTTTGGCCTATGGCTGCTTGTGGGAGAGCCTTCCTTTTTTATAGCATCAAGAATCTCCACGTCAATTTCATGTTGCATATAACTGGATTCTCTGATGCCCAAATTCCTTCACTTACAGGAACGTTTGTTTCATCAGCATTAGCAAATGGTCTCAAAGTAACAAAACGCAAGACTATTTAAAAAATTTTTTTCGGCAACACACAGGCTCCAGGCTCCAGTACCTCTGATCTAAAACAGAATTGAGAGTATTTTAGCACTTTTCTTTCATATATTGTGTCTTATTAGGTATGCTTATTATACAATGTGAAAGCCAGATCTCCCCATAAGATAGAAAAATAACTCCATAAGGAAGCATTCTTCAAGAAGAAACACATGGTTTTATTTAGGGACATTTCTAAAAAGTTCACCTTTTTTCAGCAGACATGGAGCAAAGCCTACCACGTGGAACCACAGTTGCTCTGGTGGAGGTGAGAATGAACATGACAGGGTGTTGGCCTCCCAGGAGCTCATGATTTAGTCTGTGGATTGTAGTCAAAGTAAATACACATGTAAACATCTTCATAGGGGACCTGTGCTACTGAGAGGTGCACAGTTCTCTGGATGGTGGCGGTCTCCCTGGCTGATTAGCTAAGGAGGTTTGGGAGGGCAGAGCCTGGCCCAGAGCCTTGAGGATGGGTAACTCGGAAAAGGTGGTTATGCATAGGAGGTGTCTCTTGACGGAAAGAACAGCCTAAGTCGAAGTGCAGAATTAGAGATATCCAGCATAGTGTTTGGTTAATGGGTTTCCCCAGAAGCAGAATTGGAGGCAAGGATTTGAACTCAAGCCCTTAATTAGGGGGGATCCTGGGCAACATTAGTAGGGGGTAAGGAAGTGAGGCCAGGAAGGGAAAGAAGCCAGTAAAGGGTGTGTCATGGAGCCAGTGAGCACTTTGGGCCAGTGGAGCTCAGCCCTGCTGGAAAGCTCTGGGAAACGATGTGTAACACACCTTAGATTTATCCCAGCTGAGGCCAAGGCAGCCCCTGTCCACAGCTCTCGGACCATTGCTGCTTGAGGATTGCTCCCAGGGACATGGATGCTGGCCCTTCCAGATTGTCCTGCACAGGTGGTTTGCACTTCTGTGGCTGGAATAAAAAGCTCTCGGGCAGTGATGCTCAGAGGTGTTTGTAATTAGAGTCTTCAGCGTATAAAGAAGAAAGACTAGCGTTAAGGTGCATCCACTGCATGAGTGGTCATGGTGGACGGGTGTCAACTGAAGAAACTGAAATGAGAGACGGAGCGGAATGCCATGCAGTGTCAAAGGAGAGTTTCCATAAGGAGGGAAAGTCGAAAGGAAAGTAATATTTTACCAAAAGCGTGGTCATAATTGTGCTTTCAAACCCCCAAACTAGCCGATTACGTGTTAACCGAGTGGTCTAATGGAATAGGCTTGCTCTGAAAGTTGGTTGTAGTTCTGGGTTTGCTCTTCTCTAGCTGTGTGACCTCAGGAATGTCCCTTAACCTTTCTGGGTCTCAGGTTCCTGTTATGTAAAGTTAGGTGGTTGTTTCCAATCTCTCCAAGTGCCGAGAGGCAATTTGTTTGGATTCAAAGATGTCTTGTGACTCCCGCCTCACTCCTTGTCGTCTATTAATTTCATAAGCGTACTGCACATGAGACGGAGGAGTAATCTAATTTCATAGTTAAATAAAGAGCTAATTTAAATGACTGTTGAAATTAAAATGTTCATAGAATAAATTTGCTGGGTCTAATAAATGCACTCTCAAGCATTTTTCCCTGTTCTCTGAACCCGTCACCCTCTATCTTCTCTGTATGCTTCTGTTCTCCAGCCTCCAAATGGATGCTAGAATTATTTTTATTTCATATTTGTTTACTTTTATCTATGGCTGTTTTGGCAGCAGGAATGATATCTGTTTCCCTGACAGAGAGTTTTACGTGGAGCATGTGTTTGAAAGATTAATATAAGCAGTCACTTCTGAAACAATTTAATCTTGCTTTCCCATAGTAATGACAAATGAGTAATCAAAAGCAATAAATTGTGTCTGGAAGATAATAAATACTTCTTCAAGCATTTTAGCATTCAAGCATTTTAAAAGTCAAAATGGCATCTCAAAGGCCCATTAGGGGAGTCTGTTTTTAAACCACCATAAAACAGTTTTCTCTTTCTGTCCCTTAACTAACGTACAGACCCAAATGGAGCTCCATTAGGATTTAAAATGTAAGTAGTAACAACTGAATAATTCTAGATCCAGCCACTGTAGACTAGGAAACTCCTAGGGATGTATTTTATCCAGGACCTCATCAATTTCCTGGGCATGAAAGCTACTTCAGTAAACTCTAGAAAGATCCCTCAGAGACTTAATTTTACTTTCAGCTGCCCACCTTCTGCCAGCACATTCATGAGCCAGGGCTTACTTTAGACCTGATATGTTTTGAAAAATAGTGCATCTCTTTCATGAGACATTCTGTGAGGTATTGAAGCCCTGAAATAAATGGTTGGCTTTCTTTTGAGATGCAACACTTAGGAAGTATATTTGAGCACCTGTGGCATTCAGATTGCTATGTGCAACACAACCAATAATACATGCATACATACATACATACATACATAAAACACATGTATCCATACTGTCTCTGCATTGAAGAAACTTAAACATTACTTGGCAAATGTAGACTTAATGCACTTTACAAAGCAGAGGTCAGGCACAGACACAGAAAGTTTCCTGCAAAGCTGATGGATGGCAAAGGGAATCAAGACATGACCCTGGTCAAGCTCTTACACTGTATACAACTGCCTGCATTTAATGTGTTTATATCTGCCTGCTGCTCTGGTACCCAGAGAGGCCATATTTTCACACTATTGAACCAAAAAGCAGGATGTGTCCTCCTTCTCTGATGAAGCTTGGCAGGTAATTATCATGAGCCCCAAAGTACATCTTTATAGTGTCTGATTTTTTCCATGCTACCTAGTAGTTGAGATATTTGAGCTGAGGTGTTGGGGCTTCAGCATCCTCTAAAACAAAGGTAAGGCTTCCCTTCTTTCTATTTCCAAGAAACGTTTCTAAGCACAAATGAAGTAGTGTGTGATATACATAAGCACTTTGAAAACTCTACGGTGATGGGCAAACACAAGTTGATAGACCTGCCAAAAGTTGATTCCTCTTATATTGCTGTTTTGATTCTATTGTAATTGTAAACATAACTATTTAAGAGGGTTTGTCAAGGAATATTTTCAGGTCTTGTACATTTATATGAGCTTATGTTTTCAAACCTGGAAATATAATTCTGAAATCTCCTAAATCAGTGAGAGAAAAATCAACTCAGCAAACCAGTCTTTTGAGAGAAGAGAGGCTCTCCCTAGTTCATTGTTTCTAAAAATAAGCTTTCCAAATTTAGCATGGCTGTTTGGGAGCAGGGATGGGACATCAGTAGCCTAAAGTCCCCAAGTGCATGCCGCTCTGTATTGTCAAATGCTTACAGAGCTACTGAAAAAATTCCTGGCATATGTGTTTCGTTCTAAGGACTTAACACAACATGTTTTTTTTTTTTTAGTTTTGCTTTTATAGAAATGTTCAGGTTCTCCTGGAATCTTTTGAACTGTTGCCAGTATGTGATTTAAGCCCTTGACTTGGTCCTACAAACAGAAGTTGAAAACCAAAGATGAACAGCTATGTGGTCTCTTACACATGAGAATTGTCCAGTTAATATTTCAAGTTGCCAAGGCCAGTCTAGCAGGAAGCATGTATTTTATTTTTGTTCTAAAACATTTCTCTTTTGAGCTATTTCCTGAAGGGCTTTTGCAAGAAATCAGTTCATTGTATGTAGGGAGATAACTATTTCTTAATGAGTTCTTCTCTTTCAATTCCTTGTTCCAAAATGTCAAGCTGTTGGTGGTGGGGTTATAATAATAACAAGAAGAAAGAAAATAATGAGGAGAAGAAAAAGAAATTAGGAAGCATGGGAGGATGAGGAAGAAGAAGAGGAAGAGGTGATAACAATGTCCTTCAAGTCGTTTATTCTTTTGTAATTTACAAAGCGAGTTAGTGAAGAAACTGACTTTTTGGTGTGACATTCTTTTCTATGTGTCATGAAGCTTAAGTGACAGAGCTAGAGATTAAACTTCTGATTCAAAGGCTGACATTTTTTTTTCTATCAGTTGATTCCATATTTTCATTCCTAGCTCTGCATGTACAGTGTGGAGTTTACAATGTGAGCTAATCTATTTGTAAAAAGGCTTGAACTAGGGTCCTCCATAGAGTGAATGCTACACTGAAAATTTGATAAAGAAATATAATAAAAATTGTGTCATTAGAAGAAAGAATGAAACGTAGATAATTGTTAGAGTTTATCTCAGACAAAGGGGGAAATGTCCACCAGGTTCCCAAGAAGAAAAATACTTTAAGGATGTTAATGAATATTATTGGGCAAAATAATGCACAATATAGGTTATATTACTTTCTTAGAAGCACACGTGTTTACGAATGGATGGCTCGGTTTCACAGAAGTCAGATAAGAATGCTCAGGATACTTGATTGTGGCAGCTGTCAATGAACATGCCCTTTCCTTTCTCAAAGATACATTGTGAGGAAATTAGCAGACACCACAGAACTGAAATGTAATGACTATTCCCTTTCAATGGCTTCCGTCTTAGAAGGAAAAGGTTCTGTCATTTTGATAATACACAAAATTCAAAACTGTTTATTACGCTCTGAATTATGCCCCACTCCCCAATTTGTATGTTGAAGTCCTAACATCCAGTGTCTCAGAATGTGACTGCATTTGGAGATTGTCTTTAAAGGGCTGATTAAATTAAAATAAGGCCAGTAGGATGGCCCCTAATGCAATCTGACTGGTGTCTTTCTGATAACAAGAAATTTAGACACAGAAACACACAGCAGGGAGACAATGTGAAGATGCAAGGAAAAGATGGCCATCTACAAGCCAAGGAGAGAGGCTTCCAAAGAAACCAACCCTACTGACACCTTAATTTTGTACTTCCCAGCCTCCAGAAATGTGAGAAAACAAAATCTGTTGTTTAATCCACCCAGTCTATGGTACTTTGCTATAGCAGCCCTAGGAACTAATACTTTTTAAAATCAGTAGCTCTCAAACCCAGCTGTGTTTTGGAATCACATTCGAAATTTTTTCAATTAATGCTCAGGGTACCATCGCAGAACAATGGAGTCAGAATTGCAGGAGATAGGACCTGGGTGACTGTGTTTTGCAAAGACTTCCCCAGAGATTCTGATACAGTTTAGGTTGAGAATCACTGATTTACATTTCCTTCCCAGAAGAGTTCCCAGCTGGTTCCTTTTGGGGAGGGAAAACAAATCTTCCATCCAGGTCTGGGTTGTTGGAGCTCGTTACTCAGAGCAAAGGAAGACATCCCACATGGATCCAGTGATAGTCCATCCTGGCTGAGCCTTTCAATCATTTGAATGTCTGTTTAAAAATACTTATTCACAGGGTCTTCCCTGGTGGCGCAGTGGTTGAGAGTCCGCCTGCCGATGCAGGGGACACGGGTTCGTGCCCCAGTCTGGGAAGATCCCACATGCCGCGGAGCGGCTGGGCCCGTGAGCCATGGCCGCTGAGCCTGCACGTCGGGAGCCTGTGCTCCGCAACGGGAGAGGCCACAACAGTGAGAGGCCCGTGTACCGCAAAAAAAAAAAAAAAAAAAAAAAAAAAAAAAAAAGTATTCACAGAAATTCTAACTTGTGAATCTTTGGAGTTCTGGGATAGGGGGCAGGAGTTTGAATGTTTAAGATGGTCTGTGAGTGATTCTGATGATATTTTAGATTAAGAATGGCTGAACATTTATTTTTATGTATGTGTGTCTATATGTATTATGTATGTATTGTCTTCAACAAGGAAAAATTACCTATAATTCCACCAACAAGGGAACCTATTCACGTTTCTGATCTGTGATTGTTTCCCCATGTCTTTTTCCATCATTAGTTCAATGATGAAAGTATTAAGGACATTGGGAGTGATTTTCACAAGTAGATGTGGGACAGTTTGGTGTTTTGTAGTAATGACCTCAGGTTAATCGGTATTTTCTCTTTATAAAACCTGCTGTTAGGGCAAAAGGTCTGATGCTAACAAATTATGTCCTTCACAATTGAAGTGTAAATTGAACTCCGAATCCATTTGCTTGCCTCCTTATGAATACACTAATCAGCCTCTTTGGGGAATTTATCTGTCAGATATCTGACAGAATTTATCTGACACTGAATGAAAATAGTCATATATTCATGCAACATTTCATTGACCCAAAGTCATTGATCTCCAGCCAAACAAGTTAAAATCTAGTTGGAGGGAAAAAGAAGTCTATGGAAAGTGAAAGTCCGTTCAAAATAGTAACTGATATGTGTCATAAGTGATATAAATGTTTATGTTCATAATCTCAAAACAACCTTGTGTGATGTGCTACTATACCCATTTTACAGATGTGGACATTGAGGCCAGGAAAGAGGTGTTGGGAAACTCACCCAAAGTCCTGCTGCTAGGAAGTGGCAGAGGCAGTTTCTGTATGCTCTTAACAGTTATACCTCTACTCGCCCTAAACTTACCAATTAACTCCTCCATGAGCCCTTTTCTCAGTCTCTTTTAATCTCTTTTATATCTAATTTTAACTAATTTTGGATTTCAGTTTTCCTAACCAATATCAGGTTTAAAACAAGCTTTCCAATCAAAGACCAGAAAGGATGCAATAGATATTTGTAGAGTGAGTGGTCCCTTTACACAATTCTCTTATTTTCACTTGTAAAAAAGTAATATGCTATGATCTTCTTGAATATAATGTTTCTATAATAATCTTCTCATGTATTAAATTGTAAAGATATCCATATGTCTATAGGCTATATTCATAATCCCATCCTAATACGAAAACTATTTGTGTTTTGCGTACTATCTTTCAGTCTTTGACCTGCTGGTGTTTTTTATCATTGCAAATGGAACATATAGTTTTTCATATTCAGTTTTTCACTTATGTAAAGACATTTTGTGTAGTTTCAAATAGTTGCAGGTAGTCATCAAAGTAAATATCTGCAAGTAGTCCTTGGAGTTGATACATCTGGATTTGCAGTCTTATGTCATAGCATTTTCAGCACTTCCTATCTCTTAAAATCAACTAGATTGTAAGGTTTTTGAGACTGACTATCCTGTCTAAAACCCATCTCTAAATTTGCAGTTTGGCATACTGCAGAACAAATCTGTAGCAAATAAATGTTGATTGAATGTAGCCTAATAATTGTTATTCAAATATTCTGTAACTAGAAATGCTATACACACATAATACATATTTATATATATAATATACATAACAATATATATGTATGTGTGTGTGTGTGTATATATATATAGTGGTTTAGAGCACATATTTCAGAGCTAGGCTGACTTGGACTAATACCCTGTTTCTACTATTCACTCCCTGAGTCACTTTGGGGAAGTATTTGAACTCTTCAAATCTCAGTTTTCTTTGCTGTAAAGTGAGGACAGTAATATCTACTTGTAGGTGGAGATTAAATGACAAAAAAAGGTGGAGCTCTTCAAGATGTGCAAGCCTGGCCCACCAAATGCCCAGTAACAGCTAAACAGTATTATAATGAAAATTCCTGTGACCTCAATCTGAAATACAGTAATTGTACAAAGCAAGGTAAACTTTTATATATATAAGTACTATGAGGGTAAGGCACAGAGTGAAGTTTCCCTGGTCTTATTTGGAAATAACACACTTCTTTTGCTGAATATGGACAAGGTTTCCCTGTGTACGTTGCCAAAACAAGTGTCTTCATATAAGCATGTCCATCTCCCGCTGTGAGTGAGGACCAATAGTCAGGGATGTGGAAACACTTCTGGAAGGAGAAGTGGAAAGGAAAGAACCAGAGTGGCTCCTTTTATCCAAAGCTAATCCCTTGAGCGGTAGGAAGGGAAGATAGTCAGGCCTGTCTAGAGTGCTTGTACCTTTGTAGAAGGTGGATGCTGAATAAAATCTTGCAAACACAGAGACAGGTAGGCAGGATCCAGAATGAGGTTCAAATCGACCTGGAGTTGTAAAAGCTCATTCTAGAGCCAGAGGGAGGGCATCTGGGAGATGGCTGAATGAACTCATTCTGGAACCAGATGGCCTGGGTTTGGCTCCTGGCTCAGCTATTTACTAGTTTTATGACCTTGGACAAGTCTTTTTGCTTTATTGTGGCCAATTCCCTTGATTGTAAAATGGGGGTAAAAATATCACCTACCTTCAAAGTTTGTTGCGAAGATTAAGGAAATTAATTTATGAAAGTGCTTGGAACAATATATGGCGAAAAGCGAGCATTCAGTAAATGTTAGCCGTCATAATCTATCTACCCCTAGAGAGCTGAATGGTCAGTTTTGCTCTCGCCAAGTTTTTTTCCCCTGTTTTTTTCCATGATTGTACCTGGATTTATGTGCATTTCCACTTAAGAGGTGACTCTTGAAGGTTTCTTGTTTTCTGGGGGCAGAAAAGTGTATAGCATTATGAATGATAAGTCTTGAGCCTGTTCTGTTATTAAAGTCATGGAGACAGTTATTTTTTATATTAAGAATGGTTCATCATCCTTCCTAATCTTCAAGATGAAAAATTTGCACTCTGACAGGCCTGGGTAGCACAGGACATATTTGCAGGCAGAACAAAAACTATACATCCACACACTTCTGAGGTTAGAACATGAATTAGTTTTTAGCAAACATGTTTGCTCAGGATTCCAATTTCTTTTCTCATTCTCTGTGATAAATTCCTTTAACCACAGCTGGAGTTTTCCTTCGGGCTGGATTCCCTCTCCCTTCATTAATTTATTGTCCTTGTTGCCTGCTGAAAGTGTGCTGGGGAAATAAGACTGTGATTTCAGGCTTCCTCCTCCCAGCTTTCTTGCATTCAGAGTCTCTGGGATTAGACTACTGTCACTAAGCCCACTTCAGAGCCACTGATTTCTGAATTCTGCCGTTAAGTTTTTCGTGCTGTTGCTCCAAAATGTATTACAAGGATTACAGATTTTGCTGCCCAGGTAGTTGCCAAGGGCAGTGTGTGGCTACTCAGGTGCCAGCCTCTGTCTTGAGTCTGGAGATGCTTATGGCTGGCTGGCCTATTGGTATGAGGCCCACTTGGGTCACCAGATCAGCAAAGGAGTGCAAGATTCCGATTCAGCCAATTTTCTGTGAAATCCGACTCTGAATGGAGCTCAATGGTAGATGGTTTCAGATGCCTCCGCATTTACTCCTCACAACATCCTGATACCTAGTCTGCAGATTGATGGGGGTGCCTGAGCGAGACTGAGAAAGAGTATCATTCCTCTCAGCCTGAGTTCTGAATAATTTGAGAAATAAAGCAAAAGAGCAAAGATGGAGGCCAGAATATCATCTTTATTGTAGAGACGCTAAGTTGGCAGATGTAAGTTAGTGTCAGAGCCAAATGAGCTTTGCAAAGAATGAATCCCAGAATTAGGCAGATGAATTGTGCTTCCCTATGGGCAGCTCAACCGCAGGAGGAGAAAGTGTAGAGCTGAGTGGAGTGCACCTAGTTTTCTTCCCAAATGTGCTAAACCGATGAGTCACTCCAACTAGAGATGGATGGAATGAGTCAAGTGTTGGAGAGGGGGCATAGGAGCATGTTTAGGGAATATATGCTCTCATGAAAACAGGGTAGGGTAAAGTTCAGATGAGAAAGCTGAGGCACAGAGAAACTCAGTAACTTGCAAAAGGCTTCAACAGCTCCTTAGCAGGGGAGCTGAAATTTCAATACAATCTTTCCACTCTTCCACAGAGGCTGAGGTAGAGCTTTTCTCCAAATTGAATCACTGGAATCTTGACATAGGAAAGAACTGTAAAAGCTCATTCATCCTCTAGGATCCAAAACAAGATTTTACATCAACTATCCAAGAAGCATAGGCAGGTATTTTCTCCTTTGGGCTTTGCTACTTCTGCTTTTGCTGTTAACTGGCTGTTGAAAGTTCTAGTGGCCTCGTTTTCCATAATATAGGTCACTTCCTTATGAAGTTATCTTGGCCACTGGACTTCTTCCTCTCAAAACTGACTCTCACCCTGTACACCAAAGCCCACGTCTGAGAAACTTGCTTTTAGACCACAGATGATTTGCAAATCAGCTTCCTTCCCCGAGACATCTCTTGCCCAGCCGTGCCACCTCCTTAGCCATAGAGGAATGCTGCGTCAGCACCAATGAACTGTGACAACCATCTGCATACCTCCTGCCTGACCTGATGTTCTCAGCATTAGCAGGCCAGCTGAGGACCCATTAACTGCCTTGAAGCCTTGCTGCTGTTGTTGTTTTTTAAATCCCTTTCTTTCACATGTGATTATCACGATGCTTAATATTTAATTGAGTTTTTAAACTTTTGGCATTAGATGGCTGAATGGCATCATCTTTAAGGACAGCTTACACGGTTTCCTGCAGGGGTGGGACCTTGCTCTCAAATTGTGTTCATGTTCAGAGCTCAGCTTCCTTGTGGCTCCGTGGGGGAGATGTGGAGTGATGGTGGAGGGATTTATGGGTGCAGTTTCCACTAGGAGGCTTGCTGGAAGATCTTTATGAATAAGCTAGATAAATGTCCTGAAGGAGATATGGTATCACAGCCTCTGGTTCCTGAAAGGCTTTATGAAGCACACAGGGCTGGAAGCAATTAGGAGCAGCAGCAAAATTTGGGAAGTAGGAAGAAAAAGGTAAATCTTGTACCCAGAGCTGGACATGGGAATTTGGAATCTCCTTCCAGTGAATCTGAAGTTATAGCCCAGAAGCCGTGAAATCCCAAAGCCTACTTACTTCTTAGTAATTTTAAGGAGTCTAAAATATCCTTTGCCTTCGTGGCTATGCTAAACTGATAGTTATGGACATTTTATAAGTTATGTTCCCTTGAAATATTATTATCCAGATAGATCTGCATTGTTTAGAAACTCATCTTTCAGTATGGCCTGTTTCCATACTGAAAGCTTCCGGATAAGTGTTCCTTGAGAAATCAAGATGATGTAAAACAGGATCCTGATTCTTGCTGGTCCATCTCTGGAAATTTTCTCTGGAGTTACTTTTCCCAGCAACTGTAGAACAGCTTTTATTTAAAATTCTACAGAACACTTCCTTTCTTCCTTTCTCTCTTTTCTGTCCTCACGGCTGAAACCTCAGAAGATAAGCAGGAAGGTTTAAGTGGTGTTGCAATAGTAAGCACTTGCCTGTCCGTAAGAAGTTGCAGCTTTGAGGGACCCTGGAAAGAAAACTGCGCTCCCTGCATGTGGCGAGGAGGTGTTTCCTATTTATGGCCAGGTTCATTGGCCGGACACTCTGGGGAGCTTGTCCTAAACAATTTAATTCAGGTTGGGAAGCTAGTGAACCTTCAGCACAGCTCTGTGGTTAAGGTTGTAACCAGCCTTCCATAACAAGTCCTGCCTCTGATACCCTTGAGCTAGGGTTATCCTTTGGACTGTCAAACTGGCACCTTTGGATATTTCTATGACCTTGAAAATTAGAATAATTAAGTTTCCTCTGGCACAGCGGGAGTTGATATGCATAATTAACAGCAGCCAGCAGTCCCTGGAGAACAAATTTATGAAAGACATTAAAGGAGGAAAGAAGCAAACCTTTTTGAATGAAGGGAAGTGAACATTAGTTATGTGAGTGTAGCGGTATTTGGATGTTCCTTGTCATATGCATGTAGATACTTCTGTGAAATTTAATAATGAATTTTCCCTTTATTTTTCTTGGTAGCACCTATCATGTGAAACAGAGGGACGTGAACAATTGGCAACCAAATTAATGAACATGGGCGAGAACTAAATTTCCTCATAGGGGAGAAAAAAGTTAGTTGCAGGTTACATTAACGTTTTTGCAACAAAAACAACTTTTAGACCACAATAATTGTGTATGTGCATTTTCTTTTCTTAAGTTCTGAGAGTGCCTAGCGTGAATTGGTCACAAGTACCTGCCTAAACGATGTGCAAGGAATGTTTTTGAGTGTATGTCTTTTGAAACATTTCTCCAAACAACTGTGATTCTTTATAGCCCTATTTTCTCTGAAATTTTCTTTAAATGTACATAGATAGAGAAACTGATGGACAAATGAGAGAGAGAGAGAGAGAGAGAGAACAATCCATTAGGATAGAATTCTATCTATCTACCTAATGACTGCTCTGAATATGGGTGTTTGCCTTCAGCCAATGGGAGTTAAAAGAGCAGACTGTAGATATGCTCTCAGCCAATGAGCATTAGCATTCCATCTGTACTTACTCTCTGCTAGTGAGCTCTGGTAAAGGGTGTGTTCTTCCTCTGGACTCATTATGACCTTTATTTCATTTGGAACTAATGCCAAAAGTATGCAAGTGATAGTATCTGTGTGTCCGTAGAGTATCCTTCTAGCTGTAAAAACATGGATTATTTTTTTAAACATTTATTTATTTATTTAGGCTGCACCAAGTCTTACTTGCAACATGCAGGATATTAGTCTCTGACATGCAAACTCTTAGTTGCAGCATGTGGACTCTTAGTTGCGGCATGCATGTGGGATCTAGTTCCCTGACCAGGGATCGAACCTGGGCCCCTGCATTGGGAGCGCAGAGGCTTACCCACTGGACCACCAAGGAAGTCCCAAAACATGGATTTTTTACAGAGACGTCACACACCTTTAAGGAAATGATCCAGGCATCTAGTAGTATTTACCAAGAGGCAGTTAGCGATTAATGGAAATCCTTTGTCATTGTGAAGAGCGTCATAAACATCTTTGCCACTGAGGAGGGGTTGATCAATTACTTAGGAGTGGTAGTTGATAAAGAATATGGCAGAGGGGCTTCCCTGGTGGCACAGTGGTTAAGAATCTGCCTGCCAATGCAGGGGACACGGGTTCAAGCCCTGGTCCAGGAAGATCCCCCATGCCGTGGAGCAACTAAGCCCATGAGCCAAAATTACTGAGCCTGCACTCTAGATCCCACGTGCCACAACTACTGAAGGCCGCACGCCACAACTGCTGAAGCCCATGTGCCACAACTACTGAAGCCCATGTCCTAGAGCCCGTGCTCCGCAACAAGAGAAGCCACTGCAACGAGAAGCCCACGTACCACAGTGAAGAGTGGTCCCCGCCGCCATAACTAGAGAGGGCCCGCGCAGAGCAGCAAAGACCCAACTCAGCCATAAGTAAATAAATAAATAAATAAGAATATGACAGAGAAGAGATTTTCTGAAAAGCATGGAGGATCGCTAAAGTACTGTGATGGGAACATGTATCCATAGGGACAGTGCTGTAATGATCTGTGCATTGTGATTCAGTTAATGCTAAATGGAACAAGCACATATTAGTTCTTTGATAGAAATGTCTAAAAAGAGGGCAGGGGGATAACTGCCCCATAAACATCCACTGTGGCAATGCTAAATTGATATCCCTGTTTTTGTTACTGATTTCTACCCACTACCACGCACACCACTGCTGATTAGCTCTCTACTTCTCGCCCAGAATAAATCAGCTTTGAGGCGATTTGAACGTTAAGAAATTAATGAAAAGTTTTCTTAGAGCCTGGGTTCAGTGAATGGGTCATAGTAAGGCAAATTATTGCTCAAATGCTGTTTTTCATGCTGTTCACCAATAAAACCAAATGCTATAAGTTAAGTATTTATCATTTACTACTATGTACTATGTACTGTATACATTAGGCCAGTCCGAGTGGGCATTTCCCCTTTCTTTGGGTCTTTTTATTGTGCTAATCAAATTCTAAGTTCTCTGGTCCTAAATAGAAGACTCATCTTTTTTACTTCTTCACAGTCCAAGTAAGGACTAGAGCCATTTCCCAAAAGATTTTCTGGAAAAAAAAAAAAAAAATTAGTCCCTTAAGGTGCTCAAAAAGACAAAAAGAATAAAAATGATGTGTGATCAAATGAGTATGAGAAACACAGGCCACATATCTTTTTTATTTTTTAACATCTTTATTGGAGTATAATTGCCTTACAATGGTGTGCTAGTTCCTGCTGTATAACAAAGTGAATCGGCTATACATATACATATATTCCCATATCTCTTCCCTCTTCCGTCTCCCTCCCCCCCACCCTCCGTA
>NW_020175536.1:4298917-4344224 GCF_003031525.2 Neophocaena asiaeorientalis asiaeorientalis | reverse complement strand
TGTCTCCCTAGGTAGGTTTGTTCCTAGGTATTTTATTCTTTTTGTTGCAATGGTAAATGGGAGTGTTTCCATAATTTCTCTTTCAGATTTTTCATCATTAGTGTATAGGAATGCAAGATTTCTGTGCATTAATTTTGTATCCTGCAACTTTACCAAATTCATTGATTAGCTCTAGTAGTTTTCTGGTGGCACTTTCAGGATTAGGATTCTCTATATACATTATCATGTCATCTGCCAACAGAGACAGTTTTACTTCTTCTTTTCCAATTTGTATTCCTTTTATTGCTTTTTCTTCTCGGATTACTGTGGCTAAAACTTCCAAAACTATGTTGAATAATAGTGGTAAGGTTGACATCCCTGTCTCATTCCTGATCTTAGAGGAAATGCTTTCAGTTTTTCACCATTGAGATTGATGTTTGCTGTGGGTTTGTCGTATATGGCCTTTATCACTTTGAGGTAGGTTCCCTCTATGCCCACTTTCTGGAGAGTTTTTATCATAAATGGGTGTGGGATTTTGTCAGAAGCTTTTTCTGCATCTATTGAGACGATCATATGGTTTTTATTCTTCAGTTTGTTAATATGGTGTATCACATTGATTGATTTGCATATATTGAAGAATCCTTGAATCCCTGGGATAAATCCCACTCGATCATGTTGTATGATCCTTTTAATATGTTGTTGGATTCTGTTTGCTAGTATTTTGTTGAGGATTTTTGCGTATATATTCTTCAGTGATATTGGTCTGTAATTTTCTTCTTGTGTAGTATCTTTGTCTGGTTTTGGTATCAGGGTGATGGTGGCCTCATAGAATGAGTTTGGGAGAGTTCCTTCCTCTGCAATTTTATGGAAGGGGTTGAGCAGGGTGGGTTTTAGCTCTTCTCTAAATGTTTGATAGAATTCACCTGTGAAGCTATCTGGTCCTGGACTTTTGTTTGTTGGAAGAGTTTTAATCACAGTTTCAATTTCATTTCTTGTGATTGGTCTGCTCATATTTTCTGCTGCTTCCTGGTTCAATCTTGGAACAGTATAGCTTTATATATAGATGGGTCTTGTTTTTGTATCCATTCAGCAAACCTGTGTCTTTTGGTTGGAGCATTTAATCCATTCATCTTTAAGGTAATTATCGATATGTATGTTCCTATGGCTATTTTCTTAATTGTTTTGGGTTTGTTTTTGTAGGTCCTTTTCTTCTCTTGTGTTTCCCACTTAGAGAAGTTCCTTTATCATTTGTTTTAGAGCTTGTTTGGTGGTGCTCAATTCTCTTAGCTGTTGCTTGTCTGTAAAGCTTTTAATTTCTCCATCGAACCTGAATGAGATCCTTGCTGGTAGAGTAATCTTGGCTGTAGGTTCTTCCCTTTCATCATTTTAAGTATATCATGCCACTCCTTGTGGAGTTTCTGCTGAGAAATCAGCTGTTAACCTTATGGGAGTTCCCTTATATGTTATCTATCATTTTTCTCTTGCTGCTTTCAAAATTTTTTCTTTGTTTTTAATTTTTGCCAATTTGATTATTATGTGTCTTGGCGTGTTTCTCCTTGTGTTTTTCCTGTATGGGACTGTAGTTCTTCTTGCTTCTGCTGTCTGCTCTCTGGTGGATGAGGCTATCTAAGAGGCTTGATGGGAGGGACTGGTGGTGGGTAGAGCTGACTGTTGCTCTGTTGGGCAGAGCTCAGTAAAACTTTAATGCACTTGACTGTTGATGGGTGGGGCTGTGTTCCCTCCCTGTTGGTTGTTTGGTCTGAGGCAACCCAACACTGGAGCCTCCCTGGGCTCGTTGGTGGGGCTAATGACAGACTCTGGGAGAGCTCACGCCAAGGAGTACTTCCCAGAACTTCTATTGCTAGTGTCTTTGTCCCGACAGTGAACCACAGCCGCCACCCCCCGCCGCCTCTGCAGGAGACCCTCCAACACTAGCAGGTAAGTCTGGTTCAATCTCCCCTGGGGTCACTGCTCCTTCCCCTGGGTCCCGATGCACACACTATTTTATGTGTGGCCTCCAAGAGTGGAGTCTCTGTTTTCCCCAGTCCTTTCGACGTCCTGCAATCAATTCCCACTAGGCTTCAAAGTCTGATTCTCTAGGAATTCCTCCTCCCATTGCCGGGCCCCCAGGTTGGGGAGCCTGACGTGATGCTCAGAACCTTCACTCCAGTGGGTGGACTTCTGTGGTATAAGTGTTCTCCCATCTGTGAGTCACCCACCCATCAGTTATGGGATTTGATTTTACTGTGATTGTACCCCTCCTACCATCTCATTATGCCTTGTCCTTTGTCTTTGGATGTGGGGTATCTTTTTTGGTGAGTTCCTGTGTCTTCCTGTTGATGATTGTCCAGCAGCTAGTTGTGATTCTGGTGTTCTTGCAAGAGGGAGTGAGAGCATGTCCTTCTACTTCGCCATCTTGGTTCCTCCTCTTGTTTCTTGTGGTAGGATTGTATTGCTATAAACTTCCCTCTTAGAACTGCTTTTGTTTCATCCCATAGGTTTTGGGTCATCATGTTTTCATCATCATTTTTTTCTAGGTATTTTTTGATTTCCTCTTTGTTTTCTTCAGTGATCTCTTGGTTATTAAGTAGGGTATTATTTAGCCTCCATGTGTTTCTGTTTTTTACAGATGTTTTCCTGTAATTGATATCTAGTCTCATAGCGTTGTGGTCGGAAAAGATACTTCATACGATTTCAATTTTCTTAAATTTACCAAGGCTTGATTTGTGACCCACGATATGATCCATCCTGGAGAATGTTCCATGAGCACTTGAGAAGAAAGTGTATTCTGTTGTTTTTGGATGGAATGTCCTATAAATATCAATTAAGTCCATCTTGCTTAATGTATCATTTAAAGCTTCACATATCTTTTTGATATATAGATTATGTGTAAAGTAGAGTAGTAGCTCTGAGAAGTCCTGGACCAAAGAAATTTGCTTTATTTAAACCTACACTTTGACTCACTGTATTCAACATGATAAAACTATGTATATAAATGACTAACATTTATTGAGGGGGACTGTATTGTCCAAGGCATTATTTTATTGCCTATCCCAGTTTTGTTTTAATGTAACACCTATTAACTGTCTAATAAACCATCAAATGATTTTCCTTTTAAGGGAAGCAAAATGTTGTACACACATGTATGATTTGAGTACCTCATGGTCTAAATCAGCACTATCCAATAGATAGATAATGCTAACCACATATGTGATTTTAAATTTTCTAGTGAAATGGACAAAGAAAACCCAGTTGAAAATAATTTTAATAATATATTCTATTAACCCACTAGATCCAAGATATAAAAGTTATATTAATATTAAAAATAGAGGACGTCCCTGGTGGCACAGTGTCTACGAATCCACCTGCCAATGCAGGGGACACAGGTTTGAGCCCTGATCCAGGAAGATTCTACATGCCCCGGAGCAGCTAAGCCTGTGCGCCACAGCTAATGAGCCTGGCCCATGTGCCACAACTACTGAAGCCCGCGTGCCTAGAACCCATGCTCCTCAACAAGAGAGGCCACCGCAATGAGAACTCCGTGCATCACAATGAAGAGTAGCCCCCACTTGCCACAACTAGAAAAAGACTGTGTGCAGCAACAAAGACCCAATGTAGCCAAAAATAAATAAATAAATAAAAATAGAAAAGTTATATTAAAGTATCTTATTAAAAATATTTTACATTTTTTCCCCCATTTTTCCTATTAAATCTTCAAAATTCAGGGCGTATTTTGCACTTAAGCATTCCTCAGTTCCCACAGCTTCATTTCAAGAACTCAGTAGCCACATTTGACCAGTGGCTACACTTCTGGACAATGCGGGTCCATTCCAAGATGGCCCCTGTGGGAAAGTCTTCGCTGCCTTTCCTTCCAGGAGTGCAGTGCATCCAGTTCTCCTTTACTCCCAACAACACCATCTGGAATGCAGATCATATGGTGAATATCCGTAGACACACATTTCTAATTTTTTGATGTTGCTGTTTCATTCAGCTCCACTGTCAAGTTTCCCCAATGGAGAGGGAACGCAAATGGGGGAAGCCTTTATTATTTAATGAAAATCAGGAGAAAGGCATCCAGAAACCTCATTTAACCTTGTCAGCATAACATTTAATTTTACTTAGGTAGGCACTTAAGTTGACTTTCTGGCACTTGATAATGATTTGCTAAATTTGAATTTAAGCAACGTTTACACCTATTTATCATAATGTGTTGAGACCGTTGATTACATCTCTCCATATTAAGAAGACATTGGTTGACAACCTTGAAATGCAGACTGTCCTTTGTTACAGTCCTGTGACCCTCACTGCAGCAGGTCTGCTAAGGTGTGGGACCATCTGTCCTTTGGAACCCTGATAGACAGGTGGATGTGGATTTTTAAAACAAGGTATTTCACTAGAACATTGGACTGGTCTTTGAGGGCCAGAGAAATTTCAACTACAGTGTAATTTACGTAGAAATGTGTGCATGCATTTACTAGGAAACAGATGATAATAGTAATAGTTAACCTTTCCTTAGTGTTTTCTATGGGTCAAGCCCTATTAATATGCATCATCTCTTTTAATCCTTACAATTCTATGAATTGCCTCATTGTATAGATGAGGAAAATAAGGCTTAGGCAGGTTAGGAAATTTTGACTGAGCTTCCCCTGTTGTCAGCTCTATTCAGTGCTGGAGCCCATGCTCCTACAGAACATGGAATTCCCATGTGCCTTCCATTCAAGAATTGACAATCTTCTAGGATCTGAATGGAAGCCGAGTTTGGGCAGTCATGGTAGGATGGTTGTAGACCAACCACTGCATGAGAATGTGCTTCAGGGAACATCTCTGAATATCCTTGACACTAGGATGTTTAAATACTTTCTTCCTTTCTGTGAATGTGAAGATGATAACATTTCTATTTTAAAAATCAGGGAATAGTTTGAACCTAGTCTGGGAGAATCAAGATAATTCTCTAAGTATGGTTTCAGTTTATCCAAGCTTTGCAATTTCAACATGATGACTCTGTTCCCAGAAACTGTGGCTCTGACAAGCTCCTGCTGCAGTCACTTCATTAATCTTACTCTACCAGGACACCTGTTCACTACTGTGCAGTGTTGGCTGATATCATGCGGTAATTATGTTGTTAATTCATGGGCTGATGTTTTCCAGGCTGAAGCATGGCTTCCTGTAGGCAGTGATCTGGGAAATCAAATCAAGGAAGCAAGGAAAACATTGACAATTGTCTGCTTCTTCCAGCTTGAGGATATGGCATGACTTTGGGTGGAAAGAATGCCTTTTGGTGAATATGGTCTTTTTCATTTGACCACAGCAGAAGTTCTGTTAATTGAATGGTGGGATAAAACATGAATTCTTGAGTGAGATGACCTAAATGGAGCTAGGACCTAAATCCTAGCTCTATTCCTTAATCTGGGATCTTGAAGTTACTTAACCTCTCAGAATCTTTTCTTTTATGATAGAATGATAATAGAGCTAGTGTTATAAGATGCAAACTTAACCCAGTAAACACTCAATATATGTTAACTTCTATTATTATTATTTAGCAAATATATATCAATGGCTACTATTAATTAGCAACATGGAAAAGCTTCTTGAAGAATATAATATTCTAGTTCAGCCATTTATAAATAAGTAGAGATAAGATAGAAGAGCATTACAGATGGAGGAGCAAGGTTTGTGTGGTCTGGTGTGGTTTGGATCCTTGGGCTCTGAGAATCTGCAACGAGATTTTTGCCTTTCAGTTCTATGTGATGTTGTGATTTTGAAGGACTTGGACTAGAATCTTGCCTCTACTACTTCTTAACTGAGTGACCCTGGGCAGGTTTCTCCATCACTTGGTTCCTTCATCTAAAAAGGTGCAGAAATAATACCTACTTCATAGGGTCTCTATGAGTATTAAATAAGTAAAGCTTATCAAGCACCTAAAGCTGTACCTATCTCCTGGTACATACTCAGGAACAATTAGCTATTGCGTATAATAATATTATTTTTTAAAATATTTACTTATTTATTTTTGGCTGTGTTGGGTCTTTGTTGCTGCATGTGGGCTTTCTCTAGTTGCGGCAAGTGGGGGCTACTCTTAGTCGTGGTGTGCAGGTTTCTCATTGTGGTGGCTTCTCTTGTTGCGGAGCACAGGCTCTAGGTTCACGGGCTTCAGTAGTTGTGGCATGGGGGCTCAGTAGTTGTGGCTCACGGGCTCTAGAGCACAGGCTCAGTAGTTGCGGCACACAGGCTTAGTTGCTCTGCAGCATATGGGATCTTCCCGGACCAGGGCTCCAACCCATGTCCCCTGCATTGACAGGTGGATTCTTAACCACTGCACCACTGGGGAAGTCCTATAATAATATTATTACTTCTGGAGTTTATAGTTTCCCTGGGGAGGCAGACCTAGCATATGAAATTATAAGCAACCTATGATTCATTGCCACATATGTGGTATAACTTGTAATCAAGAACAGTAATTTGCAACTTTTTCACCCGAAGTACCTCATCATTGCCTTCTTTAATGACTGTTAAAAACAAAACAAAACACAAAAACTTTAATTTTTTCTTATTGTAAAAGCAATAAATTGGACATCATAGACAAATTATAAAATATAAATACGCGGAGTGAGGAATAACATTGAAATCCATAATCATACTGCTCAGAGATACACGTGGTTAAGACCTTGATGTATAGCTCTTCATATCCCTGTCTTAGTGTGTATATATATACATTTTCTGAAAATGGAATTATACTATCCATACTGTTTACAACCTATTTTTATCCTTAATGGTGAATATTGTTATCTGTTAATAAATGTTTCTCAACAACAAATGTTTGTTAATGGCTGAAGTCTATTTCATTGTACGAATGCACTGTAATTCTTTCAACAAACCTCCACTTCCGGTGCTTTCCTCTGTGTGTGTGTGCCATGGCGAACAGCACTATGGTGAAACTATCTTATGCTTCAGTGGCATGCAGCTCATTCCAGTGTTTTGCTTGACCTAAACTTACGAGTAAAGAGGATGGTCATGGGTCTATAGCTAGGAGGTAAGGGCCAAGGTGGAACTGTCATCCATTTCCTGGGTAGAGGAGGACACAGGAGCAAGATGATCCCAAGCAGTAAATCTAAGAGTAAGGGCAGATGGAGTATAGAATGTGATATACTTAGAATGTGTTTTCCAAGGCAAGCAAAAGAGAGCCTGGAGGTCCTGTAGATGAGGACTAAAAAGAACTAACCCTTCTCTGCATTGCCAGTCGCCTGAGCCCCTTGCTATTTGAGGCTATGACCCTCTGCCCCAAGAGGTCAGAGAAAGGCCAAAAGCTCTGTGAGAGAGGGCAGCTGGAAAACCTTCTTGAAGTAGATCTTGTGGGTGATAAATACAAGATAAGTACAAATAGGTCCAGAAGAAACATAAGAGTGTTTCAGATGGGAGAATAGCATGTATGGTCTGCTGTGGCTTGGACCTGTGAGCTTTGAGAAGCTAGCAGTGGGATTTTGTGGTTGTAATCACTCTGTAGAGCTTCTGGTAGTTGCATGTGAGTTGCTTTGCAAAAAGGACCCTGGCCCACCTTGCATGTCCAGAGAAAGGGAGAAGAGCTAATTGATGAATATTAGTGGATATTAGTGCCTTAAGATAATCATCAAAAATGACCTCATCCAAATCAGTCTCATCTCTCAGAATAAGATTCTATTTAATATAATTATACATTAAAACGAACAAACTGAAACATCTTAAGGCATTGGGTCAGAATTAAGCCAGCAGTTTACTTATCTCTCACAGAGAAACAGGTAAGAAAAAGAAAACATTACCTTCCTCTTCAAAGCCTCCTACTTATGACCAGAAGAAAATCTCTAGTTTTCCCCAAAACACCACCTTTTATCAGGTGGTTTCCAAATTTTTTCTTCTATGGTGAAGAGCGCTATAATGAGACTGTGGTATTCCAGTTCTGTTGTTCTAAATATTTTAACTAATGGAATTTTATTGTATTTTTTCGCTGGGGACTTGAAGCAGTAGGTAGAACTATACAGGGCTAACTGATAAATAATAAACGCCACAATGCCCATTAATCTATATTTGGAAGCAGTGTTTCTGTTGCTCTTTCCAGGTTCTGACATTTACTTGTATGCTTTGCCCCTATGTAGGTTTACATTAGCTGCATTTTCCACGGAATCGTTTTCTTTAAACTTCTAGGGCCCGTAACATATATTTTTCTCCACTACTTGTTCGTTTGAGAGTGAGGTCGAACTTGTTTTCCATATTTTGCCATGAAATTTTGAGAAACCCAACACTGCTCTCTGCACCCCCCTTATTTCTGCCATTCCACTTTCCAGCCACAGCAGAGCGATTTTTCAGTTTCCTAAGTGGTGCGGGCCATTGTGACTCTCATTTGAAAGATAGATGGTTTTTCACTGGCTTTCCCGAAGATGTTTTACGTGATGAGTGTTTATATGGTGTGATGTCCTGTTGGGAGAACTGACAAGAGGCAGCACGGTTTGCATGGTCTGGGGTCTGAGCAGGCTGCCAGGCAGAGCTGAACCTAGTCCTAGGACTAGGAGAACACGGGAGTCCTTTCACTGTGACTCCATCAGCATTTAGCCCAGTGCCTTCATTCAGCGAAATTCATCAACCAACATTGTGTATGCCTTCTGGGGGCCAAGCACAGGCACTTGATAATGATTTGCTAAATTTGAATTTAAGCAACCTTTACACTTATTTATCATAATGTGTTGAGACCGTTGATTACACCTCTCCATATTAAGAAGACATTGGTTGACAACCTTGAAATGCAGACTGTCCTTTGTTACAGTCCTGTGACCCTCACTGCAGCAGGTCTGCTAAGGTGTGGGACCATCTGTCCTTTAGCAGTGCAAGGACCCTGGTAGAGCACAGCCCAGGAAGGACGGCTTCCTGAATGAGGTGGCGTTGGCCCGTGCGAGCGCAGCAGGGTGTGACGCAGCTCTCTCGGCCGTCAGAGCCTGTGGCTTCAGAAACCGCAGTGCATCCCCTTGCCCATAGGGCCTTCCAGTTGGTCCTGACAGCTGCTCCCGTAGTGCTCAGGAGGCAAAAGAGCACGAAATGCGGGAAACTGAAGGGGGGACTTTGGGTGCCTGCCTCCGCTCCTGGCAAGCTTCGCAGCTTGGGGAAATCTCAGCGCATCTCTGAGCCTGAGTCCTCTTCCACATTATAGCCATAATACACCATGTGTGCTTACATTCCAAGCTGTGGTCAGGTTCCATTAAATAAGCTCCTCGCATTCTTGGAAATGCTCTCTAACTTCCCTGTCTACGCCTGGAGCAGAGGAGGGGCTTGGAAGTATTTGATGATGGAATGAATTGAAAGCACTACATGGATCATTCTCATCAAATTCGAATTTTCAAATTTGAGCAGTTGGGGTCTCATTTTCTTCCTGCTCATTTGAGGGTAGAGCAAGGACCCCACTTGCTTAACTGGGGGAACAGCCAACACTGGTTTGAGGTCACCACACATCTCTCTGGCCAAACATCAAAACCACATTTCCCTGGGGAACAAGAATGTGAAGGTAGCGGGCTTCCCTGGTGGCGCAGTGGTTGAGAGTCCGCCTGCCGATTCAGGGGACACGGGTTCGTGCCTAGCCAAAAAAAAAAAAAAAAAAAAAAAAAAAAGGGAAGCTAGCTGTTGCAGGACATGGTGTGTTTTTGCCATTGCTTCAAATACTAGTTAATCTTGAACTTTGCATGCCTTGTTGGCAAGCCTGGAGCTCCTTCAAAGTGTAATATTAAACAAGAAGAGCTATGGTTAGTGCAAGCCAAAGAAAAAAATATGTTTTCCTTTGTTTTGTCTTTAGCTCAGAGTTTATTGCTGCCAGAGACCTATTTATTAGCCAGCTTTAAAAAGCAGCTGTTCTCTGTCTTCGTTTTGCCTCCAGTGATGCCTGCCTTGGATATTTGGGCACAGCTTAATTTTAACAGTGCTCTGTAAAGTGAGTCCTGGGAAATGGATTTTGTATCTCTTTCAGAGGTTAGAGAAATGGAAGTATAAATATTGAATCCACATATTAAAGAGAGGGTAGGTAATTAAGCTCTTGTATGTTCCCTGGCAGCTCGTTGATGTGTTTTTATTTTCTAGTGAATGAGTGATGTTTTTCAAAGGGAGGTGCCAGTTGGGAAATCACATCTCTGCTGAAGCATAGCAGTGATCCCTGCATTGATGCACACCGTGCATCGTGTTCTGCACGGGTCCCGCTCTAACCCACAGGCAGGCGGCAGGGCTGGACTAACTATGCAGCTGTCAGAGTCACACAAATGAATGGACGGGGAGTGCTGCTGCCTTATCTGTGACAGTGTTTGTGGGTTTGGATTTCGCTTTTTTGTTGTTGTTGTTTTTTTCGGTACGCGGGCCTCTCACTGTTGTGGCCTCTCCCGTTGCGGAGCACAGGCTCCGGACGCGCAGGCTCAGCGGCCGTGGCTCACGGGCCCAGCCGCTCCGCGGCACGTGGGATCTTCCCGGACCGGGTCCAGCATCGGCAGGCGGACTCTCAACCACTGCGCCACCAGGGAAGCCCTTACTTTTTTAACAGTGATCTTTTAGCAGGCAAGAAAAGCACTCGTGTGAAATTGAAAACCTTCTGAAAACAGTATTAGAAAGTGTACCTGTCTGTGCCTGGGGTCCCACGCTATAGAGTGTGCTTGCTACCAGTCCAAAGGCGCCACTGCTAGGAAGACAAATAGATGAAATGCAGAATCGTGCTGCGAGTCAGTGACCTTTATACCTTGCAGGGGCATGCTCCTTCACACACAGGCACATGCACCCAGTATCTCTTCCCTCATTAGGTGTATGTTACGGATGTTGTATAAGCTGAAGTATAATTATGTTATAGACATATAGTGGGAAGCTTTATGATGTAGAGTGTTTCTCTGTGAACAGGGGAGGGGACGCCTCTCCTGAGAAGCCATCACTGCTGACATACAGATATATTGTGAAGTCATCCAGAAACCAAATAGGAGATGCTTTTTGTTCTGAGCTGTAAGGACCAAGGAAGTGTTTGAAGGGCTGTGCCATGCCTTACCATCGTCGAGCCTGTTGTTAAAGGAAAAATCTGTAATACTGATCCTGTCTTTATTTAAAATTTTGATACTTTTTAATCAAGGATTGCATTAATGTTGATTTTTTTTTTTAATGTTGTATTAGGATATTTTCTGTCTAGATGATGGTGTTTTGGGCGGGCACCCTCTTAAGTTTTGCACCTGGGACAGGTACCTTGCTTGTCTCGCTCTAATCCTGGTCCCTTGGAGGGTCCTTTTGCATTTTCCTAGAAGATTGAGAGCACAGACATAGGAGCCTCCCTCATGCTGGCTCTGCTGCCTGACACTTTCTCCTCCTTCCCCAGTAGGCCTGGTTGTGTGATATAGTAACTGCATCAGGCGTAGTCCCCACGTTCATGGAGTTAATGGTCTGGAAGAAATGATCGACAAAATCAGATTAAACACATTTATAAAATCAGAGTAAACATGTTTATAAACATTAGAGTAAACACATTTATAATTTGTTTGTTTACAAAACGCAAAGCACTGTTTTAAAAAGAGAACATTGGGATATGAAAAAGAATGGGAGTTGTGAGGCTGGAGAATCCTTAGAGCAGAGTTAGAAACAGCCACACACGGAGAAGGAGCTGGCATTCAGATCAACACCTGAGGAGACGACGAAGAGCTGAGGGAGGGACTTCAAGGCAGACGACACTGGGTGAAGGGCAGACTTCAGTGAAAAAAAGGTGGTCTTTTCAGTAAACAAGTGGCAGATGGGGCAGAGATGTAGTGAAGTAGCAAGAGAGGGGCCTGGAGTTAGAGGCAGAGGCCGGATGAGAGAAGCCTTTGAAGGTTAAGGTCAGAAGTCTATCTCCTCTGAGAAACTCTCCTCTCTCCCTCTGCCTCATCTTGGCGCACCCACAGCTTCCCAATCACGATACTTATCACGGTGTAGTAAGTGCTTTTTCACGTGTTGTCTCCTCTTCTAGACTGAAACAAGGAAGGTGACTTAACTGGTATTTCTCATGTCCACCATGGGGCTCAACAAGCATTGTGACATAACTAATCCTTCCTGTTCAGGAAGACACACTGGTAGCCAGAGATCAACCTGGCTGAGAAAAAAAGCAGGGAGTGCCTTGATATTCTCCCTTTGGGACTGAGGGTAACAATCTGCCGGAAGAAAAAGATTTGGGACTCAGGAAAGCAATTTGCTGTATCCATGGATATTCTTAGGACCAGAATCCTATACTCCGAATCCGTGAGTGTTTTTATATTGTTTACATTGTCTTTAGTTCATTCTCTTTCCCTTGGCTTATAAAGCAAATGCCCGCGCATCTTAGCTTTAAGATTTTATTTGGGGTGTTAAGGCAGATTCATCGTCCTTCTGTGTTTAGAAATGGCGGAAGAAGGCAAAAGCAGATGAGAAAACACGAAGGAGAAGAGAGAACCCAGGGGAGCGTGGAGGAACACATCGAGAAGTTCCACAAAGTACAGTCTCCTCCCTTTTTATTCTCAGAGAAAATCTAGGATGCTTTGTGCATGTTTTACCCAGAGTCACTCAGTTCATGCTGGAGAGTTCCAAATCTATATTATTAATTAGCTTTCAAGTTTGATTCTCCTTTGATAATGCTTTTCATTAAGAATTATGTTTTATAGCCAAGATGTGGAAACAGCCTAAGTATCTGTCAACAGCGGGCAAAGAATGATGGATAAAGAAAATGTAATATATTATATATATGTGAACGTTATTCCTATATATAATATAATGGGATATTATTCATCCATAAAATAAGAAGGAAATCCTGCCGTTTACAACAACATGGATGAAACTTGAGAGTATTATGCTAAGTAAAATGAGTCAGAGAAAGACAAATACTGTATGATCTCACTTACATGTGGAATTTTTATTAAAGTCAACTTTATAAAAGCAGACAGTAGAGTGATGGTTGCCATGGGCTGGACGGCGGAGGAAATGGAGAGATATTGGTCAAAGGGTACAAACTTCCAACTATAAAATGAATAAGTTCTGAGGCTCTAATGTACAGCATGGGATTATAGTTAACAGTACTGTGTGGTATGCTTGAAAATTGCTAAGAGAGTAGTTCTTAAAAGTTCTAATTGTACACACACACACACCCACGCAACGTAACTATGTGAAGTGATGGATTTGTTAACTGACCCTATTGTGGTAACCATTTCACAATATAAACATATCAAATCATCTTCAGCTTAGATTTGTTATATTCCAATAGAACCTCAGTAAAGCTGGGAGCGGGGAGAATTGTTTTAGGAATCGGAATTCCAGTAAAATGTAAGAGGTTAAAAGAATGTTTGTCTTATTCCCTGGCCAACAAAACTTCCAACACCTCATGCTCTCTTTTGTCTCAGAAAGAAATACAGCTTTCCTGCAACCAAATCTGTTGTCCGTTTGGCGCCTTTTATGCCCTTTATTTTTTTCCTCCCATAAACACACGCTGGTGTCTGCTGAGAACTGTGCTAACTAAGCACCCAGATCTACAAGTCCTGTGGCCTCTGGAAAGGCCCTGCAAGAGTCGGGGGGAGGTGGGGGGTGAGGACAGAGGGTAGTTTGATGGGCTTTGGAAGCAACTGTAGAGTGAGAAGTTTATTTTTAAGGGGTATAAGCTTCATCAAGGAACAAATATTTGTGCCAGCACTTAAAAGATGCCTAACAAATGTATACAAATGTATATACTGTTTTCTAAATATAGTCTCTGGAATGCATTTAGTTTATATCAGCCTTTTCTCAACAAATGAGTGGCTGATATTCTTTAACAAATGATTGAATCATTTGTGTTTATTGGGAGATAATATAGTACTAGTTAAGAGTACTAGTTAAGAGTACTAGTTCCAGAACAAAATGGCCTGTGGACAAATCCCAGCTCTGCTAGCTGACAGCATGTGTAACCTTGGGGAGGACTCTGAACCCCTCCAAAGATCAGTTTCCTTATCTGTAAAATGGGGACAATACTGCAGCTCCCTCCTAGAGTTCCTGGGAGAATTCATGAAATGGTCCATGTAAAGCACTTAGTGTAGTAACCTGCAGTTAATAAGTGTTCAGTAAATGGTAGCCATTTTTATTAGCATCAGATTTGACTTCGGGAGTTTGTTAAAAATGCCAGCTCTTGGTTCACACTGAAACTCACTCAGTCAGCTTTTCTAGGTTATTTTCAGAATCTGTGTTTGCACCCCAGGTTATTCTTACATAGGCACTCTGGTACCCATATCTGTGCTGAGGCTTGTCAATTACAGGACTGCAAAGGATCAATGTCTGGACTTTACAGTTAGAAAAGCATGAGTTTGAACTGTAGTTCTCAACCCCTTTCTGTCTGTGTGACTGGACGATTAAGTTCTCTGACCCTCTGTTTCCTAACTTGTAAAACAGAGATAAGACCTTCTGGGTATCTCATGAAAGTCCATGAATGTGGTGACACAGTGAATGTGGAATACTTAGCACATAGTAAACGCTCAGTAAAGCATGGCTGCTGGTCTCAAGAGTGTGTGCTACCCACTGTGCTAGATGCTGGGGATACAAGACCAGAGTCATCTTTAAGTTTGCAGTCAGCAGTGTAAAGGCTGACTAGGGCCTTAATGAAGAATAGCACCCAGTAGTAAGAAGGGCATTTAAAGATCACCTAGTCCCATCTGGTGGAGGGATGGTTACTCCTTTAACATTCCTCTGGAGTGATGGTCATCTAAATGGAACACAGCTCTATCACAAGCGGGCCTGCCTCCTGATGCAGTCTAATTATTGGCTCTGGCATGTCTGCCCCTCTCTGTTCGTGTGGAGTAAGTCTCATCCTTGGTGGAAGTTGCCATATTGAAATATCTGAGGGCAGATGTCATATACCCCCTGGCTTTGATTTTCCAAGTCAGCATCCCCAACGACTTCAGTTGTTTCTCATACAGGATGATTTGGGGCTCCCCCCCATCCCTCCTTTGGGCTCCCATTAGCAGGGATATTTTCAACCATGAGGGAAGCTCAGGGGACAGCTATCATGCCATGAATACCTCAGTAGAGGTGCATCTAAAGCCCCTTAAAAGGCCTATGTGGGAACTATTTCTCATATGAAATAATACCATTGCATTTCATAATCATGGATTGACCAGTAATGCTGAAGCAGATGGATTTGGTTATTGTGAAAGAACATTGAACGGGTGAATACGAAAATAAGTACTTCTGAATATTTCTTAGACTATCCCAAACCTTAATCGCAGGCTCCAATTTTCGTTTAAAGTTATTTCTTTGAAATGTTGAAATATCTGTAACACATAAAGCTTGCCTGACTTTGCTCTGCTCCCAACAAATAAAAATGCGCTCGGACCTGCCTGTTTGAGAGGACAATGCCATTTAAACTCTGAGAGCTAATGAGAAGGCCAAAGCATGTATTTGATAAGCTTTGTCATCTTTTTGTCTTGTCTGCAGATCATAGACCTTGCATTTTAATTTACTATACATAATGCTTTCTTAATGAGTTCCAGTGGATGGCCATTGAAACATGCTGGAGCAGCTGCAGACATGATTATGGGGGGAGGTGTGGGAGGAGGAAGCATTTATTTGACTTATGTGATACGCAGTTAGGGTAACTAATATTCGCAGCCAGGGTACAATAACGGCAAGGGAAAAAATCCTCAGTATTACTGTGGACAGGAGAAAGGTGCTAAATCAATTTAATTTTCCTGTACGTGTGAAAACTACTAATTGCAAGCTAATGGAATTGCATTTTAAGTGTTGAGTATCTTGCTAAACTATGGTTTGCTTTACGCCAGAAAGTTCGTATTAAGCCAGTATAATTATCAAAATTATTTTTAAAGTGAAAATTGAATTGAGGCTTCCCAGTACTGACTTCGGCTATGTTATAAAGCTCTGCCTTCAAAAATAAATTGTGACTTGGCTGAAGAGAGGAGCAAAGATTGGGGATGAGTCCTAAGACTAAAACACGAACAAAGTCACACATGTGATTGCCACAGTTACAGGCACTAGTTATAGGGCTTTAGTGTTAATAAGTGTTGAAAAGCACATTCATGTATATCACCTCATTTAATTCTGCTAACAATTCTGTACACTAGGTACTATTGTTCTCATCTTCCAGATGAGGAAACCGAGGCTTTAATAGCTTAATATATTTATCCAAGGTAGGGAAGCTCAAACGGTGATTTGAACTCTGACTCTCTGAGCCTCAGTTTCATTTTTAGGGATAATAATACCTGTCCTTGGAACGTTGTTGTCTCAACAAATCATGCTTTGAATGTATTTATTAAATTATGGAGTACTATCTATGTAGATATACAGGATGATTATTACTGTTATCAATTATACAGTTAAACGAGAAGGTGGGAATGTCAAACGGACAACAAGCAATCGAAAACCTAAAATTGAGGGGTGTACAGGCACACCTCATAGGTATTGCGGGTTCAGTTCCAGACCACCGCCATAAGGCGAGTATTGTAGTAAAGTGACTCACACAAAGTTTTTGGTGTCCCAGTGCATATAAAATTTATGTTCACACTATACTGTAGTCTATTAAGTGTGCCATAACATTATGTCTAAAAAACAATGTACATACCCTAATTAAAAAATACTTCATTGCTAAAAAATGCTAACCACCATCTGACAAAGCAGGGTTGCCACAAAACTTCAATTTGTAAAGAAGTGGAATAAAGCAAAGTGCAATAGAACGAGGTATGCTTATATATAAATAAGAAGAAAATCATTCCTGGATGTTGAGTTATTAGAATTTTATCTCTAGGTTCTGAAACCATGATTCAAAATCTATCACTTCTGCACTCAGCATCCCTCACCTTGTCCCCATCGTGCTGTCCACTCGGTGTGGCCAAGTTGCCACATCTGTGACTCGTTTCCTAATGTCTTTTGACACGTGTAATAACTATCCTCTTCTCTTTTGTGAACACACACACACACACACACACAGACATGTATGCACCTTGGGGACCCTTTAGTTATTATCTTGCTTTTTCCATTAATCCTTCCCTTCCTTGGGTTAATGAGAAGAGTCATGATCCCAGCTTTAATTCCTACTCTGTGTAAAGAAGCAAACCCATGATGACCTCGCTCACCAGTCCTCCATGCCCTTATCCCTTGGCCTCTATATAATTTAGTTAATCACGTCTGCGTATGTCCAGGGCTCTGTAGTCAAAGATTTGTTCCTTTTTGTTGGTCTGTCGCCCATTGTCAGTTCCTTCAGGCTGTGCCTGCATCCTGTGCCCAGAATGAACCTCACACTTGATGCTGAATGTTGTTGAAGGCTGACCTGACCGTGGTGCCCTCTAATCTGGAGGCAAGAACATCGCCATCTCTGAACATTTGCTGAGGTTTCAGTATTTCTCCAACCCTAAGGCTACAGCATTAACTTCCTCCTTCTTCCCATTAGAAGAAAGAAAAATACAAATGTTAACACAGGTCCATTACCCCATATCCAAACCCTTGGGACCAGATGTGTTTCAGGATTCTCCAGAATTTTTGAAAGGCAATGGGGGAGGGGGCATATACTGTAACATTTACATGACATCCTCAGCTGGGTCTAGGGCAGTAGCTTGTAATCAAATACTTTAATATTTCAGCGGCAAAACATATGGAGAGTCACGCTGGTGGGTTGAGTCTAAGAGTCTCACATTGGCCCGGGTTGTGTTTAATCATTAAATTGTTTCTGGTTAGATTAGGTTTTGCAGTTAAATGAGTTTTCAGAGCTTTTGGGATTTTAGAATTATGGATAGATCAGGGATTGTAGCCCTGTACTAACAGAGGAATCGCTGTATAAAATAACTCTCCATGCCACGTGCCTTTTTATAGAAATTTCACTTTCTTTTCTTCAATTAGACAACAGTAAACATTTTCTTATAATAAAATGCACCAGATTAGAATATGGTTGACCTCATGTGGTGCCTTATAAACTTGATAGAAGCCTTAGGAAGTCCTCTTGTCATATATACTCTTTCTTATAGCATCTATAATGCACTAGCTCTCAATATATTCAGAAGAGAGGTGTAACATAATGTCCCCTTTTTTCCCTCAGAGAAACTGAGATAAGATCAGCACAAAGGCAAACTGTGTGGAGAGCTTGCATAGTTTTAGAGGCTTGTGTCAATCTTTATATATAACTTTTCTTTCCTGATCATTTCTTTTTCTTGGATGTGAGGCCATAGCCAGACTACCAAGGTGTCTCATCATCCCAAAGTTGTTTTCAAGTGTGTTCTGAGTTTTAATGCTGAGTAATAATTTCTCAGCATGGTTTCACTGTCTATTAGGGTCATAGCTTAATGAACCTATCATAAGGCTGATCAAGGTCAGTGTATATGTTAGTGATACTTAAAAGAGAAAAGGCAGGCATGTGGGATCTTGATTGTTTCATTCAAAAACCCAAACTTCTTCAGGAACTCATAAATTAGCCCTGTTTAATGAAGATAATTAGGGAAAGATTGCTTCAAAGTAATAACTGTTATAAAAATGAGACCTTTTTAAAACCCTGATTTATAAAGCACTTATTTGCCTTCAAGACTTCTGGGGGCTGATTTATAAGCTGATTCACCATCTGTGTCTTCTTGGCAAAACAAAGGACAAATGGTTGGATACTATTTTAGGAGCTAGATTAAAATATTAATTGTATATTTTACAGGAGCAAGAAACCAGGGGAGCTAGGATTTGTCTTTGACTGTGGGTGACTCCTTTTTATAAAGTATCTTTTAAATCGTTCTACCTTGTGATCATTTAAGATGAAAAAGAAATATAATCTAAATAGAAAAAATAAAGCTTGAAACCAACTGGTGTTGCTAGTAAGCTTTTAATCAAAGCTTTTAGAGCTTCATTTAGTTTACATAGGGCAGCAGTTAAATATCTGGGGTATATTATCCAACGATGCTCCAATTCCATTTGCGGAAGAAACCACCGTATTCCTGGGATTCACCTTTTCCCCTTTCTGAGTGCTTCCAGCATGCTGCACATAGTATTTATTCTCATTATTTCTAAAGGTCCCATAGCCATGCAAGGTTGATACTGTGTTATCATCCCATTCTTATGATGAAGAAATTGAGTCTAAAGAGGTTGAGAAACATGCCCAAGGCTGATCTGAGTCCAACTGTGAAGGATGTTCTCTCTCTTCTTTTCTATACTTGACCTTGATTCTTTCAAAAATTGGGGTGATTATAAGCAAGTGTTTCATAAACGAAAGACAGTTATGCCAGTGGTTCAAACCATTAGACTTCTGGTCAAGGTGTTTTAAAATCAGTCTTTTCATTCTGAGTTGATGATGTCTTTTACCATCAACTGCATAAAATGTACTTCTTATAACCCTCAGAATCCACTTCTAGCTATATTTTCTACTTAGATCTCGTTTGACTCTCCTTAAGCTGTCCTCAAATACAAGCCTAGACATAGAAACCATATGCCCACTCCATGACTGAGGTACAAATTGCCTTTTCCATCCTGTGTCTGTCTGTCTTAATTGTGTCATCTGTCTTACTTAGATTGTAAATCCTTCGGGAAACACTGAGTCCTGCTGTATATGGAACCCACAGAACTTCTCGGGTTATTATTCTCCATTAAGTGAGACAGCAGTGATCCAAGGGTGATCATTTTCAGTGGGTTTGGCTGAAATATCTGGTCTTGGGAACAGAAGTCTTGCATACATGTACACACTGGTCTTATTTGTAGCTTTCAATGCTCTTTGCAATCTGGTGCTTTTCAAAATTGTCTCTTAGATTAACTTTTCTCCTGATAATCCAATTCTGAAAGAGTCTCCCCATTATATTTATATGCATAGCTTTAAAAAAAAACATTTTATATCCTTTATAGAAATTTTTGAAAAAAGATAAGAATAAAAAGAAGGAAATATACTTATAATCCCATAAACTAACAATGATCACACTGTCATATTTTTTGCAATCTGCTTCTCCCATTTAATATATTTTTAACATTCTTCTACACATTAAACATTCTTCTATAAATGTCAGTTTTAATGTCTATATAGCAGTCTATTTACGGTTATGCCAATTCCTTTTTTTGTTGTTGGAGAATTTCATATGTTTCTGGCTATTACTTAAGTATATTGCTTGTAAGTTTTGTTATTACAAACAGTGTTTTGATGAGCATCTTTGAAGCCTAAATCTTTTAACAGACTTTTATTACTTTCCTAGTTTTAATTAATTAAGTGTAATTATTGGGTTAAAGGGTATGAAAACATTTTTAAGGCCTTAAAATTAATATATAACAATAATTTGTTTTCTATAAAATTTTTAAATGAAGGATTAGTATACAGAAAAGTAAGCCAAATGGTCAGTGAACATGAAAAGATGCTCACCTTCACCGGTAATCAAGAAAACAAATTAAAATGACAAGAACCATTTCACACCTATCAGCTTGACAAAAATTAAATTTGGCTCTAACCAAGTGATTTTGAGGCTGTGAAGCAATAGAAACTCATGCACTGCTGGGAAGGGTGTAAATTGTTTCAACAACTTTGGACAACAATTCGACAATATCTAGAAGAGTTGAAAATGCACTGACACTAATCAATATTGGAGAAAACTCTCCTAAAAGAGCATGAAGTTTACGACAGTGTTGCTTCTGATGATAAGAAACTGGGAACATCTAAAAAGTCCATTTCTGGAAGAATGGATCTAACATAGGGCAGCGTATTCATGCAGTGGAATACTATATAGATGTGAAATGAAGAAACCAGAGCTACATTGATCAGTACAAATAAATCTCAAAAAACATGCTGAGAGAAAAAAGAGGAATCAAGAAAGCCAGCCTTTTGTGTTTTATATATATCATTTAAATAATATTTGAAACAAACAAAACATCATATATTATCTTTGGAGATATTCACATGGAGTAAATATACTAAAAAGTGTGCATGAAAATGAGAAATTCACAGTAGTGATGTATGGGGGAAACGGGGTGGGGTTTTATTTATATCTGTGAGTTTTAGCTCTTAAGCTAAGTAAGCTGTACATAGTGTATATATTATATTATTCCACTGTACTTCTTAGTGTTCTGAAAAATAAATGAATGATCTTTACTTCCACGAGTACTATAAGTGACTATCCATTCCCCAGGCCCTTTCCAACACTGGCCAACACCATTTCTGATGGCAGTTTGGTAATCTGGTCTCTGTAGCTTACTTTTGAATACTTTTTCTACCACTCGTGATAGGTTTGAACCCACACTCTCTAATCTGTCTTGTGATAACCAACAAGCTGTTGAAGACGCTGACGAGTCAAGGGTATTTTTGAATGCAGCGGAACAAATTTTTCTCTGTAAAGAAAACTACCTGGCCCTTGGTTAGTTAGACTCCCAAGTTGTTTCCAGCTAAGTTAATAACTCAAGTCAACACACGTTTTTGAGTGTCTACGATGTACAACCTACAGAGCTGTGAGCCTCCCTTGCAACTGAATTTTCTACATAAAAACTGAACTACCAACACCCTTTCAGAGTTTGAATCTACTCTTCAGTGTAAACACAACATAACTGTCATGGCCTCCAGACTGCCTGCCATCCCCACTTTGCTTCCCCTTTATCCAGTGGCCAGAAGAGTCTTTGTAAAGCTCTGATCTTGCCCTGCAGTTAAATGCTTCTGAAGATGCTAGATGATGTTCAGCCCCTTGGCCTGGCAGTGGAGGCCTTTAATCATCCGAGCTCTGCGCTCTCCTAACCAGCTCTCACTCTACAGGCCAGATCATGGTTCTTAGAAGGCTGCTCACTCTTCCATTCATTGGTGATTTCCAGACTGTTCTTTCTGCAGGTTTGAAATTTTCTTTGCCCTTTATCTGCTTGGTAAACCCCACTTACCCTTTAAAATTTAGCTTAAATGGAAATGGCTGGGGAAAGTCTTCCCTGATCCTCAGTCTCTCCTGAGTACTCCTGGGTCCCTGTGAATATCAACTTCTGCAGGCTTTGGTCCTCCCTTGTGACTCTTGGTGTGTGTATCTATTTCCCTAATTAGGCTGATAAACTTCTTAGAGTCAGAGACTATGTCCTTCATGTTTGTACACTTAATTGGTGCAGTACTTACCATACAGCAGGTACTCAGTAAATGTTTGTTAATTGCAATGAGCAATAATCTCAATCATGTGTGTGTGAGAAGGAGGCTGCTCAGGGAGTGGGGTGGAGAGAAAGAAAAGAGAAAAATCAAATCAGTCAGCCACCATCTTATCTTTTCCCACCTTCTACCCATCTTTAGCATTTCATCCTTTTCCACTGGGATCCTATTTTAGTTGATTGCAAGCATTTTGAAGTGTTATCCAGTCATTTATAGTATTGGAATGTCACCTAGCTTAACTTGACCCGCAAACTTAGTAAGCACATCTTTGATTCCTTCATCTTAGGCATCAATACGGACAGAAATAGATTGCATTTTAGGATTTATTCCTGTGACACAATGTGGTAGAGCTCTCCAAGTGCTTATGAGACACTTGTTTTTCTTGTTTTTACACTGAAGTGAAAAACTAACTCCTAAAGCCGGGTGTCCCATGAATCATATATTTTATGCCTCATGCAAGTCAGCAAGTCCCTTCACAGAGAAAACACTGTGTGAACCTCGGAACTGGCAAGAAGCTCAGAATGGTTTTTTCCCGTAGGTTAAAGAGAATATGCCATTCCTGCAGTCCTAGTCCAGAAAGATTTGGGTTCTTCATGGGCCTTTTGTGTGGAAAGACTGTTAAAGAAGTGACCTCCTCAGGCATCCATAGGATTTTTTTTGTACCTATCGCTGTCACTTAAGGCTCTTGTCAGGACACTTCTGCTGCCAGCATGCTTGTGAAGCTGGAAATCACAGACATTGCTTGGATACTTTGTTATTAGGTGATGTTAACTCCAACTGGAAGGTATGATGCTTGATTGTCAGGAGATAAAGGAGCGGCCTTCTTTTCCTTTGGGAAAAGGCTCTCCTGGACCACCCCAGTGATCTCCAATAAACCCTGCATTGAGGCTCACTCCTCTGGTTGTTCCCAACACAAGTGCAGGTCATTTTGTATCAGGGGCTCCTAGGCCAGCTAATAGGCTATCATAATTTCTCTTCTAATGAAGGATGGTTGTGCCAGTGATACATTTCTTTATCAGAAATTTATTACCAGGAGGAGATATAATAGAGAGATATACCAATATGTTCCCTCAAAAGAGCATACATAAAATATAAAGAATAGGTTAAAGAATAGTGAAGAATAGGTTAAGTCCTATGACAGCCTCAAGCTACTACAGCCAAACTAATTCTGGGTTTGAGACTAGTGAGGTGGGCACAGATTCTACCTTTATTGGTCAGAACTCACAGACTGAGTGTGTTCTATGCGCTGGGGATACAGGGACGAAGGGATAGATGCCATCGTGCCATCTCTGCCCTCCAGGTGCTTAGAATGTAGTGTGGCAGAGGCAAGAGGCCTCAGACAAGGGATCAGAGGGTCGGGGTATCTCAGAAGAGATGCTGGACTCCTAGAATAGGGGTGACTGCTGTAAGCTAGGGGCCCTCAAAAGGCTTTCTGAGGCAAAAATCAGAAATCAAAGCTAAAACCTGAAGTTATCAAGTGAAGAGGGAAAGAGTAGAGTGTTTCTTTCCATTTAGGTGAGGCCAAGGTAAAGACTGATATCAGATTACTCCTCGACTGGTGACAAAAAGGAGTTAAGAAGCCTGGAAGGTGGGGATAATACTGGAGGTGCCTAAAACTGTGCTTTGCTGTCTTTATAATGTGTTGTTCCTCACTGATTCTATCATAAGCAGTGATGTCATCATGACGACGACACATGGAAGGCCCCATGGGAACATCACCTTTCTTAGTTGTCCACTGGTCTTCAGTAATTTTCCCTTCTCCATGCCTTACCTGGATACGGATGGCTGTTTTACGTCTTACCATTGTGGGTCTTGATTAAAGGCTGTTTTTTTTTTTGAGTATCTCACCATTTTCATGGCATGGTCCTTGAATGTAGAGATTGTATCTCTCCTCTAGTTTCTGGGATACCACTCTTCCTTAGTTCTCCTGTCTCTTTGGAGATTCTAAGATTCTCTGCATCCCCTGCATCGGCAGGCGGACTCTCAACCACTGCGCCACCAGGGAAGCCCTCTTTTTTTTTTTTAATCCTTGTGCTATTTTTAGTGACCTCTTCCAAGCTGCATTGCTCCCCTCCTGGCAGAGGACTCCACGTACCAGTAGCACTCTGCTGGCTATTCTGTTCCAGGCTGTCTGTTTATTGTCTTTGGGTCACTGGTGAACAGTGGCCATGGATGTACCCTGGGATGCTGCTCTGAACTGCTATTCATGTGGGGACCCCAGGGTCAGGGAAAAGGTGAAACAGTTCAGAAAGAACCCACATATACATGTGAAAAGCTGTCTGCATGTTCCCCACAAAGACAAAGCCTTACAATTCTCACTCTTAGGGGTGGAATTTTTCAGTTCCTAACTTTACAAAATACTAAATTCCCTGTTATTTTTTTAGCACTTACTTATTGGCCAGAGGAAGGCGAAACAAAGAAACAGAGAACCCCAGCAGAACAAAAACTATATGAGAATATTTCAAATAGTTAAGAGTTTTGATTATCCTTCGTTCACTTATTTTTGTGTATGTGTTTGGAGCGTGATATTTTAAATCTACCGTTGCAGACTAGCATCATCATAGTCATATATAAATTGAAATTTATTTTTAGCGAGTCACCTCCGTACATATCTTTATAAAAAGGCTTTATTGAGAGAGCAGGTCATAAAATCAAGTGAAAAGGAAGAAACTAAAGACCTAAGGTTAATGTGGAGCAAAGGAAGAGGTTAGTGATTTATGAGACAACTAAACTGAGAGATCAACTCCCTTTCTAGGTTCACGTGTCTAATGGAGGTACCAGGCTGGCCATCAGTGAGTTAGCGAGCCTGTGTGTGCACAGGTGTGGGTGAGCATGTGTGGGGCGGGGGGATTCCAGGACTGGGTTAGTGGGAGGTAAAGAGGCATCTAGGAAACATAGAATATGACTGGAGGACTCATGTCAAGAGAGCAGCCTTGGGACTTCCCTGGTGGCGCAGCGGTTAAGAATCCGCCTGCCAATGCAGGGGACACGTGCGGGCCCCGGGAGCCACAACTACTGAGCCTGCATGCCACAACTACTAAAGCCTGCTTGCCTAGAGCCCGTGTTCCACAACAAGAGAAGCCACCGCAATGAGAAGCCCGCGCACCGCGACGAAGAGAAGCCCCCACTCGCCGCAACTAGAGAAAGCCAGCGCACAGCAACGAAGACCCAACGCAGCCATAAATTAAATAATTAATTAAAAACAAACAAAAAAAAGAGGGCAGCCTTTTGTTTTGTTTCAGCTTTGGCTAGATCACCACTATCTTTATGTTGGAGCCACCTGACGAGGTCAGCTCAAATCAGTTGAACAAATGGCAATGTTAGAGCGAGGATCTCTCTCATTTGTGTAACCCACTTTCAAAACCATTCTTAGAGGCCATCTAAATACAGATAAAACTGTGCTTTGCTGTCTTTATAATGTGTTGTTTAATTAAATAATTAATTAAAAACAAACAAAAAAAAGAGGGCAGCCTTTTGTTTTGTTTCAGCTTTGGCTAGATCACCACTATCTTTATGTTGGAGCCACCTGACGAGGTCAGCTCAAATCAGTTGAACAAATGGCAATGTTAGAGCGAGGATCTCTCTCATTTGTGTAACCCACTTTCAAAACCATTCTTAGAAGCCATCTAAATACATTTGGGTCATAAAATTACATCAGCTGAGGCCATCTAAATACAGATAAAACTGTGCTTTGCTGTCTTTATAATGTGTTGTTCCTCACTATCTCTATCTCTAGATAGAGTAGATAGAGTAGATAGAGTCTACTATCTCTTCTATCTCTTATTGTGGAAGCAGAAAGAAAGTTTGGAATTTTATGAGACTCAGCAGAGCAGCACACACACCATACACGATGTGCGCAGAAGCACGCAGCACGCACAAAACGAGTCAACAGCGTGACAGTGCAGAAAGTGGAGAGTGAATGATTTAGCAGTTCACTTGGAGTGGCATAGAAGACATTGGATTGCACTGAATTGATCAAAATAAATTGAGTGGGCTATGTGTTAGGTACTGAGTGAGCTCTGTGAGAATAAGAAGCTAATCCTTGCCCTCATGAAACCCATAAGCTTTGGAAACTAGGACACCCAAAGAGCTTGGTGGGGGAAACATGGATGGAAGAGGGTAATATACATCTACTAAAATGAGCCAGTTATTATGAGGGCTCTGCCTTTGGAGTTGAAGAAA
Source organism: Neophocaena asiaeorientalis asiaeorientalis (assembly GCF_003031525.2). NCBI lineage: Eukaryota > Metazoa > Chordata > Mammalia > Artiodactyla > Phocoenidae > Neophocaena > Neophocaena asiaeorientalis. Next base: position 4,318,003 of record NW_020175536.1, on the reverse strand, counting down.
GTGGTACAGAGGAGCTAAAAACTAATTTGTTCTGGAAAATGGTAGAAAATTACCCATATCAAGTATATTTGCTGTGACTTTCTCCTCTACTTGTTTGTTTTTTCCACCACCTTGACCATCATGTGAAGCCTTGCTTTGTGTAACCAGTTGTTTAATTCTGTTCAGACTGCCAGCAGTCAAAGGTAGTAATGTAAAATGTTAATGGTGTACTTTGATTGTGGTGAAAATTCCTCCATATGCTACTATTTTTGTTTCTTAATACCTGGTGGAAAGTTCATTGATGAACTTTCTTGGTAAATCCAAAGGGACCATGATTGGTCTTTCGTTTATTATTTTTAATAGAGACAGCTTTAATCTGACAGCTTTATTTAAAATACTTTCCCACAAAGAGAGTGGGGTTTCTATGGTAGCATAAGACTATTTATTCTGTATAGCAGATGACAATGTAGATGTCACTATTTGGGGGTTTCAGGTGTGAAGAGTATTTTTGTTGTCCATGGCCTCATGCTTTATGTAGGTGGTGAATGCAGCATTCTAAAAATACAAACTGTCAGACTCCTACTTTAGGGAAGTGAATAAATAGGTACAAAATGAGATATGCAGCCTAACCCCCCAAATTAAGTGTGCCTCTCCTCTCTTTTCTGGGTAATTCATATACCTATGCTTTTGTGAGCACTTGTTCTTATAGACATGTCTTCACTTCAAATAGTCCATCATGTTCTTTCCCTGACCTTATTTATTATCTCACTGGAATCAATTACTCTCTCACCCTTTATATCTACATCTCCTCTAGTACTTAATTTGTGTTAGTGTACTTATTTATTCTATTGTCCATGTGCAGTCTTGGATGTGAGCTTCTTGAAGGCAGAAAACATGTTATTCAGCTTTGTAGCTCTTACACTTAACACAGCTGGCGCCTGACCCCAGAGCAGAGGCCCAGGAAATGTACAGGGCTGCATCTGTTCAGAGTTCACTGAATTTTTCTATGCCCGTATTAGAACATGAGATCGGTTAGACAGCTTTGGGTATGCAAGTCATAATCAGCCTTGACCTTGGTTAACTTACAAGAGCATGCTCTGGGAGGTCTGTCAAAATGGCAGGATGGTGTGGGTCTGTGAAACCAGGTGGCTTATTAACAGTCAGTAACTCTATCCCTGGTAATAGCCTTCAGAGTAGAAACCAGAAGGCCTTGTAGACTGAGTTGGCTAGTACAGTGAAGTGTTACTTTTCTGAAGTGTCCTTAAGGGAAAAATTACAGTGTAGAAAAGTTATTTAAGGCAGTTAAGAACCGCTGTGTTCTTATTAGTTAAGAACTGGCTATGTGAGTCCAAATATTTTCAAGATAAAATGATTTTCTAGGCCTGGGAAATACTAATTTCAGTATTCAAGATATTTATTTCACAGAGAACATGAGCTGGTAATTCATCACCTTGGCGCTCTCTCAGACTATACAGATGACAACGTCATTTTCCCAGTCACTCCGACTTGACATCCTGAAGGCCATTTTTTTCTTCTTCTTTAAAAGTTTCTTTCTGGACTTCCTTATTGAGTCACGAGCCAGATTCTGTGGGTTTTAACTTCAGCACGATGCTTGGTGTCCTTGTGTTTCTTCCAGTTTCACCAGCATTGTCCTTCAGCTCATTTAGTGACTACCTGTGACTGCCCCCTGCCACGAATCCCTGCCTCCTTGCTTAAGTGGTAGCACGTAAATCTGGAACTTTCCCGTATACTATCTCACGGCTCGTGGGGATGTCTACTAACTTCTCTGAACTTCAGATTTTTTCCCAATGGAAAATAAGGTCAATAATAGTATCTACTCTTGGACATTTGGGGAGTATTCATTGAGGTAATGTTGGGAAAGCAATTGAAACAGGATTGGCCCAAGTTTAATAACTAAAAGTCACTACAACCAAGCCTGTCATTAAGGGTCAGGAAATGGTGATTTGATAGGGCATGGTTGAAAATAGTTGTTCAAAGAATAAACTATTTGTATTTATACCCCATTACAATGTAAGCACATGACAGTAGTTACATGACGATGCTGCACCCCCCAACCCCTTCTACTGCTCTGGGTTATTAGTTTTCTTTTTTATAGCATTTTGACTTTTCTTTCCAAGAAGATGTAAACTTCTTGAGGGCAGAAACTTGATGTTCTACTTCTGTTTACGTGTAGTACATGAACCAGTTGACCCCGACAATATTAGATTGTTTTTGACCTCCAAAAATGGCTGTTTCAACCTAATTATAGACAACCAGTATGCCAGTGCTTAATTGATAATCAAAACTATTATGTTTTAAATCCTTCCCACTCATTTACTTTCAGGGGAAAGAACTTCCCTTGAAGAAAAGGTTTTACCCCCTTTGGTGGCAAAAATACCTGCAAACATTTATAAGAATGTATGTGTATTTTAACTCATATCTGTTGAGTTTGGAAAAATTATGTTGCTTTGCTTCTGTTCACTCTCTTGCATGTCAGTATGGGAACCCACCATCTTCAATACTGTCACACACACACACACACACACACACACACACACACACACACACGAAAGAAAAGAACACTGCAGAAAATGCAAAAAAGAACATATATGGCTAGAGACCTGGATTTCACTCCAGCTTAGTTACTGGCTGCTAGTGTAACTTTGGGCAAGTCACTTCTGGGCCTCCATTTCTTCATCTTATAGACCAAATGATGAGGTCAGATGCTGTCCACACGGCATTATTCTTCCACCAATAAAATTGTTCAGTTTGTGTAGAACTCTCTAAAAAATTGAGAATTTTTCATGATAATCTGTTACCTATAACAGTTGGGAGAACTGGTTTCTTACAGACTTTTCTGGTTGTGTCAAATTCCATTTACACTGTAAAAAAAATAGACGTCTATTAATGCTGCAAATTCTCCTCTTGCTTCGTAGGTGGCTGATATAGTTGCTCTGGCAGAAGCCACCCCTTGGGCTGGGAAGGGTAAAAAAGCCTGAGTGATCTGACCCACGAGCCCAGACCAAGTGTCCCTTCTCTGCAAGGCAGACAGCGCCACAGCTACGAGGCTCAGGGCAGGGAGGCAAGGTGGACGGGGGTGTAAGTGGACTCTCCCCACAGTTGAAGTCATGACAATTTTGCCCTTTTAATCGTGTGTCATGCTTATAGCTTCTAAGCATGCTTTTACAGTTGTATCACATTCTATTCATTTATTCCACCCACAGACATTTTTTTGAGCACTTACTGTGTGCCAGGCATTCAGGAGACATACATCAAACAGACAATTTCAACTTGAGTTGTAGATGAAATTCCGGGTGCTTTGAAAGCATGTTAAGGGAATATCTTTACCTTCCGTTGCTCTTGCATGAAGGCTGTGGAGCCATCTATGGAAAAAGGCCAGTGTGCCTGGAATATGAGGGAGATGGATGTGAATGGTGACAGGTCATCTGTGGAGGACCCTTCAGGCCTTTTAAAGGCTTTGGGATGTTGTCCACATATGTTAATGATTTTATTCCCACAAACAGCCTCCTGAGATAAACAGAAAAGATACTACAATTTCCATTTTATAGACTTTATAAACGGCTGCAGTGCAGCTAAGACGTTCAGTGTCTAGCCCAAGGTCCCTCTTTCAACACTTGTTCGCTCACTTGTTTAGCAGATATTTATGAGTATTTACTATGTGCCTCTGGGGTAAGTCCTAAAATTGGGGCTCAGTATTATGTGCTGCCCTAATAGCATCTGGTCAACTCAGGAAAGCCTTACATGGCCCGACTGCAAGTTCCTCTCCCCACTCGGCTCCCTGGTCAAATACTCTCCCTTATCAAAGGGACCAGGCCCGGCTCCTGTCAGCCTGCAGAATTATTCAAACAAGCCAATCACGTTGTCTGGTGAGAGACAGGGACCATGCTACGGTCTTGGTATTAAAGCCTGTCTCCCATAGCCCCTGTGGGTTCACTTTGTTCCCAAGTGCAGCCCCTGTGTGGTCCTGCCTGGCATGCATTCCCCTTCCCTGGCCTGTGAGTGCTTGGGACTATTAAACTGCAGTTGATCTCATCTGTCCAGTGTTGAGTGTCCTGTGTCCAGCCATCCCCATGACCGTAGGATGTAAACCCTTCCCTTAATAACAGGGTGAATAGGAGGCCATTAAAACAGTGCCAGAGACACACATTTTAAGTGGAGGAAGTTCAAAGAGTTGATGTATTTTGGAGTTGGCTGCCTCTGCATATTTGAATTATGAAGTAAACTAATACAAGAACTTTTACTATCAAATTAAGGAAAGCATTTGCATCAAAGGGCTCCCTATACCAAAATTGCCCTGGTGAGTGTGTTTTGGGAATGCAACCCACAGGGTGAAAGGCAAGAGGAACAACTGACTTGGTGTTCTGCTTCCCTGGTAAGTTGACACGAAACAGATTCTCCAGTGTCCTCAAAGATCATGAGCAAAAGGTAGCTAATCCTCCATAGGTCCCCTTTCCATAGCGTTATACGAAGTACGTGGATTTTTCAGGGAGATCAGAAAGGCTCCAGGATCATATAAATGGAAGCAGTGCCCATTTTATTGTGACCATAAGTGAATGTAAATGCTTTGTTATAAGCACAAGGGATGTCAACCAGTTGCTGATTGTGAGTTTAATAAAATCCTTTCATTGAATGCTGCATAGCCAAGTAAAGAAATGCATAAATCATGTGGAGTGAAACGATCTTTGTGGATGAGGCCATAAGAGAAGATGCTAAAGGGAGTTCCTGCAAGCGTGTTGTGTGAAAGAAGCTTAGGGAAGCGACTAAGCTGCTGTTATTGTCCAATCCTTTTGTTCATTCATATGTGACAAAATATTGGTGCAAACTTAAGAGTTTCTTCTTAAAGATGACTAAGAGGGCTTCATTTATAAGAACCTAAACTGGTGATCAGGAAGACTTGGATGGTCAGTGTGATCTTTGCTTCATTTTAGCATTTGTTGACTTGCTGTCTCATATATGAGTATGCATTGCAAGGAAAATACTCAGTTATTCCAGTCAGTTAAACTGGAATCATGCTGTTTCTACCCTTGCTCATCTTAGTAAAATTCCCTGGGCAATGATGATATTCCAATTTTATATAGTTTGAAAAATTATGTTTGTCTAGTATGTTTACCCCTTTGTATTATATATTGGGATCCTGGTGATATTTTTAGCTTTGCATTATTGCTTCAGAAATCAAATTCTAAAGCTCTGGGAAAAAAACAATCAAAACATAAGCTATGAGGTTAGAGGAAACTTCTAAATTCAAGGGAATAGTATATTACCTATTTTAGTGCATTAATCCAGTTTATTTTGTTGTGAATTTTTTTTGAAGAGCGTTTTTAATTGAAGGGGGACTTGGATTTGTTCATTTAGTATTATGCAAGGAAAACTACAGAGTAATGTTTAATTAGTTCTGATAATTTCTCAGGATTTTAAGAAGCAAATTGACTAATGAAATGAATTGAGTCAACATCTAAAATATAAATGTTTCATGCTTGTAGCTCTTGTCCTGTCAATTACTGCACTTTTTGATTTCTCTCTTTTGTGAGTTATCAGATCAGGGGTGGCTTTAAATTTCTGACTAGGAAGTAGAAAAATACCAGATATGTGATTCTAGTGCCCATAAGGACACCATGTAGCAAACAGACCATTGAGAAAAGACTATTAAGAAAAAGCTCAGCCATTTCAAAATCTGCTCCTTGAAAATAATAGCAAAAAATATGATTACAAAATGGATACATTTTTGTTAAAACACACTATGCAAAGTATAATTTGGAAAATTAAAGTCTCCTTTAATTTCACTCCACAGAGATAACCATTTCTAATAACTTGATGCTTATATTTTTCAAAAATTTTTAAATGAAATTTACTTAGAGAAATTGGCTGATACTATATATATTGTTGAATGTGGTGTTTACTTAATTATACATTTGGGCACCCGCCGTGTCAGTGCACATGAGTAGATCTCATTCATTTTAATACAGTAAGGATGTACTACACCATAAACCCTGCTTCTGTTAGTGAATACTTGGATCGTGTTCCATTTTTCATCATTTCCAACATTATTACAATGGGTAGCCTTTTGCACTTATGAGAGCATTTCTTCGAATTAAAATTCTTATAGTGGGGATCATAGATTTAATTGTCACAGCAGTCGCCGTTGGTAACTTTGGGGTCCTTACTATGTGCCAGGTCTTCTGCTGAGAATGCACAGTATTCCCTTCTAATCCTTAGAACAGCCTTAGTGGGCATGTTCTTTTATGTTTCCCCATTTTATAGCCAAGGAAACTACGTTTTAAAGAAATTTAAAAGCTTCCCCAGGGCTTCCCTGGTGGCGCAGTGGTTGAGAGTCCACCTGCCGATGCAGGAGATGCGGGTTCGTGCCCCGGTCCTGGAAGATCCCACATGCCGCAGAGCGGCTGGGCCCGTGAGCCATGGCCGCTGAGCCTGCGCGTCTGGAGCCTGTGCTCCGCAACGGGAGAGGCCACAACAGTGAGAGGCCCGCATACCGCAAAAAAAAAAAAGCTTCCCCAAAGTCACCTAGCAAATAAGAAATGGCATCGGGACTTAAACCCTATTCTTTCTGATTTTACAGCCCATCACTGTCCTCTGGCCCCATTGCCAGGTCTGCATCAGTACTTCAGTTGCTTCATCCCAGTGCATCCTTTTATCTCTGCTTGAGCTTCTTCTCCACCTTGCGGTGCTGCCAGCTTGCTGTAGAAACCCCCAAGACCTCTGCTTTCCACCTCATATCTGGAGACTGGCCTGAGCATCCAGTTCTTCCCTCCTCTTTTGCTCCTGACCCTTCCCCAGCTCCATATCGGCCTCCGTTGCTGAGACTGCATTCCTGGTAGAAAGCGCAGCCTCCCTAGGTGTGAGAGGAGAAGGAGAGTTCCCTTTAGCTTTCCTGGATTTATAATGCCTTTGCTGTCAGCCAACAGATTTCAGCTGACCAGCAATCTCAGAAGCAGTCACAAAGAGCAGCTGTCGTCATAAATCAAGGTGGAAAAAAGAAAGAAAAATTACTGCATGTACAGTACGGAAAGAGTCATAAATGCTCTTTGGTGCTTTGAATTACACTGGCACAACCAGGTGTTCGGAGTAGCCAAGTAAATGAACTGGGAGATGTTGGTGTGTCTTTTGGTAAAACTCATATTGCAAAAATAGCCACCCGCCGGTGCTGATTCTTAGACAAGCTACATGAACTACAGTGCACAGATAACACAGTATTTGAACGACCTCTGAGTATTGTGTGGGAGGACCACATTTTTCTGGAAATTTTCGGCATGTCCATCATAACCCAACTCCTTTCTTAATGTTTCCCCACTTCCCCTGCAAAACACTTTTTTCCCCTCTTTTATTTTCTTTTGTTGTTTCTAAACAAAGTTGTTTTCTAATATTTATTTATGCAACTCTATTAGACCATGAGACTGTGTGGGTATGAATCCTATCCCATTTCTCTTTTATTCTCATCTATATTTTCCTCTACCCTTATTTTGCTCCCTTTCTTCCATGCAAGTGTATTAAGCATCTCTGCTATGTCAGGCACTGCCAAGCACATCATACCCCTAGAGGTTACAGTGATGTGTGCGGAAGATACATCCTCTTCTGTCACTAGGCTCAAAATCTAACACAAAGGGTTGAATAACCTAGACTCTTTCATAGTATCTGACACAGAAAGGCACTCTGTAAATACATTTATCTTTCAAATTCTTACAGATAATAAGGCAACTGATTTTCAAGATTATTAACTGACTTGCCCGCTCTCTCACAGAACGCAAGTTTTGATTGCCTGTTGCCGTGACGTAATGCCCAACTAGCCTGCCCAGTTAAGGTAGTTTTTATTGCTATTACACACTAAGGTGAGAGTGGTATATCATGTATCATAATCAGTGTTAAGGATCCTAAGAATAGCATGTGGGACAGACAGGTGGTCAAGGGCTGTCATTCCTTCACTTTTTCAACGTGACCATTGCACAAATTTTCTAATAGATCAATCTTCTGTCCTAAGGTCTGTCTTCTTGGCATAGAAACTTGGGCCCTATGCCTGCTACATAAATTATAAAAATAAATTCTCGTTACTTCACCAGTTTCACTGTGGTATTCTACCCCCCAGTTTTATTTTTTGTTGTTGTTATTTTATATTTTATTTACTTTCTTATTCTAGAACTATTACCATAAAGTAGATTCTGAGGTTGGGCAAATTTTACCCATGTTAGAATTTTCACTCGTGTTTGAGTAGTATCATAAAGAAAGAAGCCTCTGGAAGATACTTCTTAAAGACTGTTAATAAGAGTGCCTCTTTGTACCAGGTGGATAGATACAGGTATAGTTTTCCACTCAAGATGAAATCTACCTGGGAAAGGGAGAAAATGAAAATCACTTTAGAACAATGGAATATTGCCTTCCTTAGGCCTCCTCAGGGAAAGAAAAACAAAGATTTAAAATGTTGGAGGATGATAATAACGATGCATTAATTTTATCTTAATGTAAATCATGTGAACTACAGGAAAAAAAACAAATCATTTAATCTAAAACCCAGTTTATTGTATGTAAATTAGATTAGAGGGACTGAGTGGTTCTTGCCGTCTCTCCACAGAGCAGTAACTGCAAATTTCACTCTCTATGTTCACCTCTAATTTGTATCTTCAGCTAATAACCACTATTAATAATATTCTGAAATCCGACACCCAGTTGCTAGATTGCAACTGTAGCTCATCTGTAGGTGAAGAGAATTTGTTCGTAAAGAAGTTAATTAGACAAGTAATTTTTGAGAAACGTCTTTGAAAATGTGTGTGTGATGAAAGTGAATGAGGGAGTGTTCACGTGTATGTTTATAAGCCTAACAGTTTACTCAGTGTACAGTTTTTGGAGAACAAGATTCACAGTTTAAAGTACAAGGAAGTAAGCCCATAGGTGGCTCCTCTAAGGAAAAAACAGGTCATATTTAATCTCAATTGACTGCAAATAGAACAATTCTTCAAATTAAAGAGAAGCTTGCCTGTGTCATGACAGCCAATAATGTAATGAAAACAGGCCATTTTAACTGCTTGGAATCCTAGTATTGGGTTGTATGTGTGTTCATTACTTACTCTCTGGAAACTGTGGCATATCGTTTATAGTAAATATACGTTGAAGACTGAAATATATGTTGTTCATCTCTTCTCCGCATGCTGGTTTCATTTTGGAAGACATATGGGAGCTTGGAGTGTCCCAAGTGTCTAGAAAAGCCCAGAAAAGTGATCTCTTAAGTTATGCTTCTCTTGATACAGAAAAGGACCAGACTAAAGCTGTGTTTAGACCACTGAAATAATTGGACCACATATTGATATTTCAGTAATCTTGGTAAGAGAACCAAATCCAATAGATCGCAAAGAAGTGAAAACCCCAAACCCCAAAGTAGTGTCTGAAAAGCGACTGCTATGGTCATGTATATATGATGTGAGTGAAAACATTTGTCCCCATCCTGCCCTCCCCCACAACACAAGCACACAAATTTGTATGTGCTAAACAACCACAGGTCCCGTGGGACTGCTTGCCAACCGCTGGAGCACACCAGAAAAGCATGGAAACACCTCTCATTTGCAAAGAATAAAATACCAGCTTTTATGTACCCTAAGAATTCTACTGTTTTAAGGTAATCTTTAAAGATTTGATGAAAGGACTTCTGATTGGGTAACTGGCTCATTGTAACCTTATCAAAACTCTGACTCTGTTCCTAGATCAATACTGCTCATGAATAGTTCATTCGGAACATATTCTGCATGCAGAGAATAGAAAGGGTAGAGCCCTCAGCTCAGATTTCATCCAGTGTAACTGCGCTTGAACAAAGGGGATTTTAGGTTGACACTGTACACTGCAGGTAGGAGATATGGGTAAGATATGGATAATTTCCGTGAGTTCCTCTAAGGACTCATATGTGAAATAGAGGAGAGTCTGCTGTTTTTTTGGTAGACTCCTCTTTGTTTTGCTTTAATTTGCTCTCGGAATAAAATACTCCAGAATTGTCCTTTGGGGGGCTGTTACTACGGATTGGTTAGTTACTTTATTGACTGTGGATTAACATTCTCTGAACTACGTGTTCTGTCTGTTTCTTTACTCAATTGTACTTTCCAACTTAGGCAGATGGCAGTGCCTATTTTAGATGGGCATCTTTTGATGCTTGTTTTACACGAGTCTGCTCTTTATTGGGGCCATGTCCGTCTCTTATTTCAGCAGTCAGTGAAGAGAGATCAAATTACAATGTACAGGGAGAAGAATATGGCATTTGATTTCATTCATTCATTCATTCTGTAGTTGAATCTGTAAGCTTTTTTAAGCACTTTCTTTGTGCAAGATACAGCAATCAAGTGCAATCTAAAAATCCCAGATAGTCTATCTTTCCTCTTTGCCTTCCCAAAGAACATTACTCAGAACTCTACAACCAATAGCTATAAGTTTGGTGTCATCCAGAAGTTTCCTCATGTCCTCCTCTGTTGCATCCTCATCTCTATTCTCTGAGTCTTTGTTTCACCTTTGCAAGGCTAAAAGCCCATTCAGGTGGTTTTCCTTAACAGCACAGCTTTCTTTACACAACGATGAACTCTGATCTTTACCTTTATGGGCACAGAGAACTAGAGGAGGGTTTGAAATTAGTTTTCCTTTATATTCTACCAAGATCTTACCCCAGTGTCCAACTCTCTTCTGATCCCTACTCACAGGCATTCTTAGTGCAAAGCTTTCCCCAAATATTGGGAAGTATAACCTTGATTGGGGAAGAGGGAGGGGACATGACAGAATAGAGGAAAAAAGGTGGCATATAAAAGTCATCACCTCTTTCGGGAAGAATCTTCTCCTCCCCTTTATCCAGGGCAGTATGATGTGGTTCCTGCCTCCAAAGAGTTTTTAGTCAAGTAAGGGAGATAGAAAAAAATCCAAAATGACAACATTTCATGGTAAATGCCTAAAGCACACGTTCCCATAGAATGGGATCCTCACTTAATAATTGTTTAGATACGTCCTTGAGAATGTCTGCATGACTTGTTTTAATCGGTTTTGGATTATTTCTTTCAGAGGAGGCAAGTACAGGAACTGGGTCCCTGCAGGGTGTACAAAGCTTTCGGGAGGTCTACACAAAAGACGTTTCTCTAGCAAACAAAAGGAGGCTGGTGGGGCTTCCTTCCAGTAACACAGTAGATTTACAAAAAAACTGGAAAACAAAAAACAAAAAAACCACAAAAACCTCATAGTCTGGGTGTTGCTATTACCATTATAGGTAGCAGAGGAAAGAAAAAAAAAAAAAACCCTTCTGTAAAGCAAGATTTTTCATCTATAATATTTGAATTCTAGAATCAGGAGCCTTATATATTATGTGATCTAATCTCATTTTTACAGAGGAAGCTGAATCCCACAGATGTTTTTAATAGTAGCCTGCATTTACTGAGCATATCTCTGTGTCAGACATCCAGACATAGTTTACACTGATCATCAGTTATCTCTCACCACAACCCTAAACTCTAAGAAGTAGATTCCATGGGACTGCCACGATATAGGTAAAGAACCTGAAGCTGCTTGAGGTTAAGTAACTTGTCCAAGGTCACACAATCCAGAAAGTGGCAGAAACTTGAATCTAGATCTTCGTGGCTCCGAAGGCCATGCTCATGTCCACAGTGCTAAACTACATAGTCTAATAGAGCTACTACAGCATCTAGTTCTTTTGATTGTACCTTCTACATGCCCCTTAAATCCATAGTCTGGACTAGCAGTTCTTAACTTTGAGCATGCATCACAGTTATCTGGAAGACTTCTTAAAATACAGGGTATGGTGGACAGACTCTGAGGTGGTCCTCCACAATTTCAGCCTCCTGGCATTCATACATTGATATAATCCTCTCCCTTTGTGCAAGGGATCTGTGACTTGCTTCTAACCAATAGCATTTGGCAAAGGTAATGAGTGTCACTCCCATGATTATGGTACATTATAGAAGACTCTGTCTTGCTAATGGATTTGTTCTAGAGACGTTGCTGGCTTGATGAAGTAATCAGCCACCTTGAGCAAGCTCGTGAGGCAAGGAACTGTGGGCAGCCTCCAGCACCTGAGAGCAGCCTCCAGATGACAGCTAGCAGGAAGCCACCAGGGCCCTCAGCTCTACAATCACAAGGAATTCTGCCAACAACCTGAATAAGCTTGGAAGCCGATTTTCCCTAGTTGAGCCTGCAGATGAAAACACAGCCCCGCCGATCCCTTGATTGCCACCTTATGAGACTCTGAGCAGAGGACCCACCTAAGCAGTGGCCCCCCAGACCTACGAAATAATAAGTATAAGCTGTTTTAAGCTGCTAAGTTTGTGGTGATTTTTTTTACCCAGCTGTGGATGACTAATACATCCCCAGAGTTTTTGATTCAATAGGTCTGGGGTGGGTCCCAAGAATTTCAATTTATTAAACCGTCCCTGGGGACAGTAATGCTGCTCGTCCAGAGACTGCACTTTGAGAATCACTGGCCTGGACCCTAGACAGTTGCATTATATCCTACTTGTTCTCTCCATACCTCCTCTGAACGTGTCTGCTGCATTGTCCACACTACAGCCAGAGAATTTCTTCAAACACAAATCATATTACTGCTTCCTAAAAGCCTTTCAGCAACTTCCCGCTGCTTTAGGATAAAGATGCAAATTCTCACCTTGGCCTGCAAGGTGCATGCGTTACCGACCAGGGTCCTTGGATTCTCTAATCAATAGAAATTGATAAGAGGCCAGACAAGGAGTTCAGGCATGACTTTACTGGGGCTCATGCTGCAGCAAGAGAGAACAGAAACAAGGTCGCCTTGCTCGCTCCCTGAGGCCGGTGCTGAGCTGATCCCTTATATGGGGTGAGAGTAGGGGTGGGTCCAGGGATCGGGCCAAAGAGGGGACTTAGGTGGTCTGCCCATCCCCTTGGTGGTGCTGTGTGCAGGGACCATGCACACAGTACCCTGTTTTGCTCCTGACATCTCAGAAGTGGCAGTTGGGTTTTGGCCTTTTTTATCTTGTTGTTCATAATTTGCCCCAACTGTGCATGCATGCAGTTATTTTTAGTCCCTTATAGCTTCTCTGTATTCTGTTGCTGGAGATGTTTGACCAGGTACAAGCACTGCAGTAAAGGGTCCCAGGTCCCAGGTCCCAGCCTGTCTCGCATGTTCTGCTGTTGCAGCCACTCAAGCCCCACTCCCCGCTTTCCCTCCTCTGCCTAGAACCTCCCTCCCCCCAGATTCACTTCTGATCTCTCTTTAGATGAACCCATAACCACCTTCCACCTCAAGGGTCACCTCCTCAGCAAAGCCTTCTCTGACTTCAGCCTGGACAAGGAGTCCTTGTTACACACCCACTTGGAGGTTACAAGTATGGCCGCTGAAATCCATCTGTCCGGGTTTCAATCTCAGTTCCACCATTTACTCTCTGTGGAATCTTGGACAAAATTTGTTAACCTTTCTGTGCCTCCATTTCTTCAATACTAAAGCGATGAGTGCAGGTTCCTTCATCAAGTTAGGGACATTAACATCTTCTGCAGTAAAAGGGGGTGATGGTAAAGTGGGGTTACATCATCAAGTTAGAAAAATCAAATGAGTTAAATGCAGAGGGCTATTCCTGGTACCTGGTATGCTCTCAGTAAATGGTGAGGGTGATGCTTTTTGTGTTGTGACTGTTGTGATCTCCCGTAGACGCATATTCCTTTACTGCACTGCTTGAAATTTTAATTTTTTAATGCACATGTCCATCTCCCCTTTTAGATTATAAACTGCCTGAGAGTAGGAACCGTGACCATTTTTGTTTCTCATCTCAGCTCCTGTACTTCCTGCAGTACCTGGCATGACTTGGATGGTCAAAAGCTACAGTGCATAGGTGATGAGTGAATGATCAGTAACAGGGCCAGGACTTATTACCAGGAGGCCTATTCCCAGATCCATGTGTATCCTCTGCACTTTCCTCTGTATTTCAATCTCTAATTGTACTGGTCCTTAAGCTCCACTTTTCACCCGCTGGGTTGTGTTGAGATCATATGGAGAGTCTGTTAGGTTCATTCTTGATCATGGGTTCCAGTGAACTCTGTACCATCAGCTGTAATTTGTTGATTTGTTGTTGCCGTGGAGCACAGAGGAAAGGTAGTCTTGAGTAATTGTATGAGGTCAAACACTTGAGCATCTTTGCTTCTTAAGATTTTTCTTCTTCCTTTAACGTATTTCCAAAGTTGTAACATCTATCAGATGCTAATAGGCATTATTGATCTAAACCAAACGATATTGGCTTCTCTCTGAGATCAAGTACTCTGTGTCCAGAACTCAGCTACTCTTCGCCAGGGCTGGTTAGAGTGCTGGAAAATACATTACAGCATAGCTCTCTTTGCAGTGTGCTGGAAAGGAGCTTAGTTCCAGCCTTGATTCCAAAAAGAGAAATGCATTTTGTAGCTTTTTTACTTATCCTGAGAGCAACAAAAGAGCTGGCCCAGAAAACTAGAGTCTGCAAGGTTCTCTGGAGATGTTTTCCCTCCCTACCCCATTTCATTAACCTTTCTTCTGAAAATACTTTTGAATGTCTGGGTTTAATTAAGAGTTCTTGCATGGAGTTATGGCAGGAGCCCATCTCTCCCCTTGGTTTATTCCTTCATCTGATTTGGGTTGAACATATACATATTTTGAGAATTAATTATAATTGCTTTTGACAAAAGAAATAGCTCTTTTTTATGTCTGCAAATCCTTAATCCTGGCTTATGTGCAACTAATGATGATAGCCATCGACATAATCAGTTCTAAGGGTCTCCACTGTCTACCTAGTTGTGCATATAGGGATGTAATTCAAATTTCAGAAAGGCTGGGCTGAATGGCTCTTTGTTCTGTATTTAAAATATTACTTCAGTGCTCACTGGAAAGAGGGCTGCTCTCACAAACTGGATTTGAGTGTCTGCTTTCTGGCTCTGGGAACATGGGGCGATTCTTTAGTTCTTTCAGGTTGTCTCCTCACTTTCCAGATAACGCCAGCCCGAGCAAAGAGACCATCGAAAGAGACCATGTGTGTGAGAGGAGGTCATTATTATTGCTAATTCATATAACAGGGATTTTTAAATATTTGTTTGAATGCTACACTGAGAAAAGAAAGCTCAAATTTTATTACTGATTTTTAAAAACCAGATAGTAACACCTCACCATTGTTTAGCACTTACAAATTATGAAGCATTTTCTCACACATTAACCCATTCCTAACCTTCTGGGGCAAGGGGAGATGTGGTCTTGCTAGGCAGCTTGATGTAAGTATTACACTTTTCCCAGAAACGTTATGAGGAAGCAAAAATTAGTTCCATTTTTAGGACACCTAAACTTAGGACAGGGTCCAAGGTCCACACAGCTTGAATTTATCGTTCTCTTGTCCTCACTGGGGTAGTTCTCTTCTGTGAAGAAATTTTAAAAATATAGGAAGGGATGTCGTGTTTGCCAGAGTGGACCACTTGGCAAATTCTTCTTTTTAAATCTCAACCTCACTTAGCATAGAAACATGGAACCAGAAGGGACTTCCAATGATTTATTCCTCTGCTTAGATTAAGGCTCAGCCAGTATGACCAAGGTACAGACCTAGCACCAAAATACTCTAGCTCAGTGGTTCTCAACTGGTGGCAATCCCTCCTACCCCAACGCCGCATTTAACTATATCTGGAGACATCTGTTATTGTTGCAACTGGCCGGGTGCTATTGACATTTAAATGGTTGGAGACCAGGGATGCTGCCAAACATCCTACAATGTGCAGGACAGCCCTACCTCTCACAACAAAGAATTATATAGCCCAAAATGTTAATAGTGCCAAGGCTAAGAAACTTTACTCAAGCTGGAGGAGTCAGGGAAGGCTTCCTGGGGGAGGTGACACCAGAACTGTGTTTTTAAAAATAACTAACAGTTCTCCAGGCAGACAAGGGAAGGAAAGGGCATTCCTGACAAAGAATGTGAAGTTTGCAAAAGTCCAGAGGCCTGAAATTGCGCCTCATGTGTAAGAAATCCTGAGCTCTTTGGCATTGTTGCAGCGTTTCTGGGAGGAGTAGTGGGATGACACTAGAACGATGTGTTAAGTTCCTTTTTTTCCAGCAGTAATTCACATTAAGAGTTGGATTATAAATTCACTTTGTTCCTGAGAATAAATAATTATTTCCACCAGACAGCCTGTGAATATCACCAATTCTTAAGATGCTCATGCAGAGACTATGCTGCAGTGATGATACAGGCAGGTAGTTAAGCCCAGCCTCAGGGCTTCACAGATCTGGGCTTGTTTCCCCTCAGTGGGTGTTTCTAAGAATTGAACCACATGTAGGTGAACATTTGAACACATGAGCCAAACACGTCTTTCCTAGCTTTGTATCCATGGCCCCTGGTACAATGTCCCTTGCACAGTCTATACTGAAGAGAATTTTGATGGGCCAGGATGTGGAAGTGGTACCCAGTGTGCTCTTCTGCAGTAATGCAGGGCTGTGGATCTCCAGCCAACGCAATTTGCCAGCCCTATGTGCTTCTGAACCTATTTATAACTATGTATGTACTCATATCATGGAAGATTTCCCTCCTTTGTATTATACCACAGCTTCAACTTGGTGAAAATCCATTCTATTTGATATATTCATCAACCCTATACATATGTGTGCACTGACAAATCTGGGTTTGCATCCTGGTTTGGGCTTTTGCTTGCTATGTGACTTAGGACAAATGCTTTCCCCTAAGTTTCAGTTTCTACATCTCTGAAATGGAGCTCATAACACTTAATGAGCAAGATTGTATTCAGCATTAGAGATAGTATGCAAAGAATCTAAAACACTGGTAGCAGATATGCTGCATAAATGTTAGCTTTATTTTTACTGCTATTATGACAAGGATGATGACAGTGTGATGACAGCACCAACCATTTTGATTGGTGCTTTGGAGGAAACAAAGGTTGATAAGATGAAAAAAAAAAAAAAAAGGTTGATAAGATGCATTCCTAACTTTTGGAACTCACACTGAGAGCCTACCATGACAATAGTCCCACCATCCCAATCTGGTACTAACCCTGCAGCAGCAGCAGCGGTAAATCAAAGCTTTGTTACCTTGGATAAGTTATTTCACTTCTCTGAGTCTCACCGGCTGATTTGCAAGAACTCAGTTAAATAAAGCATTTAAAATTCTTGGCACACGGTAGATGCTGAACAAATGCTGGTTCCTTTCTCCCTGAGGCAGTTATCATCAAAATGTTCTCTGGATTTTACTGCCGGCAAAAACAAATAAGGTTAAATAAAAGTCAGGGGTGAAAATAAGGGGAATTACAGAGTTTTTGTTTTCCTTGGCTTTGTTTTCTTTCAGTTTTGCATAAGATGCAGAGAGTCTCTCTCCTCCAAACTTCAGTGAATTTGACGTTTTGTCATTCTCCAAGGTGAAATTTTTCAGCATTGATCTCTAGACAACTCTAGACATTTCTCATGGATGATTTTCACCTTGGATGGGGGTCTCAACCTTGTCTGCACCAATCTCCTGGTTGCACTCCCTCCAGGCCTAGCTTGAACTCCCAGAATTTCTTCTCTGGCTCAGTGACTTCTGCCATGGCTTCTGGGGGTCTGCTTGCACTAGACCCCCAGGAGGTGGACAGCATTTTCCTATGTACACTCACAGCTCCTGTCCTTCGGCTCCTGGCCTTACTCTGAGCTGTAGCTACTGCCCTGGCACTGTACTGATGGTGTGTAGTTTTCTGTCTCAAGCCTTTAGAGTTCCCCTGGTCCAGATTGAACTCCACCTGGAGTTCAGGTATCTTAAGTAGCTTTGCCCCAATCTTCTGTTACTTCTTCAGACACCTTCCTCTGCTTGCTGTTCCTTGAATATCTTGACGCTCCTTTCACTCTGGTTGAATCCCCCTTCCACCCTCAAGGATGGGCACGGCCGTCACTTCCAAGGCTCAAGCCATAGTACTTTTCTCCCTCCTGTAATCACATAGCATGTGTGATCATCTTCATTATAAGACTTAACAATGCTTGTTAGTTTCCTGTGTGTCCCCAACAAGACTTGGAGTTCTCAGGGCCAACGGGCTATGAAAAATGAATCTTCATTGAATTCACAGCCCTGGTACCTGTGCCCCAATGCATATAAAGAAGGAGACAGGGAAGGAAGCAAAAAGGATTTACAGACATGCTGAAGGATAATGACAGGAATGGAACTATGAGTAGATCCTTCAAGCTTCATTGTCTTGATGCCACTGGGAACTGACCGTATATGAAGTCCAAGAGTTTCAGAGACTTAACTAGAATCAGCAATGGGCTGGGAGAATGGCCTGCTGGAATCAGCGGGAGCCTCACAGACCTGGGGGAGAGTCTTCACTCCATCACTTAGTAGCTCTGTGATCTCATGCAAATTGTTTAAGTTCTCTGATGCTTACTTGCATTTTTGGTAAAAAGGTGGTTAGTATCATCTACTTAGAGATAGTGCATTTGACCTGTATATATATGGTTAACATACCCAATGTGTGAGTGACTTTAGCGTGTCCCTTGCATATATCCGCTCCATGGTCTGAGTTTATTGCATCTGCCCTCTGGTTGCCATCATCACCATCATTAATAAACATTAATGTGCCAGACACCGTGGTGGGCATTTTCTGTACATTTTCTTCTTTAATTTTTCCCCAATAACCCTGTAAGATAAGAGGTTGTATTGTCGTACATACTACACAGATGAGGAAACTGGGGATTAGAGAATGTAGGTGACTTGCCCAATATTTTCCATAATAAGTAATTGGGATTTAAAGGCAACCAGTCCTACTGTGGAACCTGCACTCCTCCCCCCCGCCCCCCGACCACCCTATATGTTACTGCTGGTGTTGTCAGGAAACAACTAGGGGAAGTTGTCCTGGGTAATGTGGGAGCCTTAACAGAATGTGTGGAAAATGCGTTTTCTACCTTAAAAAACACTGTATTTCAAGTTCCCAATTCTACCCAGGAATGGACCAAAGGACCAAATAATCCTAACACATTAATAATCCTAATACATAAATTATAAGCTTAAATCATGAGACCACTGAGCATAACTTAGGGGCAGCATGAAAACTGGTTTGGGAGGTGGAATTTAAAGGATTTTTTTTTTTTTTTTTTTTTTTTTT
>NW_020175536.1:4257626-4298876 GCF_003031525.2 Neophocaena asiaeorientalis asiaeorientalis | reverse complement strand
GAGATGGATTTTAAAGATTTTTTTTTTTTTTTTTTTTTTTTCTTAAAGCTGTCAGGTAAATAGAAATCTACAGCGGTCTAGTATGTTTTTTCTTCCCTGCTGGTCTATAACCTCCTCAAGGATAGGAGAACGTCTTCTGAGGTGCGTTTGTAGACTCATCTCATTTGCTACTCATAGCAACCCAGCGAGGTAGGCAGGGCAAATGACATCCTTCTTTGTGAACAGGTGAGGTGGCTGAGGCTTTTCGCAAGGGTGAGTTATCCGAGGTCACACAAGTGATTAGTGACAGGTCTCTTGCCTCAGCGTGCATCTTCTCCCAAACGCCTATTTTAATGGGATGGCACTAGACAGCTGCAACAATTTGCACACAATGAAATCTTCAGCAAATATTGATTGGCTGACTTGGCTCCAAACAAGTGAAGATACTTGTCACTGTGATTTCCATGATTTCTCCTAAAGTAGTTTAGAGGCACATTATCTCCAGTTTGCCCATGTGCAGGTAAGAAGCAGAAATCAAACCATCGATCAGTTTTGAAAGTCTTTTCCTCAGGCACCTACAACTTTTCAGAGCAAGGAAGTTTGCTGTTTGAGTCAATGGCTAACACATGCTCTCCTGCCTTTAGTCATCACTGGGAATAATCTCCTTGCAGCTAGTAAATGTAGTCCATATTGGAGAGGTTGTCCAACCAACTCCAGCGACTTCTGAGACATAACATCCACTGGAAGGTCCTGAGAGAGTAATAGAACTATGTACACAGTACACTATTTTTTCAGACCCTTGACAGAGTAGTTTAATAGAGTTCTTTGTAGTGCGAGCCATGTGGGATGGGGAAGATTTTGGTCCTGAGCTCTTAGCGATTTGAATCCAAATCAGCTGGTTTAAATCAGAGTTGAGGAGACATTTCCAAGTTTTAGCTATTAATTTTGGTAATCTGGAAAATCTTCCTTATAAGTGCATTTTCTCTGGTGCAGATCCATCCAAAAGATGAGCACTGACAATTTTCAGTGCAAAAAACTGGGGGGCTGTGGATTGATTAAATCTCTTGTGCAGGGTATTGGGTGAAGGCCTGGATTGGGATCGCTACCATCACATAACCACCCTGTCAGCTGCCCCACCTACTGAATGAACATTTAATAAAAGCCAATGGGTTTTACAGCATATGTACCCTTTTACTTAAAGAATATTCCAGCTGAATTGAGATTTTGCTCACGATTCTATCCCCAGTGCCTGGCACATAGCAGTCAGTAAGTGTTTGTTGTATGAATGTAATGTCATGGACCTTTGCCATCTGCTCCCCCTGCCTCTCCACCTCACCCCTGCTCCCTCCCTCCCCTCTTTTAACCCTGGCACCCTCCTTTACAAGCACCAGACTTTCTACTGCCTCTTGGAAAACCTCTTCTCCCATAACTCTTCTCCTGCCTAGTGATCTTATTCATCCTGTGAACCCAGATCACATGCTATTCCTCTGTGGGACCTTCTATGACACCTTTCCAAGGCGGAGTTCACAGCATCCCCATCTGTGCCTCTCTTTCCCCTGCACACCCTTCCGTGGCCGTATCTTTCACACTCCACGGCCGTATGTCAAAGTTCCTCTGAGCTGTACCCCAAGTGCAGGGCCTCTGTTCTAGTCACGCTGGTGGTTCTGTCTCTAGGGCAGTGATGGGCACGCTGCAGACACTTGCCAATTACTTGTTGGATTGAAGGAAGGAAGGAAGGAATTCAGCACCTAGCCCAAAGGTATTAGTCTTGCAAACCACTTTAGGAAAAGAGGGAGGAGGTTAAGTTTTACTCTCTGAGAATAGGGTTTGAAGAGACCCTTCCGTGCTGTTGGAGCCTGAAGGCAACACTCCAGAGCTGGGAAGTACTATTATATGCCCAGCATTCACAGTGGTAGGTGATAGTCATAAGGAGATTTCACGCACTTGCACTCCGTCCTCCATCCCCTTCACTGTGATTACTTAAACACTTAACATGCCACAGCATGGTCTCTGTTTAGCTTCCTCACTTGAGTAGAGCATGTTTTGCACGGAATCTGACTTTGGTGATGGAGTTCAGCTGCATTTGTCTAGAGTTTATCTGGAATTCTATAGCCCAGTTTTGCATCTCTATTACCTGTTTCCTTAGGTCCCTGGGATTCCCCTTCCTTATGAACTTGATGTGTATCCAGCGACACACTTCATCTTACTTCTCCACTGTGGTGGGTTTGGTTTCCATCCCCTCTTAGTCTTTTCACTCCATCAGAGAAGGGACCACAGCTGTTTCTCTGCTGCCTGGCACTTAATTGAGGTCTGAGCCATTTTTGTTTGATAAGTGAATCTCTGTCGGGAGGTTTATTTTTAGTGAAAGGATTCAAATCAAAGTTAATGTCTGTGCATTTTAAATACCACCAGCAGGTGTCTAGTGCAGAGCTTTGGGTTGGGAAAATATCATTTTAGCCTGGAAAATTCGATACAAATAGAAACTAAAGTCGATGCGGCTCTGGCACAAACATTTCTCGCTTAACTCCCCTGTGAGGTAGGTGCCATTCTCAGCTCAATTTTTATGAAGGAGGAAACCGAAGCCCTTGAGAAGTGTAATTGTTGGCTGAAGGTCACACAGCTGGTTCATGACAGAGTCAGACCTTGACCCAGGTCTGTCTCCAAGACTTTCTGATATGACATCACCTGGTAATTATTAAGGTGACACAGCTTAAATTGGTCAGATACCATTAACCAATAGGACAAGGATACTGTATAAAGGAATGCAGTTTTGGGGCTTTTTTGTAAGGTCTTGCTTAAAAGCAAAGGTGGACTAAAGGGCTTCTCAGAGTTTCCTCTTTCCCCACTGCTCTGCAATTCGATGCAACTTTGCATGACTTGTAATGTTTAGTGCCGGTGTACTTATAAAGGCTATTTTGGTGTCATTCATAGAGTAAACATTTGTTGAAGACCTACTATCTTTTTGATACAGAAGTGACTGCTATATGTCCTATGACCTTGAATAGATATGTTAAAAGGGATAATTGCTGTATAGCATGTGAGTGCTTTATTAGCGGTACAGAGAATTTATTATGGAAATCTAGTGGATGGAGTGACTAATTCTGCTGGGGGGAGGCAGGAAAGGAATTGGGAAAGTCTCCACATGGTGTGAGCTGATCTAATCCTTTGAGATGATTTTCTGAGTGGTAGCTCGGGACCATGTATTTTATCACAATTTATAAAGGGCAACTGTCATCTACTATCCAAATGTTAACTATGATTGGTAACCAAGTGAAATCTTGCTAAATCGTACCCAGCAGAGTATACCTTTAGTAATCAGGGATTTAACACCAACGGTTCTTGAATAAGAACTGCTCTGAGGGTACCTGATATGAGCACTTCCTAATTTTGCTGAGAATCCAGTTGTAATCTCCTGGCTTTGGAATGCTGCATGGAAGCAAAGGATACGCAGCGTGAGTGAGCCTGGCTGACTTCCCAGCAGTCACATCTGAACTTGGCTTTGTTGTTCTCCATGGCACCTTGAGTCACCTTGTACATGAGCAAAGCTTTGATTGCTTTGTTGCAAATGACCATCATTTGAAATATTACATCTTGAAAAACTTGGAAAGCCAGTTATTAACTTGTGCTGGAAGGGAATGCACAAAAAAATGTGACTTGTCAAAAAAGTGATGATAGCATAGAAGTTGAAGAACCTATAACAGCATCTGAGACTTGGAGTATTAATGCAGAATATCCTTTCCCTTTACAAATGTCAGGGGTCTGATAGATGTAGAAATTTTTCATACTCAGATTGAGATTGTACTGAGGCCTATGTTGTAAAATTGAAAATGTTTTTAAGTCTTCTTGGGCTTTCACATTCCACACTGTATCCACAGACTGAGAAAGTGCATGCAATGTAGTAGATGCTCAATAAATATTTGTTGACTGGAATTACAAAGGCTCATTGACACAAATACTAAGACTCATCACACACATTGCATATTTATTTTTTCCTTTAAGGATCAATTCCCAAAGATTTGTATTGGGCCATAGAACATTACTTTAGATTAAGTTATTATATAATTTAGTTTAACTTTAGATATCTTATTATCATGAGGTAATTTTTCTTCTAAGGACAGATTTATCTTGAAGATTATAAATAACCTGCACCTATTGGGACAGCATTGATGCTCTAAAGTGCTGACCAACATGATTTGATTGTAAAAGGAATTTGAAGAAGGAAAAACAAGATGAAGTGTTTTCAAATAATGACGTCTGGTAACTCACATTAAGTATCTAATGTGCATTTTTCCTTTGTGTTTCTCTTTCTCTCCCAGAAAACAGCCTTCTTGCAGGATTCCCCCTTATCAGAACAAAGTAGTAAGAGGTAATTTTTTCAAGCCAAATGTGACAGAACACACATCAGCATTCAGGAATGAGGTTTTAGCAGTAGGTAATAGTGTAATCGGTTTTGCCAGAAGCAGGATGTACAATCCTATTAGAGTTGGGGAAAAGGAAAAGTATCACCTTAATTTACCTCCGGGGAATAGAGCAATAACTTGGGGTACCTAGGGCTGCCTGTGTAAAGATACTTCAATCATATAGTAAAAACATTTTTAGTCTGCTGCCTGCTTTAGATGCAGGAAGACTCCCCTAAGTTAATAAATGAAATTCATCCAGCACACAGTCTGGCAATGATGATATGCTCTTCTTAATCTTTGTCAACATTAAATCTGTGTAAGAAATTTAGCAGGCTACAGTGAGATCAATTTCCCCCCTACATTCCCTATGTTTATTGTAGAAAAATTGGACTGTGGCCTTTGGATGGAGTTGATACTACACAAGAAAGAATTGCTCCAAAATTAAGGGATGTCAGAGTTTCATTTCACAGCCTTCAGATAGAAGCTGCTTTCTATTGTCTTGTACCTTTGGGACTGAACTCATTATAGTAACCATCAAACTAGAAAGTCTTCAGCTGGGGGTATTTCTCTGTTTGCTCTTTGGCTGTATGGAGAATGTGATCTTTAATTAGTTCAGGTGGTAAAATATTGTAGAGAATTTCCCAGGCACACTTTGCTTTGTCGTTTAGGTCAGCAAATGCAATTCTGTTTTAATTGTGGCTGAGCTATTGTCTTAGACTGGTATTCCTAGAGTGCCTTTTACCAATTAATGGTAATATACTACTGGGAAATCATGTTGCCTTGTGGAAACCCGTTAATAGCAAGGCCCTAATAGGCTGTCTATTAATAGTAACAAAAAGTCAAGGATCTAATGCCATTAAATGGCGGTATTCATGTGTGAAAGCCTTCTAGTAGCTACTTTAAGATTTCACCAGTCAACTGTGTGTGTGTGTGTGTGTGTGTGTGTGTGTGTGCGTGTGTGTGTATGTAGGCACGTGCATGCGCGTGTTTTCTTCCTGTCTCTTTCTCTTTTCTTTGTCTTTCTGTCGGGCTCTTTTCTAATAAGAATTTCCATTTTCTGTCAACCCTATGATTGATTGGGTTCAGGGAAGCAACATGTACCAGTCCTTGCCTTTGCACCCGTACTTCACATGTGTGGCGTTTTATTTCCTCTCCTGCCTCTTGGCTTATCATCAATTCTAGCAGTGAATTTTGACACGTGAAAATTAATAATCATTCAGTGAAAATGAATATGGTGACCTTTGTGCCCACACGATGTAGTAAAAGGAGAGGGATGCAGTGCTCATGAACTCGTGGAGTTTACAGTTTCATGAGAGAAGCAAAAATGGATGCTTTTGTGGGTGTGTATATATATTTCCATCTGCTCAAATAGTCTGTCAACTTATAACGGTTTAATGTAACTGCATGCTTTTTACATTTGCATGTGATATGCTCCTGAGAATAAGAGTTAATTTTATGAAAGACAGAATTAAGAATCGAAGTGACCTCTCTAGGCTGGAAAGCTGGGCCCAAAGCAAGGCAAGGAAATATTATAGGGACACAAATAAAACTTTCATTGAGGTTCAGAAGTGTGGTTGTAGAAATGCAGGGTGGAAAGATGGCCTGGCAGTTCATTTGAAAACTACTTTGATACTTTCGGTGACCAAAACCTGGAGATGAAGCAGAGTGTGAGGTAGTTTGTTTCCAAGGAGCTTAACACAGCTTCCAAGGACAGGGATACACAAGTGTGGTTTTAAACAAACCAGTTCTCCAGTAACCTGGACAGGCCACACGCATCAGGAGTATTGCATTAAGGGATGTTTTCAGATTGAATATCATCTAAAAGAAGATGAACAGCATGTGAAAAATGGGTAAGAGACATCACGTAAGAGTGGAGTCCAAAGACTACTAAGAATGTTGACTCCAGAGAAGAAAAGACAGAGTGGAGAGAGTCATTCATCATATTAAGTTATGTGAGGTAGAAGAGACTGAATATATACTCTGTACTGTTTCAATGGGTGGAAAGTGTAGGCAGGCAAATATGTGGGCCAGATATGAGAAACGGCTTTCTAACAGTCACAGCTGCCTATTGATGGAGCAGGAGGGTTTGGGGAGTAGGAAGCTCATGAATATAATGGGCCTTCAAACCCGGACCAAAAGGATGCTACAAGTTGAGGCCTGCCACAGGTGGATGTTTGGATTTGATGATCGTGATGTAACTTACCGTGTTGAAGGTCTCAAGATGTGCCAGATGGACATGGGAGCAAAGCCTGATTCTCTCACTTACTAATAATATGGCCTGGAAAACATTATTGAAACTTTCAAACCTGTTTTCTCATCTATAAAATGGGTTTAATGCAGTGTTTATAAGCACTCAATAAAAGGTAGCTGTCGCTCTAACCTTATATACCTATCTTCTTTGCTTTAGTCTGGGAAGTGAGTTTAAGATCAGCTGATGAAATGCTAATACAGTGCTCAGTTCACAGTTCCTTGGTATTGTTAGCCAGGGTTTAATTTACAGCTGAACATCAAGCAATTTGAATGACAAAGGGTGGCAAGGACAAAAAAAGAGTGCCAGTCTACTTTGCTTAGTGATGTCCAGTGAACGTGGAGAGTGATATTTGATTCTTACATTTTAGGCCATACTTGATCATAATAACATATTACCTTACATAACAATAGTAATACTTTAAAAATAATAATATACAAAACAATTAATTGCTAGCATTTAAAGAGTGTTTATTATATACCAGGCACTGTGCTAGGCATTTTAAATAGTAAACAGTGTTCCCTACCATTATCTTAATAGGTGAATTAAGCACATTATATTATTTAAAGCTCAAGTAACTTTATGAGGTGCCGTCCCTATTTTATAGATAAGGAAACAGGCAGAGAAGTTGTTTCTTGCACAAGGGCACATCATCAATAAACGACAGAGATAAAATTAGGATTTTTCACCTGCATTTTCACCATGCTTCCTGACTTCAGAATTGGAGTCCTTTACAGTTGGTTTATCAGTGGTTTTCTACCTTATTTGGCTATCAGCCTCAGTAAAAAATACATTTAAATACATTTTGTATCACAACCCACTGTACTTACTCTTTCTCTCATTCTCACACATACAAGTTTTACAAAACACTATTTATCCTTATCACACAGAACACACTCTGATTTTTCCATCCTATTATATTTCATTCAAAAAAATATACAGGTTGGACCTATTAAATTGATTTCATATCTTACTAAGTGATCATTACTAATTATAATTTAAAAACTAATGCACCCTTTTTCTTTCTCTTCCTGTAGGAAGAAAAAGTTCTATACGTTGGATAAATTATAGGACTCATATATGTAAACGGATTTGCTTCTTACTCTTTCGAGGTGGTCTCGTGAAACAGTGTTGTTTCATAACGGCAGAGGTTACAGTGAAGGAGAAGCACATTATATGAATCATGTTGTCCAAATGAATTACTGCTGTCATCTGAATTAAAACAGATACATTGTTCCAAATCAGAGTCCTAAGTGACTTGAACATTTACATCAGAGATTGTGAATTATTATGTAATGGAAGCTAAATAGTTGTAGTTTTTCATTTTAGAACAGCCATAGCTGTCAGGTCCAGATCATACACAAAAGCTAGTTGTGCCATGAAAAATACAATGTAATAGCCAGAAGACCGCACAGATTCCATGAACGAGCCAGACTTCTTGGGAGGTCGGTGCTCAGACTCGGGCATGGAGGGAGCAGGTCTAACTTACTTTAGTGATTTTTTTTCCACCCATCTCTTTTGGATGCTGCCCAGAGAATATGACTGTTTGTTTGATGGGCATTTGAAACCTTTCTGGTCTCTGCTCAGGGCTTGGATTTGATAGCAGAAACAGAAGTAAGGTATTCCAAAGGTCCGCTGGTTGTGAACAACTGTGACTTATGAGTTTAATACTGGTTCTCTGCAAGAAATCATGCAAAGGACAGATCAGTTCTACCCACTAAAAGTAAAGCATTTTTATAGCTGATTTAAAAATCCTGTATCAGCCATGTCTTTGAAGCATTCCTTGAACTGGTTATGAATGAATATATTACACATTTGCCTCCTCTTCCTTGCTGTAATTTCTCTTTTCACAAGAACAGTTATCCTGTTATCTTGGACTTTACGATCTTCCCAACAAGATTTACCTGTTGGCACGTTCCCTGGCAGGACATTTCTGTGAATGGCTGCAGCTCAGGAACGGGTTTTCTTTTCATCCGGTTCACACCGGCTAAGTGATTATGTGTGTCAGGGACCAAGTGCACAGAAGATGAATAGGACATTGGCCCCCTTTAAGACACTCACTGAGGTGTCAGACATACAAAAAAATACTGGAAAAGAGTGTATTCAGTGCCGTAGTAAAGGCAGCTATAAATATAGTGGTAGAATAAGTGGCCAAGTCTGTTTTGGGGGTTAATGGCTTCACAAAACAGGAAGTGCTGAATTTGTGTCTTAAAGGTGTAGGAGGGTGGTTCTTCCAGACAGAGGGGACAACACGAGCAATTCTAGGGTGTCTGGAGTGTCCAGCTGGATGGGGCAGGGGGTGGCAGGAGATGAGATTGGAGAGAGGAGTGGAAAGGTCTTTGAGATGGCCATATGCGCCTACTAGAGATTGCCGAGGTAGACTTGCTGTCTCCTTCGAACTAACTCTGGATTCTGGGGTTCACCCGCTCATGTACAAACCAAGTTTTTCTGAGCAAAGGCTCTCAGGTCTCTGCTGGAGAGAATGGCTCTGGCTGACTCTCCCTCTGCAACTGTTCTCGAACTTGCTAAGACTTTCTGTTGGAGACTGAGCAGATGTTACACTTGACTCATGACTTTGGCTGTTTGTTTACATCTCTGGTCGCAGCTTCCGGTTACGCACCAGATGCACGTTGGAGGAGCTGAAGCTGAAAGTTCCAGTGTGGTGCTGGTATGTGTCGCTGCCTTCTCTGGGACTGTCTCTGCAGTGGGGTGAGGTTACTGATCCACCTCTACTGCAGCTTTATGTGGGTTATGTGAAGACCGTGACACCCAGTGAGAAGCTTAGACTTTCTCAGCTGGGCCTCCTGCTATTTTAATTAAACTTTGCTTTTAGCAGCTCTTCCTGTTTCCTGTCTGCTGGGGCTAACTAGGTGCTTTTTTTTTTTTTTTTTTTCTTGCTTTTTAACTCATTGCCATATGTTGGCCACTGTTAATGGATTTATAATAATTCTTGGCTGGGCTCTTCCTGCACAGCCATCAAAGCTCCATTGGAAGTAGAAACACCATTCACTCATTCAACAAATATTTAATGTTCAAGTATTTTGTGCACAAACTGTCAGGGGCTTTTTGAGATGGGCTCTTTGAGATAGGTGCTGGGTCTGTGTTGAGTAAGACAGGCATGATCCTCTCTGCCCTGGGGGATATTACAACCTAGTGGGGAGATAGACACCAAGCCCAGAATTAAGGTCACATGCAATGAAACCTGTTCCTCGGAAAGGCAAGGCAATACCTCTGTGCCTATAAAGCATCCCTAAGGCTTTGAGCAGATAGCTGGTCAGAATGGACCCCAACACAAAAATTCCCTATGCAACCTACAGTCCAGGATGATCTCCTGAAAATCCAAGGTTATTCTTGTGTTCTCTTTATATTAGTTTTTTAAAATTTATTTTATTGAAATATACTTGATTTACAATGTTGTGTTAATGTCTGTTTTACAGCATAGTGATTCAGTTCTATATATATTTGCATTCTTTTTCATATTCTTTTCCATTATATTTTATCACAGGATATTGAATATGGTTCCCTGCACCATACAGTAGGACCTTGTTGTTTATCCATTCTATATATAATAGTTTGCATCTGCTAATCCCAAACTCCCACTCCAGCCTTCCCCCATCTCCCCCTTGGCAACCACAAGTCTGTTTTCTATGTCTGTGAGTCTGTTTCTGTTTCATAGATAAGTTCACTTGTGTCATATTTTAGATTCCACATATAAGTGATATCATATGGTATTTGTCTTTCTCCCTGCATTCTCTTTAATGCCACATTTCCCATGTTGTTCTCTGCTGTTGCAATCTTCCATAGGTACCTGGGATTTCACCCCTTTTGGACTCTGAAGTGTAGATGCAGGAAAGCAGGAATGGTGGGTGTAGCAATGCCCATGAGAACCCAGAGGCCTCCTTTCTGAACACCTCCTCTCTTCTCTTTGACCTTATTTTGTCCATATTATCTGACAAGGAGCTATGCTAAGTTTAACTTAGAGCCACATTTGTTGAGTGACACCTCCCAAATACCAGTCTTATACATTTTAATTTCAGTGACTAAACTTTCCTTTGGCTATTGGAAGTTTATCAGTAATGTCCACACACTGTCTGTACTAGCATCAGAACCCTTCGTGGGAGCCATTCACGTACATGTTTTAATCAGTATGTTAATGGAATATCATATGATAAAATAATTTTCAGATTATCTTGAATTTGCACAGTAATACAGCGATCACATTATTACTGCTTCGTTTTCCGAGCTCGTAATATAGTCGTTTCTGATCCCATGCATATTACTTGAGTCACATTATGGGCAGTATCTAAATTAATGTTCTTACAAAGGGGAGAAAAATCAACATGATTTTTCATCTCCATGTTGAGAAAAGTGCGGAGCAATTTGTTCACAAATCTCAATAATTTGTCCTAAAACTAACATTTACCTGTATTGCTATTTACACAGCTTAGAATTGCTAAGCACTTTTAAATATAGAAATTTTGAAAAAGCTTTCCTACCTGCAGCATAAAATCAGCATGGTAACAACAGACTAGTCTTAATAGCAGTGTTTGTTCCCTCTTCTTTTCAGTTCTCACTGCACGTCAACAGCTACATGTTTACCAAAAATGCCTTGTGCTGTGCACACTGATTTTGAGGACTATAGCTAGATGAGGACTGTGCATTTGTTTTCTCCTCCAAGGCTGATCAGACAGAATGAGTATTTATCTGTGTCCTGTCAATGCCTCTGGTACTGTCGACAGAGCAAGTGGGCACATTTCATCTCAGTTATGAATAGAAGATGAATCTGGGGTGGTGTGCGCTTGTCAGAGGTTAGAACCATTTAATGGGATGAAACGCGAATGAAAATTGGAAAACAATCCAAGGGATCTATAGAAGATGAGAATGGGGGAGACTCAATTAGCGAAAACCAGACACTTTCCTCCTTCTGGGCCCTGGTTTCTTTGGGCTATTGTAGGTGCTTATTTGGTTATAAATAGGAAAACAAAGAGTTTATTGTTTCCATTGTGAAGAAAGGTAAGGTGATTTCAAGGATTTTATTCATGTGCTCTGATGGGCATGTATAGTCCCTACAACCTAATCAACCTAACTTAATTACTTAAGTATGGCATTGTCTGTGTGATTTCCACAACATTGATCAAAGGAAAAGACAATTTAGTGAGATTTAACCTGGAAGGATGAAAGAAGACAGAAGTTCTGTAGGGTACTTTTCTCCTAGGTAAGCTTTTATAAACGTATCCTAATAAACGTAGTTATTAAGTTTTTGGCCACATATAGCAAAAAGCAACCACAATACTAACCTTAGACCCTGATCCAGCTTTCTTTGTTTGCTCTGTGTTTCACTTCCATCACCTAGATTGTGTTTTTGCCAAGGGACTCAATTCAGCTATTTGGGTATCAGATATGCAGTTATCTGTGCAACCTCAGGAAAAATATTTTCTTGGTAAATATCCACTCAGCTGTGAAAGCCAGAGTGCATTCACTTGAGAAAAGAATAAGTGAGCTGTATGCTTTCATTATTTTATTAGGAAGCTACTGAAGGCTATTGCTCCCTGTGGGGTGGTAGATAAGAGCTTTGTATCTGGGTGGATGCGGCTTGACTTATAGTTTCCATATTCTGATAATAGGAGAAATCAAAAAGAAGGAAAAAGCGTTCCCTTTAACTTGGAGAAAAAGTTTTCCAAAAGGGAAAATTTCCAGAAAGTTCAAGTGGAGAAGTCCCATTTTTAAGAGTGGACTTTGTACCATCCTGCATTGCTTGCAGAGTAAACACAGGAGCTTTTGAGAATACGCCTGTATGTGCACACACTCCAAAGCATTTACCCAGTCATTTTGGTTCAGGGGGTCTTTCTTCAAGTCTAACTTCTTGAAAGTGAAAAGCCTTTTCTAAGCAAAACTCACATTCCCAGTCTCAGATTTTTTTTTATTTTTTATTGTATCTACATAAGATCATGGATAACTAAATATAGTGTGGTAAACATTTCACAGTATATATAAGTCAAACCGTTATGCCATACACCTTAAACTTATCCTGGGATGTACGTCAATTGTATCACAATAAAACTGGGGGAAAAAAATTTAAAAATTTCCCAGTCCAAATGAAGACTTTTATAGAGCTAGTCTGCTCAGAGGATCCAGGTGTCCTTTATGCTGAATGAAATTTGGTAGTAAATAAGTCTAAATATTGGATTAAAGTATGACTAATATCTAATATCTAATGTTACTCGAAGAGCTAAAGGTTGTGCTCTGACATTTCATTTAAAAAAATCCCACAGCACTTTTCAAGGCTGAAGAATTTGGTTTTGTGGACAGATTTTAATTTAATTAAAGTTGTGCCTCATGTAAAGTCTTTCCTTTCAATAAATTTTTTAACACCATTGTATTTCTGGTGTATCCGTGGGGAGGAAGGCGATCTTCGCGTCTTACTCTTCCGCCATCTTCAAGGTCCCCCATCTGTCAATGTTTTATCTCACCACAAAAACATGGCATTTTGTCATTGAGTCCAATGGTTAAAATACAATGAGGAATGGATTAAAGGTTTTTATAAGGTCAGCTGTTACCTCTATAGATGGTAAATTGAAGATTTTAAAAAAATTTTGGGTTTATTTTTAATTAATTAATTAATTTTTATTTTTGGCTGCGTTGGGTCTTTGTTGCTGCACGCGGGCTTTCTCTAGTTGCAGCGAGCAGGGGCTACTCTTCATTGTGGTGCCCGGGCTTCTTATTGGAGTGGCTTCTTTTGTTGTGGAGCACAGGCTCTAGGCACGTGGGCTTCAGTAGTTGTGGCACACGGCCTCAGTAGTTGTGGCTCACGAGCTCTAGAGCGCAGGCTCAGTAGTTGTGGTGCACAGCCTTAGTTGCTCCCCGGCATGTGGGATCTTCCCGGACCAGGGATGGAACCCGTGTCCCCTGCATTGGCAGGCGGATTCCCAATCACTGTGCCACCAGGGAAGTCCCTATTTTGGGTTTTTGTTTCACCAACAATAACACAGATCTTATAAAGATTTAGTCAAAAATGTGATCAGAAACTGCTGGTAAGATTATAATTAGTGTAGCCTTTCTGGAAGACAGTTGATTCAAATACATTTAAAAATGTACAGACCCTTTGACTCATCGTTTCTGCTTCTAGGAATTTATCCTAAGAAATAATTGAAAAAAGATACAGATGCAAGGTTATTCATCTAAGCATGAGTTATAATAGTGAAAAATAAAATATGACCTAATAAATGACTTAGCAAGAGGGCCTTCATTGTATAAATGATAAACACTGTGTGAGTATTTCAACAAGTATTTATTGAGCATCTAGTGTGTACTAGCCACTCCTCTGGGGTATACAACAGAGATGCAACATAGAAAACTCTTGAGTGTAGGGAGCTTACATTTTATTATTAGTGGGCTAATGGGCAAGTGGGCATTACTACACAGGCATTAAAAACAAAACGTATAGAATTACAGTTATCAATATGGAAAGCTGTTCAGTAGACGATGGTACGTGAGGATCCACAATTACAGAGAAATATGCTGCTTTGGAGTGAAAATAATATAGGACAAGGCAATACATCAAGGATATTAACAGTCATTATCTCTGAGTCATGAAATAATGAGTGTTTTAAAAACATTTATTTTGCATATTTTCTTCTACAATGAAGTTTTATTTTGTTTTCAACACAGATTTACCTAAGTAACCAATGTGAATGCTCCAAAAGCTTCTGCTAGGCAAAAGAGTTCTTCATTATTTTTCTTCTTTCCCTTTCTTTCTCCCGTTCTTCCTTCCTTCCTTTCATTCTCTCTCTCTCTCTCTCTCTCTCTCTACTATCACTGAAACATAGGAATAGACAGAAACTTCAGCTTCCCTCAGAGAGCTATCCTTTTGTTCCTCTCCATTACTATCAGATAATATTTCTAGGTATCTAACCAAAATGCTTTGTGCTGAAGTTTATGCTCAGTTCTTCTAAAGAAACAGAATCCAGCTAATTACTGCCCTTCGTGAAGTAACCTCCATGTTTTTAGACACTTAACAAAATTACTTCTTGACTTTATTGCATATATTGAGATCATTTTCTCCATTGCTTTAAATTTCAATCTTCCTTTCTATTCGGCTGTGAGGATCCATATCATTTTGCTGGGTATGGGGGTATGCAAATTAGCACAGACCACAGAAAGAATCTGAGGCTGGGAATAATCTGGGTTACAGAAAAGAAGAAAAAAAAAAAAACAAACAATAATGCAAGCTGGATGTGTCACTCACAGCCTGGTCCTCTGTCCATTTCCTGTTTTTAGGCTGTTGACACCTGGTGCCAGCTACACAGACCAGAATTACTGAAGAGAGAGCACAGGTGTACATTTTGAGTCCACTGAAAACAGGTCCCGAAAAGTTTGTCTTTAAGAAAAAAATCAAATACCAAATGTATGTTTACTGAGCGCACGGAACTTCACGTGAAGCTTTCGAGCACGCAGCTAAGTTTTAGAATTTCTGGGTCCCAAACAGACAAGGAGAGCTGTCCATTTTCATTAACTCCAAATAAAAGCTTGAATTCAGCCTGCAGCCTTTCACCTTAATCTAATGTGCAGATCTCCAGTTTTGAGCCTTGTGAAATAACACGGAATGAAGGCGGCTTGCATTTCAGGACATAATTGTTCCCCACGACTGTGCTGTGGATGTTTGCTTCTCCTTCTGCAAAGATGAAAGATAGCTAATCAGTAGGAGTTGGCATGAAGAGGAGGGAACAGAGTAGAACAAAAGTGTCTGGTGAGAATCAGTGGATGAGAGGCCAGAGAGAGAGCACCTTGCTGGTTCTCTATCTGGAGGCCCGGGACTTTAATTCTGGCTGCCTATGGTGTGTGCCTGTGGGCAGTGCAGCATTTAAGTGCATGATAAAA
Source organism: Neophocaena asiaeorientalis asiaeorientalis (assembly GCF_003031525.2). Lineage (NCBI taxonomy): Eukaryota > Metazoa > Chordata > Mammalia > Artiodactyla > Phocoenidae > Neophocaena > Neophocaena asiaeorientalis. The sequence goes on along the minus strand of NW_020175536.1, from coordinate 4,283,372 downwards.
TCAACTGATGTCTTCATCAAGCTGCATCTTGGCTTTAAGCCTTGAAGATGTTACCATGACACCATCCTTATTCTTGGTAGTAAAGGGACAACTCAAAACTGGACATGGTTTTTAAGAAAATTATCTTATCACATAGGATAATTCACAGATGGAGTGTTGACTTTCAGAGCCACTTAACTATCAGTTCTGCATATACGCTAGAGAAGTCTAAAATCCATGACAAGCTCAGTCTATCTCATTTTATTCTAGCTAGTGATCACAGGCAAACAGGATAGCTAGATGACTCATTTTGTTTTTCCTAATGTAGCTTATGCGTCAGAGTGCTTGTCTGTAAAAGAGCCAGACATCCCAACTTGCCTGCATTTACCAAATATTATGATGTTATCCTTCATTCATTTATTCAACATTTAGAGTGTTCCAAATTTCTAGCCACCATCCTAGAATAGAGAAAAACAAGATAGAATGGTCTCTGCCCATAGGGAGCATGTCGTAGATTGGGAAAGGGACAAAAACAAAGTGCTAAGATAAAGGCAGATGGGGGCCACCCCAGACCCCTGTCTGGCTGGGTGAGGGGTGTTCTCTGAATCTGAAACCTCCTTGAAGAACAGAGAAGAAGGTTTGGTTTGGGGAGACAGGGGCTGAAGGAGCAGTACGTGCAGACTCCTTTGTACAAAAGCAAAGGAGTACTGGATATTTAAGGAAGACTCGGTCTTCTAATTCTCCTGGTCTCAAACCATTCCAACAACTGAGAATCTTCTGAGAAGATATAAAAATGGATTCAGAATAATATCTTGCAGCAACTTTTAGAAATGGAGGAAAGTAATGAAACTATTGAATTTCCTGTTACTAAAGAGCTGATACCAACCCACTGAGAGCGCGGGGGCATGGAATTGCCTTCTTTTTCATGATAATGGACACATGTGGATAAGTCAGCAGGCAACTCCAGTAATGAAAAGAGTGCATACTCCGATTCACAGCTCCAGATTCCAGGCCTGACTCTGCCGCTTGATTAGCTGGGTGATTCACTTAAAATTCCCGATTTAAAAAGTGCCTTAAATTATATATTTAAATATATTATGTGTCAAATACGTGATATATAAAGTATATAAAAGCATATGCATATATAATACGTGTACGCTAAAATGTATTTGAAGCATTTTAAACATCTAAGTTAAGATTTTCTCCACCCGAAATTGTTCTATGCATCTTGGTTCATCCCATTTTAGCTGATTTCAGTTGATTTCAGTATATTTCAGAGTGGTAACAGTTATAGATATGACCATGGGTGTGCATGGACTGACCCTGGGTTGGGCCTGTGAGGATAAAATCCCCATTCTTCCCTTAATTATCACCACACTCTGCTCAGAATAGTGATCCTTCCTAAGACAATAAGAGCTTTATACAAGTCTGGGGATGAATAGGAAAAGAAAGAAAAATAGTAACTGTGTGATCCTCCTAAATAAAGGCAAGCAAGGGTTGGCTAAAGGGGGTTATGGAGCCCATGAAAGAATTCATATTCTCTCAGAAATAAATGTAGTTAAGTGTTTGATTCTTGAAGAAATAAGCAATTTAAAAATACATGTAGATGTTAACATTGGTGGAAGCTGGGTGAAGGTTGCCCAGGGACTCCTGTCCATTTCTTTGCACCTTCCTGTTAGTCTATAATTATTTCAAAATAAAAAGTCAATACAAATTTTAAATGCACTGAGAATTGGGAGTTAATATTTTGACTGATTGGGAATAAGAATTAAATATATATGCACAAGCAAATGTCTATTAGGGGTATCTACAAAGAATATGCAACCAGGGTGTTTTTAAAATTTTGTTGTCTTTTTTTTAACTGCCTCAGAATCTATAGTACTTATCCTGGCAGAGGGATTTTCATCATGTTATGGGCCCATAGCCTCCAAAGCACTCCCTGAACCATTTGTTGACAGGTCGTTTTAGAGCTGTTGTGGGTATTCGGTTGCCATTCTTCAGGGGCAAGATGTCATTTGAGACTTTGGGTGCCACATATGGGGATATGGCTGGAAAAAAGGTAAATTAAATAACCCAGTGTGTGATGGTCATCTGATTTGAGCAGCTCCACACATGTTTTTCTTTTCATCTCCAATATGTAGGGCTTATTCTATGAGAACAAGGTGCATATAGTTTTTCTAATATTTGTGAATAAGAAGGAACAATTACAGCTAATGTGCTTCATGCTGGGATCAACTAATTCCATTTCAAGCTGTGGACAGTTCTAATAAATAAATACTGTTTGTGTATCTGCTTATACAATTAAATATTAGGTTTCTCAAATAATTCTAGTCAGCTACTAGACTTATACAGCAAGTAAAGAAGAAACAGGAAAAGAAAAATTTTATAAACATAAGCTTATCTCAAAAATAAAAAAATCCCAGCTGTATTTCTAAAGATTTTTTTTTATTTTCGTGAGTATCAGCGTAAATTTGGCATCTCAACTGAATCCACATTGAACATTTCTGTGATAGGTGAAAATGCAAAGAGGTTAAGGATGTATCTGCATCTGGGATATTCCACCTGAGTTCTTTCTACTGAGCAGCGCTCCCTGAAATTTGCTAGAAGCTCACTGTGGATGGTTTATTTTTAAAATAAGATTTACTAATTGCTCATTCTTGGTTCAGAGCAGAGACAAGGAAGAAGAGAATAGAAGCCTATGTGGCACATGAGGAAGAAATTCTTAGTCTGGAGAAGAAAAACCATGGAGAGGGTCATTTTTTGATATTTGAAGAGCTATCACAGGTGAATGGTGGTTTGCAGACTTGTTCTATTTTATTCTAGGATATGAGTTAGGAAAACATTTAAATTAGAGAGACTGAAGTTTTGCCTCAGTGTGAAGAACTCTGCATTAGCTGAAACTCCCTAGTAAATGATGCGGACCCTGTCACCAAACTCAGAGCAGAGACTGGGTGCTGGGTCAGGCATCATGTGGGAGCATATACCTACTGATTATTAGGGGCTTGGTTATACCTATTGATCTTCGAAGTGCCTTCCAGATCTGATTTAGTGAGGCTGACTTATCTCATCTGTGATGTAAACTAACCTACTGCTGATTCAGTGTGAGGATTTAAATTCATACATGAACATTTTTTGAGCGTCTGCTACATGCCAGGCACTGTTGTATGCAGTGAGACCACAGTGATTAAGCAGCCAGATACTCTCCTTGTAGAATGTACTTTCTCTAACAGGCAGATGGAAGGAGACTCTTTTCTGGGGATAAACACTCCGGGACTGTGTTAGGTAACGGACTACGAATATGTCACAAACATTTATGTTCTGCATACTTTGATAAATAAAAAAAAGACTCTCTTTGCAGAGAATCAGTACTGTTGTGATTGTGTTTTTATACTCTACAAAGAAATACCAAGAAGTACCTTTTTATGATTTCTACAGTCAATTTGGAGAAGTCAAATAGGAAAGTATCATATTAACTCAACACTGTTTGCCCAATTAATGACACTTCTCTAACAGAGGGGAAAAAAGAATTTCTTTGGACATAAAATACTATGTGACTCTGATGTCTATATAGATTAAAAAGACAATAATGAGATATGGGGATATATGTATATGTATAGCTGATTCACTTTGTTATAAAGCAGAAACTAACACACCATTGTAAAGCAATTATACTCCAATAAAGATGTTAAAAAAAAGAGAAAATAATGTTGTTTTGGTGAGCAACCAGTCTCAAGTTTGACAGACCAGTGTTTGAGAATGGGATCTTCTGTTTACTGGCTGAGTCATCATTCATAAGTTACTTAACTTAAATCTCTTTCCTTACTTGTAATATGGCGATAAAAGTAGTAACTACCTCATGAGTGCTTGGCACTAAGAAATACTTGCTGAATGAATGATAGGTTTAAAAAAGGTAATGATGAATGCATTTATTGCACCTATCATAATCCCAGCACACAATGATTAAACAGTCATGAATGTGTAGGTGATGATAGTGGTTGTAAAACTGTCCCTATTTGGAGATAATATGATCATCTATGTAGAAAACACTATGGAATTTGTAAAAACCCTGTAATAACTAATAAGAGAGTATAACAAGGTTGCAACATACAAGATCAATATACAAAAATCAGTTGTATTTTTCTTTTTTTTTTTTTTGCGGTACGCGGACCTCTCACTGTGTGGCCTCTCCCGTTGCGGAGCACAGGCTCCGGACGCGCAGGCTCAGCGGCCATGGCTCACGGGCCCAGCCGCTCCGCGGGGCATGTGGGATCTTCCCGGACCGGGGCACGAACCCGTATCCCCTGCATTGGCAGGCGGACTCTCAACCACTGCGCCACCAAGGAAGCCCCAAATCAGTAGTATTTTATATACTAATAACAAACAATTGAAATTAAAATAATAATGCCATTTCTAATAATATCAAAATATGAAATGCTTAGGGATAAATTTGACAAAAGATGTGCTGGATCTGTGTTCTGAAACTATACAGCATTGCTTAGAGAAATACAAGAAAACATAAATTAATAAAGAGATACACCATTTTCATGGATCAGTAGACTCAAAGTTTTTAAGATGTCAGTTCTTTCCAAAATGATTTATAGAGTCATTATAATCCCAGTAAAAATCCGAATAGGTTTTTCTAAATTTCATATGTATTCTAAAGCTGATTCTGTGCTTCATATGGAAACACAAAGGATTTGGAATAACCCAAACAACTTTGGAAAAGAAGAGCAAAATTGCAAGACTGATACTTCCTGACTTCAAGACTAATTATGAAGCGTTATTAAGAAAGTGTGATATTGATATAAAAATAGACAAATAGATCAATGAAACAGAATGGAGAGTCCAAATGTAGACCCATACTTATATGGTCAATTGATTTTCAACAAAGATGCAAAGGCAATTCAGTGGAGAAAAGATAGTTTTTTTTCAACAAATGGGGCTGGCACAATGAACATCCACATATGAAAAATGAGCTTAGGTCCATATCTTGTACCATATACAAACATTAACTCAAAATTCATCATAGGTATAAATGTAAAACCTAAGACTTTAAACTTCTGGAAGAAAACACAGGAGAAAAATCTTTGTGACCTTGGATAGGCAAAGGTTTCTTAGATACTTAGATAATATCTAAAAAACTGAAAGCAACCTAAATGTCCAACAAGTCAATGGTTAAAAACAAATTGTGCTATACGTGTGCCATGGAATACTACTCATAAATTGGAAGGTCTGTTGTATTTTTTTTTTTTTTTTTTTTTTTTTTTTTTTTGCGGTACGCGGGCCTCTCACTGTTGTGGCCTCTCCCGTTGCGGAGCAACAGGCTCCGGACGCGCAGGCTCAGTGGCCATGGCTCACGGGCCCAGCCGCTCCGCGGCATGTGGGATCCTCCCACACCGGGGCACGAACCCGTGTCCCCTGCATCGGCAGGCGGACTCTCAACCACTGCGCCACCAGGGAAGCCCTGTTGTATTTTTAAATGTACAACAACATGGATGAATCAGAAATAATTATTCTGGGTGAAAGAAGCCAGAGAAAAAGAGCACATACTGTATCATTCCGTTTCTGTAAAATTCTAGAAAATGCTAATTAGTCTGTAGTGACAAAGCTAATCTGGTTGTCTGTGGGTAGGGAAAATTTGAGAGCATTTTAATTAGATTAAAAATGGGAAGGTGAATACTTTCGGAGGTCATGGTCACATTTTTTATCTTGGTGGTGATGGTTTCACGGGTGTCAAAACTCACAAATGGCTTATTTTTAAATTCTTTTAGAGAAATTGTAGAGGATTTTATTTTTTTTTAATTTATTTTATTTATTTATTTTGGCTGCACCGGGGCTTAGTTGCGGCATGCCGTATCTTCAGTGCGGCACACGGGATCTTTTAGTTGCAGCACGCTAACTCTTTGTTGCTGCGTGCATGCGGGCCTAGTTCCCTGACCAGGGGCTGAACCTGGCCCCCAGCATTGGGAGCGTGGAGTCTTAACCCACTGGACCACCAGGGAAGTCACACAGATTGTTTACTTTAAATGTGTATAGTTTATTGTATGTCAATTATGCCTTAATTGAAAAAAAGTAATAAAGAATGTATGGTAGTTGTTACAAAGCTATGGGCTTATGACATGATTTTGGCAGTCTTTGGGCAACCTCAGAAGTGAGTTTTTGCTTGATAGAAAAGCTCATGTGGATTTACATTTTTAATTGTGACCACGTGGATCATAATTAGCTGTGAAGCACTGAAGAAAGTGAGAAAATGCTATCACTAGGCATTGGTTGTTTAATATAGTTAATATGGAGCCTTGGATGAATCTTATAATAATTGTCAACACATTTCGTAGTCCTTCTTTTCATTTTGTCCTCAAATTTTTGGATCATGAGAGCAAAGCCTGAACACTTATGCTCCAAGATACTCATTTGCACTTCTACTTAATGAGTAAATATAGCCATAGACATATTTTATCTTAATGAGAGAGAATTTTAATTTCTAGAGGACGTATCTGATGTTTCATTAAAAAATAGAGTAAAATTCCACCCATATATTTTAATTTGCATTAGTGGATGCCTTTCATCTAAGGACTTCTCAAAATCATTTAATGTCCAAAGCCTGTAAGGTCCAGAGCCTGTCCCAGTTTGACAGGTCCAAGAAAAGGGATTTAAGTGACTTCCAGGGATCCCAGAGCAATTCTGTGACTACAAATCTGTGTGTGTGTGTGTGTGTGCGTGCTCACAAGTGCGTGTGTGCATGGTATGTGGTCAGGCAAGGTACAGACAAAGCTGACCTAACTTCTTTGATTTTGTTCCTTCTTAAGTTCTCTTTTTAGTGGACTGACTTTGCTGTTCCCCAAACAGGCCAGATATTTTCATGAAAAGGTATCATGGGCAAGTCACAAAGATTAAGCAACAATATGCAGCATGACCAGAGGAGAAAAAAATATCTAACAAGACTTTCCATCGCAAACTTCTCTCCTCTCAAAATTGTTCCTTGCTTTGGGGGGTGGTTACTATTTACAAGGCTTTGGGTGTTGCTTTTGATTCATATTGATTTAACATATACTCAGCATCTACTGTGTTGCAAGCATTTTGCCAAACTCTCGGCATACATTTAATTACATGATTGCCACCACAGCACTGAGATATGGGTGATAGAACTAGGCTTGCTTGGTTCAAACACCTTATACACGGTCAAAGAGGTAGTAAGTCATGGAGTCTGGGTTGAAACTGGAACATTCGAGGAAGACAGATCCGGGTTCTTCTGCAACTAGCTGTGTGACCTTGGACAAGTTACGTACTCACATCTGAGACTTGATGCCCTCATTATAAGAGAGAATTATAAAGCTTACAGAGTTCTTTGGTGGATAACTTTAGAACTGAAACTTCAGCATCAGTTGGGCGATCTCCCTTTGAATCGTATAGCTGTTCTGAATTACAGGCAACCTTCACTTTTCTGGCCTGTTTCTGGAAAGATGCCCTCCTCCCTCCCAGGTGCTATACTTGGCAGTTTGCTTATGCAAGATCTACAGGCCAAATTATGTGCCTAATCCAACAGGAGTACAGAGGATATAAGATTCAGGTCAGAACTGGAGAAGCGCTTCTTGACTCTTTCCATGGATCTTTTTTAGGGTATAAAGGTTTACATGAATTACACGCCTTCCAGGTGTATCCTGACTACTTTTAGAGATTTTATAAGCTGAATCCCAGAGTTTTCCCATCACATTGGAAAGTACTTAACAGTTCCTGTAGTAAGTTTCTATAGCCTTGGTGGTTGGGTGAGGGCTGTAAAGATATTCAAGAGCACAACATTTTCTCTTTGGCTTTTCTGTCAGATGTTTGACTTCCTGGTTGGTGCTTGTTTCAACCATGAAACGGGAAAGGTGGAAGGCAGCAGACTGGGCATTTTTCTGCTCCTAATTTAAAATGATTGTCCCTGAGTATCCCTCAAAGCGGCTTAGAGTTTATTTAGTGCACTCTGTAGAGTTCTTGAGGGGGCTAGAGCTCATTCAGAAGGTATGTTGGTATGGCTTACGGCTTCTTCTCTGATTCTTTTGGAATAATTGTGACATTAGATTTGTAGAGAAATAGTATCAAGGAGGTTTGTACTTTTGCATGCAAACTAGTTTCTATCCTAACAGGCAAAAGAATATTTTAAAGGTGTTTTTCATTTTTGTGAATGAACAGACAAAATAATGTATCCCGGGAAAGCTCTTTGTCGTATAGGAAATCAATTCGATATCAGGTCAAATGGCAATTTTGATGAGATAGTGCACTGATTTCCCATGCATCATGGGAAGTGTTTGGACCTCTGGCCCACTCTCTTCCCATTGCTCCCAACTGTCTCGTGTGTGTGTGTGTGTGTGTGTGTGTGTGTAGATACGTCTATCCCCGAAACTCAAATAAAGTATTTGTGCATATAATTACACTTCTCAAATGGCAGAAGAACTGGTTAGTACAGTTTTGCAGAAAATAGTGTTCTGATGTAAAGAGAAACACTTTCATTTAATTTTGTGTGATGAATTTTTTTTTTTTTTTTTCATATGCCAAGATCACTTAGCACAGCCGGCCTCAGTTTGGGGTGATTGACTTAATGTCTTCCTGTTTTGCTATAGCAGTTACACTTTCCCTGCTTTCTCTTAGGAGTCATCTCTACTGCAGACATTCTTGATCGAGAGACAACAGGGTCATACTGGCTGACTGTGTACGCCACAGATCGGGGCGTTGTTCCACTCTATTCCACGATTGAGGTCTACATTGAAATTGAAGATGTGAATGACAATGCCCCGCTGACCTCTGAACCTATTTATTATCCTGTTGTCATGGAAAACTCTCCGAAGGATGTATCTGTCATTCAGATCCAGGCTGAGGACCCTGACTCTAGTTCCAGTGAAAAACTGACATACAGGATTACAAGTGGGAATCCTCAGAACTTTTTTGCCATCAACATCAAAACAGGTAAGGGAATGCTCGTACGACTGTTTCTAGTTGTTAGTTCACCTTTTAAATTCATGAGTCTGACACTTGCTGTACCCTCTTATTTATTTTATTGTGTGGAGAACAGCATCCTCCTTTCTGGGAATTGCTTGAAAAGGTGAGCGTTTTACCTGCCTGGTTTGGTATGTTTTAATTTCAACTGACATTGAGGTGAAGTGATCTAATAGAAATCAGAGGCTTTCACAGGAAGCCTTAGATTTGCTTTACTCATAATTGTAAAACGTGGTTCCTAAGCCGAGAGCCAGCTGCCCCCTTTCTCTATCTTGGGAGAGAGTAACGTGGGCCATGCTGGGTTCTATGGGTAGCTGGCTTTGTCTCACTTCTCTTTCTAGGAACTTCTCCCTTGCTTGGCCTTAGGCCAGCATGCCATAAATAATCTCCTTAGAGCCTTAACTTTAAGCCCCAGATGTTTTGTGATTTCTGTACTACCCATCAATGAAATGTCAATGTTTAGTAGAACTTCCAGTATCTAAATCTTTACATAAAACATACACATTTTAATTTTCTTGGTTTTTGCTCAAAAAGTTTCTAGAGAGTGCACCGAAAACTTAACTTGTTGACTGAGGACCAGAAAGGACAGTTGTGGAGTTTGGTTGAATGCGTTCTGAGACAAGTACATACACTGGAAAAAAGTGCTTTGCAGAGTAAATCTCAGAAGTTTGTTGCTTTCTTGTGACTTGTCTCTTTTAGATCTGAACAAGCAGGTAAAACACTCAGTGAGAGTTGTGATGGATAGAGTTTTAATTAAATGAATTTAGAAGAATTAGAAGATACTATAGCTATCTCACTCTGGGTGAGTTGATATTGGTCAAAAGTTAAGCTAGGTGATTGATGTTTGTTGGCTGGGACATGCCCCACTTTCCTAACAAAGTACTGATCGAGTTAATAGTTATTTCTCCTTCTCATGTTTGTTCAAGTAGAAACATAACTGACACCAAGCGTTTTATAAATGCCAGGTTCCCATTAACATAAGTTAAAGAGAATGCCAAGGGTTTTTCTGAAGCTGTTGATTTTTTTCTAATTATGAGTGGGTCAGTCATTTTGTTAAGCAGAGTTTAGCATTTGAATAGTGTTGAATCAGGATCTGACTTTAATTTCATTAGAAGACAGAGAGTGGTCATCAGCTATCAGTGTCTGATTCAGGCGTCCTTGAACTTGAAGGAGAAGACTCAGAGAACCGGAGCCACGTCCATCCTTTCAGCACCCCCTTAAGTACGGGGAGCCTCCCATGCACGTGAGGACCCCCACCCTCCTGGTTCACTTCCTCACTGTAGCCAAGAGCTCTGTGTAATATGGTGACAGAGAAATGAATTCAGATACTTGAGAAGGTCAAGAGGGAAAAAGAACAAAGACAAAAAAGTCACAGGAAAGAAGTTGAGGGCATAGACGTCTTCACACTTCACAGCCCCTGTGGAGCCTGAAACACCCCAGTCATATTCCGAATCCTCCCTCTTGATTCCATTGGCACTTGAGCCAGTAAGAGTGAACCCAGCACCCTCTTTTATAAAAGACACTGCACAGGGCAATGCCAACTGGTCTCTTCCTCCACTCATGCCTGAAATTAAAGAATAAATGTCACAGGGAAGAATTTGGACTGGAAGTGAAGACCATAGACCATGCAGTATTTGCAGAGAAGAACATGGAGACTCATGTAACTAAAGCTGTCTTTTATCAAGCTTTGAAAAGTTTGCCCTTGGATTTTCAGAAATTCCTGTATTATCGAAATTTGGACTGTATTACATAACAGCTTTAATCATATTTATAATTTCTCTGTCCTAGCTGTAGATTTTTAAAAAGGATTTGTGCCAGGAATGACATTTTAGACCAACTTTTCTAATAGTCTAAAAGGAACATATAGCACACTTTGTAATTCTCAGGCACACGATAAGAAAACACTGGATTTTGTTTATCCATTTAGTCATTCACCAAACATTTATTGTGCCTACTAGTTTCCAAACAGGATCTTATAGAGAGAGTTATAAACTTAAGAGATGGCCCAAGCCTATCAGGGACCCAACGTACGTGAAATTACTAAACTGACAAATATTTATGACAGAGTGAAAGTAGAGTGAAGGTTTGCAATAATCGACTATGGTAGAGGAGTTTCACTTAATATGGGATGGGCAAGAGCGGTAGTTAGGGAGTGTTTCATGGAGGAGGGTAGCAGTTGGGATTAGAAGTCCTGGTTTTCAAACCCTTGCTCTGCACTTCTAACTGGGAAACACCATCAACCACAGCAGGGAAAACATAGACTAAATCAGACACTCCGGGCTCTGTGAGCTTGGGCAGGTTACTGAACCTCTCTGAACTTCGGTTTTTAGTGAGAAAGGATAGTTGCAAGGCATAAAGCGGTCCTCATGTAAAATGCTTACCACGGTGCCTGGCACAGTGAAACTGCAAAGGAAGTTGATACCCCATCCTGATTGCTGTAACTCTGATTACAGGCACATCAGTTAATCTCCTCAGATTCTTATCTAGAAAATGAAAATGACATTGCTTACTTCATACGAGTTGCTCAAGAAGTCTGAATTCATGATGTGTTTGAAGGCCATTGGTGAAGTACAAAGTTCTAGAAGAATCATGTTATTACTCTTCTTATTTCTATTGAGATTCGCAGAACCATGAGCCTGGTGTAACCCTTGTTAAGACTGTTGCTCTAAATATAATGCTGCCTATGGAGCAGTTTCCATCCGATTCAACAAGCTCTCCAAAAAGATGGTTTAATTTTTGGCATACGTCCTGTCTCTCTCTAAAGTCCTTTGTCTGCAATAGTTATGTTAATGTAACATTTTTCAGGAATGAAGGGGGAGGTATACCTAACTGGTATATTTGGGTAATATTTATGCTTTAGATTTTTTCAACTGGTTGTGGACTCTGGTAAACTGATCTTTCATTCCTTCCTCTATGGTAGAGCTGAAATTTATAGAGTTCCATCTTGCTTTGGCAATGTGCTACATAATAAATAAAGATAAACATGATTGATGCGAACTCGAATAACGTCAGTACTTAGGGTCCACAGCTTGCAGCAGATAACAGATGTCCGGGACCCAGAAAGGAAGAGAGATTTCTTTAATGAACACTCTGTTCTCTACCTAAAGAGCTGTTTTCTTTTTTCCTACCAGACCTAAAATCACTTAGAGTCAGTAGTCTGTGGACTTTCTTTGGTAATTCCTGTGGCTTAAGAAGGAAAACAAAAGCTGTAATGCTCTGAGGTCCTTTCTGGCCTGTACAGAGAACGCTTGATTAATTCCAGGCAGAACAGGTGATTTTAATCAAAGGCAGCTTCCTGCATGCGCCTGCTTTAGCTAGTCAGTAACGGGAGTCCTACCCACGTGTTCTGAGCAGGAGACACCCAGCAGGCTGGTGCTCACCTGTCCCTCTGGGTGAGCAGGGACTTAAATGCTTCCTTCCAGCACTTGTAACAGAATCCAAGCTGGCTGCTGAGTGGTCATCCAGGCTGAATTGGGGAGCAGGTGTGGGAAGTTCCTCTAGGATTTCAGAATGTTTATCGTAGTCGTGTCTCCAGTATGGGAACCATTTGGCATAGTGCCAGCATGCCAGCATTTAGTGGAGCACTCGATAAATATTGTTGTTTTTATTATTATATTTATTTTTTTTAATAAGGGCTTCAAATGCTTGGCTTATTTATTTATTTATTTTTTTATTTTTGCTGTGTTGGGTCTTCATTTCTGTGCGAGGGCTTTCTCTAGTTGTGGCAAGCGGGGGCCACTCTTCATCGCGGTGCACGGGCCTCTCACTATCGTGGCCTCTCTTGTTGCGGAGCACAGGCTCCAGACGTGCAGGCTCAGTAGTTGTGGCTCACGGGCCTAGTTGCTCCGCGGCATGTGGGATCTTCCCGGACCAGGGCTCGAACCCGTGTCCCCTGCATTGGCAGGCAGACTCCCAACCACTGCGCCACCAGGGAAGCCCCTGTTGTTTTGATTGTTATTAATCATCCTGTCTTCCCCACTAGAGTCAAGTTTGTGTGAGTTGCAAGCATACTTTTCCCGAACCCCACTGTCTTTTTTTTGAAGTATAGTTGATTTAAAATGTTGTCTTAGTTTCAGGTGTACAGCAAAGTGATTCAGTTACACACACACACACACACACACACACACACACATATTCTTTTTCAGATTCCTTTCCATCATAAGTTATTACAAGATATTGAATATAGTTCCCTGTGCTATACAGTAGGACCCTGTTATTTATCTGTTTTATGTATAGTAATGTGTATCTGTTAATCCCAAACTCCTAATTTATCCCCCCTTTCCCCTTTCGTAACCATAAGTTTGTTTTCTATGTTTATGTGTCTGTTTCTGTTTTGTAAATAAGTTCATTTGTATCATTTTTTTAAGATTCCACATATAAGTGATATATGATATTTGTCTTTCTCTGACTTATTTCACTTAGTATGATAATCTCTAGGTATAGCCATGTTGCTGCAAACGAGACATACTTAAAAGGCGGTGATGTCTTTCCTTCCTAATCGGTGTGTAGCACTGGAACCTTCCACGGGGTTTTATAAAGGGTATTGTGCACTACTGTGTGCCACTGCTGTTCTAGACCCCAGGTATTGGTGCGATGGGTGATAGAACGGAAGTATAAGACATTACTGCATTCAGGGCATTTATTGTCATGGGAAAAATAGGACCATCACACATACTACGCGCTTTAGCAAAAATGTAAGGCAGTTTGTAAAAAATAAATGGTCAAACTCTGTGGAATATGAGCTGTGAACAGGATAACATGTCTGGGTGGGGCAGAGTTCATTGCCAGCTGGAGTAGGAGAGGATGGTGTGAGGACTTTGCAGACCCCTGAACTGGGCCCTGAAGAATGGGTCAGTCTGCAAAGAGAGAAGCGAGAAAATTACCCAGGGACTATGAACAAGTTAAGCTGACCTTGAAAACCCATCCGTTGCTACTTGAGCTAGTTGGAGAGGCTTTATGTCATTAGAAAAGGAATTTTAAAAGACTCATAAATGTCTGGAGTGTTGGAAGACATTAGAAGTAGCAACTGTTCACATCTCTTTTATTCTTGTTTGATGATATTTAGATTTTTAAAAGCCTTGGGTCTTATATCTTCCTTCTGAGAGGCCTAAAAAAATAACTTTTTAGAGGGAAAAAACATACCTAAGATAGATCCCTTTATTCTTCCCTTTGCCTCTGTTAAACATAGATCCAGGATTAGGGAATGCTGTATTGATAGCCTGTGTTTCTGGAAGTGAGCCTTATTTAATCCAGACCTTTTAATGGTTGACTAGCCAGGGCATGGGCTTTCTAAATTCCTTCCTTCAGTTGGGAGGTCTCCCTTTGGTCCATGCTCTGGCCGCTGGCATTGCCACCTAAATTTGAGCGGAGGTGAAGCTCAGCTTGCTTTCACTTTGTGTGAGCCTCTTGGGATTAACCTGACCAAAGCATACTTATGTGTAGGAAGACTTGCTGCCCTCTCCTCTTCTCAGGGGAGCTGACAGAAAGTGGACCTCTTCAAAAGCGCTGTAGGAATACCTCAAAGCCTAACCTTAACAATTGATTCCCTTTGGCTTAGACATTTTTCCCTATACAAAGAGGAGGAATAACTTATTATAATATTGGATGTCATTAGTTCTTTAACCAACTCTAAATAATAGCAGCTTGGGACTTCCCTGGCGGTCCAGTGGTTGACTCCATGCTTTCTGGTTCCACTGCAAGGGGCATGCATGGGTTCGATCCCTGGTTGGGGAACTAAGATCCAGCCTGCTGCATTGCGTGGCCAAAAATAAACAAACGAACAAATAAATAAATAATACCAGCTTGCCTTTCAGTGTACGGTATAAGACGAAGCCGGTAAGTGTTACCTGGAGGAGTAACAGAGAGAGAAAAATCTAGACCACATTTCAGCAGTGATGATGATCAACTGGCAGGCTTGTTAGACTAAGGATTCCTGGGGTGGAGCTCAATCATTTGCATTTCTAACAAGTTCCTATGTGATGCTGACATTGCTCCCCTGAAATCTAGGTTAGCAAGACTCTAGACTTCAGTATCCAAAGAGAAACGAAAGAGGGAGGTAACACAGTGCTGAGCGATGACCTGAGGACAAGGTAGCCAAGTTTGTAATTGATCCGTACACTCTTTTATTTTAAATTTTATTGGAGTGTAGTTGATTTACAACGTTGTGTTAGTTTCAGGTGTATACTCTTGACTTACGGGTGCTGGGGTTTTGAAATTTGACCATGAATGCAAAGTGCTCTCTGTACCCACCCCCAGAATCAACTTTCATACCCTTGCTTATACGTTGTTTTATGAAGTAGAGAAAAATGAAAATCCTGTCTCTTTAATGGTCCATGAGCAGAAACATTGTGATACCTAAGACTTGTGGTTAATAAAAA
Organism: Neophocaena asiaeorientalis asiaeorientalis; assembly: GCF_003031525.2. Classification (NCBI taxonomy): domain Eukaryota; kingdom Metazoa; phylum Chordata; class Mammalia; order Artiodactyla; family Phocoenidae; genus Neophocaena; species Neophocaena asiaeorientalis. Next base: position 4,268,043 of record NW_020175536.1, on the reverse strand, counting down.
TTCTGGGTTATATTAATGTTTGGATACACTTCTCTTGTTTCCAAATATATAACATTAAGCAGAAACTGTTGCTAAATGGAATTCCGAAATACTTTAATGAATCAACAAACATTTGATATTAGTTTATCATTATAAAAAAAGCAATGGCTCATAAGAGAGCGGTGCTTAAAAATAATCTGGTATCATAAGTAAGCTAAGCCTTCCGTTGATGCCCAGCTCTGTTTGGGGATAATCTGCTTAACAAACCACCTTTTCCTGGAAAACAGAAGGAGACCTGGCTTTATGTTATAACATCAGAGATTACAAAGAAAAAAACACACAAGGTGAAGGACACGGGGACAAATACTGATGATTTTTCTTTCAAGTGAACATTGTAGAAATCTCTTGTTACAGTCTCTTGTTCTTTGTTCCTTCCTAATGGAAAGTTAAATTCTCCTGAATGGGTAGAAATGACCGCGGGATGATGAGTTGTTATTCATAAGTCCAGGCACAAAGCAGATAATGTAGCGAATAAGTACGTATGAAACTGTAAATCACCCTTGCTCCTTCTTTCAGCCATGAAAGGAGGCCTTGTCCTATAGAACATTAAATTGTGTTCATTTAATCCAACGAGTCCAATAGAACAAATCGGCCTCATGTAGATTTATCACAGGAGGTTATTTAAATTCAGCAGTGACCTTTGCATCCCTGTGAATGTGCTTCACATGAACAAGGACAAAGGGAACTTTTCTGCACTGTCATTGTGTCACTGGGGAGATTGTGCATTTCTCCATTTGATCAACTCATAAGTGTGAACTGGGGGTGGCGGGGTGCAGAGGGGGACATTGCAGATTTGAATGCTCTTGTGAATGTAAGTACCGATTTCAGAGTTTCTCAACTTCAATACTTTCGACATTTTGGACTGGATCAGTCTTTGTTTTGGGAGCTGTGCTAGGCATTATACGATGTTTAGCAACATTTCTGGGCTTCTACGAGATGCCAGTAGTGCCCCTTCCCCTAGTTGTGACAGCCAAAATACCTCCAGACATTGTCAAGCATCCCCTGGGGTAAAAAATGCCCCTGTTGAAAACCACCGAACTAATGTGGAATATTTTCTAAGACTCTATTTCACTTACCCTTAACAAAACACCCTACAAAATGAGTAACTAATTAGGGAGGTGTGGTGGTATTGTTAACATTTTCAAAAAGTGCTTGTGTGCATATATATAGAAACAGATGCAAATATATATTATTGACAATAATAAAATGATATAAAATAAAAAAGGAAGAAATCCAAAGTTGCCTCTCACTTCCCTCTCACTCCAGATTCTTTGTATTTTAAAGGCTTTATGAATATTTGAAATCAAATCCATTAGCAAAAAAAGAACAAAACAATAACAAAACTTCCAACAGAATGAAAGTGGAGGAAGTTATTGTTTTCTCAACTCTGAGTGTTTGGACAGAATTCTCATCAAAGTTGGTTTTGCACAGCATTCTTCAGAAAACAGCATCAAGGGGTTATTTTGAGGGTCCCAGAGTTTATTCCCTTGAAATACTTAAGTAGCTCCAAATCCTATTCCTGCTTAATGTCAGCCTTCTGACAGATAAATATGGGGATTGTTACTTCCCTGGAATAAAAGGGAGTGAAAAAAAAAATTATTTTGCCCTCAGTTGGGGAGTCTGCAGTCCTGTATCTAGATTAAGGCTCTCTGAGGTCTTTGGCATCCCTTGTACGTATGCAGTGTTCATTTACAAGCCTCAGGGAACTGGCAGATTTGTGGGGACTTAGACAAGTGTCTCAGATCACGGTCCTTGGATACACCATAGGTTGTGAAGACTTTGCTAACTGGTGCCACCATCAGTAATAGGAAAGAAAACTTTGACCCCCATATTGAGTCACGTTTCGATGGACAGCTCTGCTAATTAGGCAACAGCATTCATGAGAAACAGATTCGGATCTTTGAGTTAATATGACTGTTACTTGGAAAAAAAGAGTTTCAGGTCTTGACTTTTATAAAATTGAATTCCAAGGCTTCCCTGGTGGTGCAGTGGTTGGGAGTCCGCCTGCCGATGCAGAGCACGCGGGTTCGTGCCCCGGTCCGGGAGGATCCCACATGCCGCGGAGCGGCTGTACCCGTGAGCTGTGGCCGCTGAGCCTGCGCGTCCGGAGCCTGTGCTCTACAACGGGAGAGGCCACAACAGTTAAAAAAAAAAAAAAAAAAAAAAAAAAAGAATTCCAGGCAGGTTTGAGGAACTTGAGTAAAAGGGAGGGAAGACTGAACAGACACGAGCTGGAGCGAAGGGATGCCTGGCTGGAAACCGCCCCTGCACATGCAGGTGGCTCAGAGGCGCCTCCCCGAGGCGATGGATGCTGCTCATTCTGTGTGGCTGGTGGTGTTGCTTGGGCCTCCATGCTCTTCCATGTCCTCTAGCCCACTGAGGAGAGGTGGGAAGGAGGGGCGGTGTTCCTATATCTCTGGTAGATACCCAGCCTACTCCTGGGGCTCAGCTGCAGGCGTAGCTGCTGCTGGAAATTACTGAGAATTATTTGGGAGGGTGATAGAGTCATGTAAATAAAGCAGATGATGGAGTTATATGTATATATGAAAAAAGAGATTGATTAAGGTCGTAAATTTCCCTTTTCTTTCTTTTATCTGGGCATTAATTCCACAGCAGTAATTTACTGCATTGGTTTATTACTTTCTTCTGTTCTGAGAGAAGCAGTGAATTTTAATTGAAACCACTGCCCACCTCTCTTCATTCTTCCCCCACATTGTTAGGGGGACTCCTGGATACTCCCTGATGTGTGCCCTCTCCCTCCCAGGGGTGCTGGAAAGGTGGGAAGAGGAACCTTAAGCCAGGGAAGCCAGAGTGCAGGTCTGCTCTGTGCCCAAGCCAGACCTGTGTTTTCACATATTATCTAATTTAGCTCTTACCACAGTCCTGGGAAGAAACTGGGCCTCTGGGCACCTTGGTGACCTGCCCAAGGTCACCCAGCTGGTCATACAGAACTAGGGTTGCGCTGATTAATGGTCTCCAATGCTAAAGACATATGCCATTGAAAGTGAAAACGTGAGCAACTCAATGAATGCATTAATGATCTGAAGACTCTGGGGCTCAGGGAATTCCTTTCGATGATTGTACACACTCTTTGTTTTGCAGGTATTTAGAGGTTGAATTGGGTCCCCCCAAAAGACATGTTGATGTCCTAATCCCCCTGTACCCATGAATGTGACCCTATTTGGAAATAAGGTCTTTGTAAATATAATCAAGTTAAAATGAGGTCCTATTGCATTAGGGTGGACCCTAATTGAAGGACTGCTGGACGCAGAGACACAGACACAGACACAGAGGGAAAATGGCCATGGGAAGCTGGAGATAGAGGCAGAGATTGAAGGTATGCTGCCACGGGCCAAGGAATGCCAAGGATTCCCAGCATCCACCAGAAGCCAGGAAAGGACTGGCTTCCTTCAGAGGGAGCATGGCCCAGCTGACACCCTGATTTTCACCCTCTAGCCTCCAGAACTGTATGAGAAGAAGTTTCTGTTGTGTTCAGCCACCAAGTTTGTGGTACTTCTTTACGGCAGGCCCTGGAAACTATGCAAGGGCCAGACCAAGGGTACAGGTGGGAAGCTTGAGTTCTCCTGAGGGAGTAAAGGTGGTTGGTATAAGCAAGGACTCATAGTATGTGGTGCTCTTCTTACTACACCAAATGTTAAGAATTTAGCAGGGTTTTTTTTCCAGTTTTTTTTTTTTAATATATTGTTCAGATTTTTTTCCTATTGAAGTATACTTGATTTACAATGTTGTGTTACTTTCAGGTGTACAGCAAAGTGATTCAGTTATACATACATATATATATATATATACGTTTTCAGATTCTTTTCCCTTCTCGGTTATTACAAAATACTGAGTAGAGGTCCCTGTGCTCTACAGTAGGTCCTTGTTGTTTATCTATTTTATATATAGTAGTGTGTATCTGTTAATCCCAAACTCCTCATTTATCCCTCCCTCGCCTTTGCCTCTGGTAACCGTAAGTTTGTTTTCTGTGTCTGTGGGTCTATTTCTGTTTTGTATATAAATTCATTCGTATCATTTTTTTTTTAGATTCCGTATATAAGTGTTATCTGTTAATCCCAAACTCCTCATTTATCCCTCCCTCGCCTTTGCCTCTGGTAACCGTAAGTTTGTTTTCTGTGTCTGTGGGTCTATTTCTGTTTTGTATATAAATTCATTCGTATCATTTTTTTTTTTAGATTCCGTATATAAGTGTTACACGGATGGACCTAGAGATTATCATACTAAGGGAAGTAAGCCAGACAGAGAAAGACAAACATCATATGATGTCACTTATGATGGAACCTAAGAATTTTAGCAGTTTTTGCATTAGTCAATCCAGGCTTTAGTTAGATAGATCGTTTTTGTTTGTTTTGCAGTACTTATGATCTGGTTAAGTTTAATGATTTGGGGAGTTCTAAAAGGGAGAGTATATACACTATTGATACTACGTATAAAATGGATAACTAATGAGAGAACCTACTGTATAGCTCAGGGAACTCTACTCAATGCTCTGTGGTGACCTAAATGGGAAGGAAATCCAAAAACGAGGGGATATATGTATATGTATAGCTGATTCACTTTGCTGTACAGTAAAAACTAACACAATATTGTAAAGCAACTATACTACAATGAAAATTTTAAAAATAAATAAATAAAAGGGATAGGGGATTTGCTGAGTGATTTGTGTGGCATTGAGTTGCTAGAATCATTTCAGGACTCCTGAAAGATCCTCCGTGGGTGGTGCTCTCATGCCCTACAGGGCCAATTGTGGGAGTATTTTTTTTTTTTTTGCGGTACGCGGCCACTCACTGTTGTGGCCTCTCCCGTTGCGGAGCACAGGCCCCAGACGCGCAGGCTCAGCGGCCCTGGCTCACGGGCCCAGAAACTCCGCGGCATGTGGGATCCTCCCGGACCGGGGCACGAACCCGCGTCCCCTGCATCGGCAGGTGGACTCTCAACCACTGCGCCACCAGGGAAGCCCATGGGAGTATTTTTATGTAACTCACAAGGCCATGTGGAAGTTACTATTGAGTATCATTGGTGTGCTTCAGAAATCAGAATCTCATCAGAGTCTCATTTATTTTGTCACTTTTCAGTCATTTAAAGTGGATTCTCTGGAAGCACTTTTCTTTCAAAGCACTGGAAGTTTCTACCTGAATAGTAAGTACAGGATGAAGTGTAGTTTCACCATTGACCTTGAGAACCCAAAGTCCAGTTTTAGTATTGTTGCTACTTTATAGTCTGGCCTTGGTATTTGCTGTCATTTTTAAATGACTTTGTTCCTAGTTTCTCAACATTCTTATAAAAATGATCAAGTATTTTAAAAATCCATAAACTTTATTCACGTTGAGGTAGATTATTCTAGGAAAGCATATGGAAATATAACAATAAAATTACAAAACCAACCTGGGGTGAGTTACTGATAGTAGTCTCGTGACTTCATAGCACAAGGACAAATGTCTGTTTACCACTTTGCCATTCAATATCATGGTCGGGCTTCATAATAACACTGGGAGGAAAGAAGCCACAAGGAGTAGTGTCCAAGAGATTGGACACTGAAATCAGATGTCTTTGCATTTGAATCCCAGCTCTACCACTTCTTAGCTGTGTGATGTTGGGCACATTACTTAACCTCTCTGAGCTTCAGTTTACTTCACTGTGAAAATGGGGATAAGTTCATTAACTAATGAATTGGCTCACCACCAAGATTAGATGAGTTAATATATGTAAAGTACTTTAATAAGCATTTAGCATGTAGTAAATTCTCAGTAAATGTAAAGTGATATTGTCTTCATACGTATGGAGTTTATTTTAGCTAATTTGGCATCCATATTGTCTGATTAAGTCTTTGAGTCTTTAGGTGACAGTGACATTGAAGGGAAGAAAAGAAGGGGACTGATAGGAGAGACAGAATAGAAATACAGTTAACTGGAACTTGGTAACTCTGAGAAGGGGTGAACACAAGAGGTGAAGACAGTCTTCGGGGTGTAGTGAAAAGGAGCATCAGGCTTGAAATCTCACAGAGAAGATACCTTGTTATAAATAACGTTAGAGATATCTCTGTAGCCCACAACATCATCCCTTTTTCTCTGAGTACTGACCCCCAATCCTTCCCTCCTTGACACTGGGACCAAGATTCTCTCTCCCAGGAATTTATTGCTGGGATTCAGAGATAATCTCTAGTGGGGGTAGAATTGAAGAGTTGTAAACCTGACAACTGTGGTTGAATATTTGTGTCTCCCTAAAATTCATATGCTGAAACAATCACTGTTGTGGTAGTATTTGAAGGTGGGGCCTTTGGGTAGTAATTACTTCACGATGGTGGACCCCTTATGAATAGGATTAGTGTCACATAAGAGAAACTTCAGGGAGATCCCTCTCCCCTTCTGCCATGTGAGGATGCAGCTAGAAGATGGAGGAAGTGGGACTTCACCAGACACCGAATCTACCGCATCTTGATCTTGGACTTCCATCATCCAGAACTGTGAGAAATAAATCTCTGTTGTTTCTAAAACAGTGAGCTGATGCTATTTTGTTAGAGCTGTCCAAACGGACTAAGACAGAGGCTATGGGCATGAAGCAGCTGAGGGAGAGACAGACAGGCTCTGATAGGCTTGACCCTGAAGGCTTTCCAATGGCTGGTCCAGGTGTTAGTGACACTCAGCTGTACTCTTTGCCCTTAGATTTTCTAACGTACCCTGCAGAAATAATACATACTTTTTTCCATTAAAGTTTGGTATAGGTGTCTCTTTCGTAAATGAAAGGACCATAAAAGACTGTTGCTGTGGAAACCAAGTCAGGAGAGAGGCTCAAGAAAGAAGAACTGTTCTCTAATGTCAGTTGTGCACAAAGGTTAAAGCCTAAAAGGAGCTTTTAGATTTAGTAATTAAGGGAGAAATCAGTGAAAGGCGTTTGTCTTTATAAGTCACATCATTGCTGGGATTTTTCATCTACATTAGCTTGAATGTTGACCATCACTTTTCATCTTTTATTTGTGAAATTCTGTGGGTCATGACCTAAAGTATCTGTGGTCTCCAGCATGTGCTTGGATTAAGCCCTGTCTCTCTTTATTAATAGTTCTTAGATGGATATTTGCTGGTTTAAATTTTATCTGTAGTGTTCCATAGGAAAATATGCCAACAATTCTGTTAAAAGCAAATTATCCTGTTTTAGACAACTCCATTTATCCTTAATCTTTTGAACAAGATGTGCATGATAACCACCTGTTTTCTCTGAGTTTCACCCTGTGAAATTTGCCAAGTACACCCATGAGAAGCATGGATTCTTCCTGGATTGGCGCCCCATCTCGTTCACATACTAACCTTATGGTGATAGACAAGTTTCTTAACCTCTTATGGATCAGGTTGTCCATCAGGAAAATGGGGACACTAACTCAGTTTTTGCTAAGATTTAACATATCAATGTATTTTATAAAGCACTTAGCTAAGCCTTGTACATGAAGCGCTCAACAAATGTTAGCTATCATAGTTATTATTAAATGCATCCAACATTCTTGACTTCCATCAAAATGTGCTTTATAAAGAATACTTTCTTGAAAATTGATGAAGAATCAGTCTGATTAAATAGCCTTGAAGGTATCACATATATACTAAATGTTCAATTTTTTACGAGTGCTTACTGTACACCAGTATACTGTGCTAGGCATAGAGGGTCCAAGGATGATAAAACAAGAACCCTACTCTATAAGATCTAAGAGTGCAGAATTATTTCACCGTCAGCTGTCATTCATTGCTGCTGTCACACAGCTTTAAAATGAATAGATTAAGTAAATAATATTAAGGGCTTATACGGGACATTTTTCCGGCAATAATAAATGTTATAATATTTATAGGCTATTTTCGGAAGGAAAACATCTGAGATCATGAGCGAGGAGATGTAAAATAAATCCATCACTTTAGAAACTTACTATTACAGGTAGAAAGTGCTGAGCCTTTGCCAGTGCACCGTTTTTAAATATGTTGCCATTACAGATACTTCAGTTAAGGAAGGCAAATCCAATTTTACCTCCTACCACTTAAGTTAATTTCTCTTCTCTGTAAAATTTCCTATTTTATAAAGACATACTTTATCTTGGCAATGTACTTACTAAATTGTTCATTTTTTTACTTAGTTAAATTGTTTTCTGTCACAGTGAGAAATGCTTTTCTCTGAAGAAATGATGTTCATGTACGGGAAATAGGGTTATTTATTAAAATGGTTTATTATGAAACTAGATTTAGACATATTTCTATAATTTTGTATTTAAGTGTTTTTAGTGTCCAATGAAATGATTTTCAATGTAAAGTGGGCTTTGATAATCAGTCTCCAAAGTCTCACTTTTATAGTTAATCAAATATACCTAGTGGATTTATATTTACATGCATATGTTTAGAAATACCAGAGATGGTTTCGATAGATCTCTATCAGTGCTTTGCTGGGTTATCATAATTAGTAGATGGCTTAAGTTATTTTGTGTTTTCATTCCTTTCTGATTTGATACGCCTTTGTGGTTAATTTTGTATTTAAGTGTTTTTAGTGTCCAATGAAATGATTTTCAATGTAAAGTGGGCTTTGATAATCAGTCTCCAAAGTCTCACTTTTATAGTTAATCAAATATACCTAGTGGATTTATATTTACATGCATATGTTTAGAAATACCAGAGATGGTTTCGATAGATCTCTATCAGTGCTTTGCTGGGTTATCATAATTAGTAGATGGCTTAAGTTATTTTGTGTTTTCATTCCTTTCTGATTTAATACGCCTTTGTGGATTTGGGACTCTCTACATAGGTGTGGGAGGAACACAAAGAAATAGGAAACTTCTCAGCCCTAAAAAAACAAACAGGCTGTTTTTACAAGACAAAAAACCACTTTATAACAAAGGGAAAACCTGTGTTTGAGGCTGAATCTGGAGCTTGTTATTGAAGTTACATGTTGGAATTTTAGTCATATCTAGTACCTCCCAAGATAGAGGAATTACACATAAGTGGTTTTCCCAGGTAACTGAAGTTTAACCCTTTAACTTATCTACAAAACAGAAATAGACTCACAGACATAGAAAACAAACTTATGGTTACCAAAGGGAGTAGCGATGGGGCAGGGCAGGGAAATAAATTAGGAGTTTGGGATTAACATATACACACTACTATATATAAAATAGGTAAACAACAAGGACCTACTGGGCACAGGAAACTATACTCAATTTCTTGTAATAATCTATAATGGAAAAGAATCTGAAAAAGAATATATATCTATATAACTGAATCACTTTGCTGTACACCTGAAACTAACACATTATAAATTAACTATACTTCAATTAAAAAAAAAAACCTTTAAGTGCCAAAACTACAATAAACACCTGTGTTTCTGAATCACTTCCTAAAGTGTATTAAATGTGTCTTTCAACTCAGCAAGCATAGTATGCTGAACGTGACGATACCAGCAGTTCTGGTTTCATGGGCCTACAACCCAGACAGTTACCTAGGGCCCATGTTCAGAAGGGCCACTTATATATGGTTTAATGCTCTGCTGGCACTATCTGGAAATGCTTAATAATTTTTGAACACGAGGCTTGGTGCTTTCATTTTGCACTGGGCCCTGCAAATTACGTAGTCTGTCATGGATACAGGATTTCCCTCCGGAATCTTAATGGTTGTCTGGGGCCATCAAATGTACTACTGTTTGGGTTTCCTCACTTAAGCTCAGCTTGACAGCACTGGCTTCTGTTATCAGCATGCCTCTCTCTCCCAGGGCTCTGTCTTCTAATTTGATGCTTCTCATCTGCTGAGACATCGTATAAATAAGGGATTCGAATAGTAAGTAGGTTGAGAATCACCAGGCTCTGAAGGGTGACTTTGAAGACCCCTCCCACAGAGTAAAAGTGCACAGCATCTGTAACCAGGCTTTGTGGTGTTAATTTCAGTGATCACAGGGCTGGTTTTGCTCCTCTCCTGGACTGACTGCTTTGATGAAGAGGCTGCCTCTGTATGAACACCATGTGGGACGGTACAATTCTGGTCCATTTCCAGTAAAAGAAAATTGTTGGAAACAAATTATTTTCAAAGCCCACTTTATTTTCAAAATTAATCATAGATGGTAAGATGGTGAGGGAAGTTTCTTTTCATGAAACTCCTGTCACATAAACCTTATGAGCTCTGAAGCTTTCCCTGTTGACTAAGGGAGAACGTTTTTATTCCAGTAATTTCTGTCCCTTCAAACTGTTCATGTACCTTCAAAGCATTGTTCTTGCTTGATGTCCTCTTGTCCTAAAGGAAACCATTCTATACTTTTTTTTTTTTAAATATAAGTACCTTTGTATATCACAGTATTCTGGATGATTTTCTTTTCTTTTCTTTTTTTTTTTTTTTTTTTTTTTTTT
>NW_020175536.1:4134368-4257428 GCF_003031525.2 Neophocaena asiaeorientalis asiaeorientalis | reverse complement strand
TCCTTACAATTATGCAACTTCATTTTTCACTGTCTACTTGGATTCCTATTAGCTAATCTCTGAGGTGATTTCTAGTTTTCTTCTGGTATGGTTTTCTGGTTTCCAACATCCAAGCTATCTGTGGCAAAGGCAAATAAAGCCATGTAAATGTTCTGTTGTTTTTTTTTTAGGCTGTTCATAGTATAAGAAATGTGCTGGCATTTGTATTATAAGAAAACAAGAGTCTTCAGAGTAGAAAGGCGTGTTTCTTACTTATCATTTGTTTACTTGTTCATTTATTCAACACTCAGTGTTGTTTATTGAGCCCTTACTGTGTGCCAGACACTGAAGTAGGCACCAGGGTACAGTGGGAAATAGGGAGTTGTTTTCCATTCCAATAACAGTGCTTTACACACAGCAGATGCTCTAAGGAAACATGGAAGGAAGGAAGGGAGGGAGGGAGGGGGGAAGGAAATAAATGCTTTGGATAATATGTATCATTTATTAACATTGCTCAGGGATTTCTGAACTCCTTTTGTAGAAAAGAGCGCTTACACCTTTCTGAAGTCCAACCATGGTTGAAATTCTCCTGCCTAATTGCTTTTGTTTAAACTTCCATTTGACATTTGAACTATTTTCAAAATGTCATCTCTGGATTCAGTTGCCTCTGAGGAATTGAAAGAAAGTTTATATTGACACAGTCTACAAGTCATCAGAATGTACACAGTCCTGGAAATTTCCTAAGTATTCACAAAAGAAAATTAAGTGGTCCTTAGTCTTTTTTTTAAATCAGTTAATCCTAGGTTATCAAAGTGCTTTGGGGATTGCAGCATCAATTTTGTGGCAGGTCTTAACATTAACTGAAATGGTTAAAGGTGTGGGCATGGTTAAAACAATGTCACAGTGACCTTCTACCTCTGTGATGCTGTCCTTCTAATATGTTGGATTTTAATGTGATTTGACATGTGGAGCGGGGAAAGCAGGTCATTATTTGGGAAATGCCTTTTACTTTTATAAACAGGAGGAAAATGGGAGTTGGTCTTTGCTAATACATATAATAATAATTGCAATCATAGTTGTAATTTATATGATGCTTCACGGTATTAAATCTCTCACACATTTTATCTATGATAGGTTTAGAATAAACTGTTTTGCAAGATGAAAGTCTACCTAGGCCACCTATGGAAAAGTTCTCTAGAATTAGAATTTTATACCTGAGAATCAAAAGCGGCAGACAAATCTCGGTTACTAAGCAATCTTACTTAGATCCTTTATTTCTGAGGAAGGCCGACCATTGTACTGAGAGTTAAAATAAAGAAAGGGGTTGTGATAAAAAATACGGCCAGATGTCTATAAACCTCATTAGAAACAAAATATTGGAAGCAGCGTGTTGTGTACCTGTGGGTTTGGTCTGTATCATAAATTCATCGTAACTAAACTCAGTATTTTCTGGCCTTCCATGAGTTGATATTATTGTGCCTTGACTTATGTAATAATTATGAATTAATTGATTCAGCAAACACACATGGAAAACCTTCTCCGTGTCAGGTGCTGTGCTAGGCCCTGGGAGTGCAAAAGGCATAACACGTCATCCCTTAAGATAGGCAGGGTCTTCAGACTTTTGTTACAATTTTTGCAGTACTTCATGTCATTTTTATTGATCCCTACTGAACAAATGGCTCCTTACCCATAAATAGCTTTAATTTCCCCTGCATCCTGGGTTCTTTGTCAAGACAAGAATGAGTGTAAACCAATACTTCCATGCACTGGAGGAGCATGCCTGAACCCTGGCGTCAGGCCTCTTGTGGAAAGAAGAATCTCAGATGGTTCTGTTTGGGGGTATACAGTTCTCAGCTAAATATTAAAGTGAATACATTTCTAAAAGGATGTTGGTGAGGAGGAGCTGGTATCCTTTCAAAACTAAATGTAGAGCTGAAACAGAAACAGACTCAGAGAACAGACTTGTGGTTGTCAAGGGGGAGGCGGTGGGGGAGGGATGAATTGGGGGTTTGGGATTAGCAGATGCAAACTATTATATATAGGATGGATGAACAACGAGGTCCTACTGTACAGCACAGGAAACTATAGTCAATATCCTGTGATAAACCATAATGAAAAAGAATATATATATATGTATAACTGAATCCATTTGCTGTACAGCGGAAATTAACACAACATTGTAAATCAACTATACTTCAGTAAAAGTTTTTTTAAAACGTAAATGTAGAGCCACGTATCTGTTTTAACCACAAATCAAACATACCCTAGTACAGACAGACTGTCATCACCTGACCTGTCTCCTCCAACCTAGGAAGTAAATCACACTGTGAAACCTGGACCTTTAGCAGAGTCATCACCCTTAGTAGAGGTTCCCAGAGTCCTGTCCCCAACCAGGAAAGCTCTCAGAATTGACAAAGACTCCTGGTGCTTTCGATGGGCAGCGCCCTCCTCTGGGGACAGGCAGGGTTAGCCGGCCACCTCAGCCCTCAGGGAGCTCCTGTTGAGCGGGAATGGCCATTCTTGTGGTTGGATCTTACGGCAGTGAAGCAACTAACTCCCTTACGACAGGTTTTGAGATGAGGCGAGCCAGACACCGTGCCCATGTCTTATTGAACTGTCAGAGGCACGTGCTTTAATTAACGTTCACTGTACCACAGATGCTCAAAAAATTTCGGTCTTACTAGGTCAAAGCACAAGTTCTTCCCTTGGCCTCTAAGGACGGTTCTGATGGGTTCCCCTCTCTGGCCCCCCACGCCCCACTCCTCACTGCCTGCCTTCTGTCACCTGTGCACTTGGGCACACTCTCGCCCTGGGGCTGTGGGCCCCTCTGGTCCTGATGCCTGGAATGCTTTTCCCCTTGATCCCCTGCATGATTGGCTCACTAGTTCCTTCCTCCAGTGCCACCCTCTAAAGCAGCCTTCCTTGCCCACCCCATCTAGTACTGCAATTCCCAATTCTTCCTATGCCCCTCCCTGCTTTATTTCTCTCATAAACACTTACCACTATCTAACAGAGTATATCTGTAACCTGTTTATTTTGCTTCTTCTTTATTTCCCCACTAGAATGGAGGCTCCATGAAGACAGGGCTTTTGTCTGTTTGTTGACCCCTGTATATTCTGTCTTGAACAGTGACTGGCAAGTAGTAGATGTTTAGTAAATTATTTGTTGAATGAATAAATGAATGATTGGATAAATTAGTGAGAGAATAAATTTGCCAGAATTCTTACTCTGAAAGGTTACAAATGAGGGGGTCCAAATTTGTACTCTCTCTGTGGAGAGGCCATGCATTATACCTTCCAAACCAAAAGGCTGGGGAGTAGGGACGATGTGAACTTGATTTTTAAAATGTGCAGGTGTCAAGGAGAGAAGAGACCTATACATGAAGGTGTGGAAGCAGAGGTGGTCAGGTACATCTGTTACCGAGACCAAGCTCACTCTGCTCCCTGCACGACAAGCCAGTGAATCTGGAGACGAGGTGCTGAGGCAAGGAATACGACTTTATTTGGAAAGCTGGCAGACCAAGAAGATGGCAGACTAGTGTCTCTTGAAAAACCATCTTATTGGGGTTTGGATGTCAGTTTCTTTTCTAGCACAGAGAGGGAGAGGAGATGAGCAAGTGAAGTAAAGTAAAAAGGCCATAAGATTTGCAATTGTCTCCGGGAATGGCCAGCCTCGGCAAGGGGATGTGTTAATTTCTTCTTTATTGCAGCCATTCACAGGTGGACAGGGCCAGGATGTTTCCCTGAACAAACGCACTTTGGTTTAACATTCAGGCAGAGGGGCAGGGTTCCCTGAGGCAGGCCATTGTGTATAGACAGCATCCTTTTAGTGAACAAAAGCAACAGGAAGCAAAGGTTAAAGTAAAAGAAACAGCTCCAACATGTAGTCAGATTTGGTTCTTCCCTGTTACACATCCTTTCCCCACTGTCCTGGGTTTGTATGGGAATTTGCCTTGCCAAGCATCTATTTAAAGATAGCATTTCCCCTGTGCAGTCATGGGTGTTTCATGCTCTATACCAAAGCCATTTCTGAGCCACCTCTGGATGTGTTGTTGCTTAGCAAATAGCCTTCCCATCCTGAGATGATAACTGTTAGTAGGATGTGACCGGGTATTTCTAAAGTTAAGCTTTTGATCCTGGAAACATTTACAACTGCACTTAGAGAAATTGTCATTTTTTTCCACTTCTCTCTCTGCGTGCTTGTTAGATTTTCCATACGTTGTTTATAATAACTTTTCCCTGTGGTTGAAGATAACAGATTTTTGCTTTTAATTCAAGAAATGTCGTCTGCCGTAATGTTTTGCAACATGATACTTTCCAAGTTTCAAAGTGAGAGTGTGTTGTCTGATTGTGTTTTTGCATGTGAAACTGTAGAAATGGTGATAATAGCCCCAGAACTGCAGTGTGCAGCTCCTCTGCCCTTCCATTCTTGTCAGTGTGTTTAAGTGAATGTAAAGGATTTTTTTTGTCATTGTAATTTAAATTCAGAAGGAGTCTATTTGTATGGTAATTGTAAGCTAAGGAAAACAGTGTTTCATTTCGCTCTGGGATTTGTTTTCTGACATCTTCACATTCTCTAGTACTTTAACCTGGCAACAGCGTATTAACAGCAATTCATACTTTGTATTTTAACATGTAGAACAATCCCCAGCAGATTAATACATGATGAGGAGAAAAAAACCAAGAAGGGATGTTGAGGGCATCATTAATTTTGCTTTCATAAACCATATCTTGGTGCTTTCTGATCTGAACTGAAATTAGAGTCACCCTAGAGTTTTCAACATCCAGAAAAAATATTATTGTCACATGGAAGCACAAACAACATTGCCCTTCTTTTAAAGACAGACTCCAACACGAGGATACAAATGATATTCTCACTGTTCGAATTCATTATTTTTCAACAAAGCTTTTTAAGGGGGTAATTTTCTTTTTGTGAGCACAGTCAGGAAGGACCTCCTTAACTAAGTGCTCATCCAGTGTGCCCTGAACCGGAGAAAGATGGAGAGTTAAAGAGACTTCTCTCTCAATTCAAGTGATTACAGCATGTTCTTGTCTTAAGTGAGAGAGTTGTGAGGCCAGGGGTTATATCTTCAGTCACATCAAATCACACTTATTCGTTCACAAAACAAGCTCAGTTAGATTAATTTTAGGTGAGGTGATTCAGCTAATACCTTAAGGTTTCTTCAACTCAGGTGTCTTGTGCTCAGATGCCTGCCAGGACAGGTAGGTGGTAACATAAGGGAGCAGTATGAGCCTGGTCAAATAGCTGCACAGAAAACAGGACATTGGCTACACAGGTCTAGCTGGCAACTTTACCTGAAACCACTGAAGGTGGCCAAACAGACAATCCTGCCCCCCGTCCCCCAACCCCCATCTATTTGGATTGGCCAAAAAGTTCCTTCAGTTTTTAAGTAAAAATAAAAGACACCTTTTTCATTTTCACCAAGAATTTTATTGAACAACATATTCACCTTTTTGTTCCACTACCTTCTGCCATTTTTCAGGCAACTTCATAATTCCATCTTCCCAAAACTTTTTATCTTTTTGAGCACAGAACTGCTCCAGGTGCCTTTTACAGTCTTCCAGGGAATTGAAATGTTTTCCATTAAGGGAATTTTGTAGAGACCGAAATAAATGGAAATCCAAAGGTGCAATGTCTGGGGAATATGGAGGATGGATCAGAATTTCCCAGCCAAGCTGTAACAGTTTTTTCCTGGTCATCAAAGAAACATGCGGTCTTGCGTTATCCTGGTGGAAGATGATGCGTTTTCTGTTGCCTAATTCTGGACGCTTTTCGTCGAGTGCTGCTTTCAGTTGGTGTAATTGGGAACAGTACTTGTTGGAATTAATCATTTGCTTTTCCGGAAGGAGCTCATAATAGAGGATTCCCTTCCAATCCCACCATATATACAACATCACCTTCTTTGGATGAAGACCAGCCTTTGGTGTGGTTGGTGGGGGTTCATTTCGCTTGCCCCACCATCTCTTCTTTTCCACTTTTATTGTACAGTATCCACTTGTCATTGCCTGTCACAATTTGTTTTAAAAACAGAACATTTTTGTTACGTTTCAGTAGAGAATTGCATGCGGAGATACGGTCAAGAAGGTTTTTTTCACTTAACTTATGTGGAACCCAAACACCAAAGCGATGAACGTAACCAAGCTGGTGCAAATGATTTTCAACACTTGATTTGGATACTTGAGTATGTCAGCTATCTCCTGCGTGGTATAACATTGATTGTTCTCAATTAATGTCTCGATTTGATTACTATCAACTACAACTGGTCTACCCGACTGTGGATCATCATCCATCGAGAAATCTCCAGCACGAAACATCACAAACCACTTTTGACAAGTTCGATCAGTCACAGGACCTTCTCCATACACTGCACAAATCTGGGGCTTTTTTTGCATTTCATTTGCGTTCTCACCTTTCTTGAAATAATAAAGTATAATATGCTGAAAATGTTGCTGTTTTTCTTCCATCTTCGATACTAAAATGGCTACACAAAAATTCCCCAATTTTGGTAAGTTTTTTTTAAATGCACGCTGATATGACAGCTGTCACAATACAACTAGCAAAATTGTTTCAAATGAAGTTAAAGACAGCTAAGCGCTACTAGAGCTAGCGTACAGAAAAATATGAACGAACTTTTTGGCCAACCCATAAAAGAGGGTTGCCACTTTTGAATCCCAAAGAATGATTGAGTACAGAATGTTGCATTGAAGTGGCCAGCTCCTTCTTCAAGGGATGCTATAAATCACGGTTTTCATGCAAAATCCCTCAATTTTTATATAACGTTAGTTAAATCTAAAAGAAGCAGTCGTAGGCACCAGCCTAACAAAACGTGCCTATGGCCTTAACTTTCGCAGGTCCAAGGTCAAAATGAGAACAAATAGAGACCCACATGCCACAAGTATAAATATTTAAAAGTAATAAATCAAGCTAGCAAAACTTAATAAAATATGTTCCATCCTCAGACTTTGACAAATATTCAAAGCTGAAAGGCCGTATTTAAAACTAGAGTTCTCTGCATCCTACGAGTACCAGACAAAGTAGAGTGGAAAGAGCAGGCCCTGCATGCCCCTACTCCTACCCAGCTTCTCTTCTCACCCCCGGCTCTGTTCCAGGTGCACGTGTGTGGATACCTCAGGCCACGTGGCTAAGCTCTGCTCTCTCACGCTCCAACACTTGCCTCCTATAAACAGCTGCCTCTTAACCAACCCTCTGTCCTGGGCAATGCGGAGGCGTGGCCTACCCCAGGGAGAATGGATCCAGTGAATAGACCCACTCAGGCCTGGAAACAGGCTATAGGTGGTCATTGAGGCAGAGAATTCCAGAATCCCTAAAACCAGAGCTTGGTCTAGAATCTAGACTTTAGAATGTGTGTGGAGGGTCATGCAGTGACACCAAGTGGGCACATCTCCTTGGTCCTCAGACTCTTGGTTTTGTTGGGGGATGCATGGCTGAAGGAGGGCCAGGGGGTGCCTTCTGCATTATAGGAGCAGGGACTTTGGTGGCTGGAATCTCAGGGCAGTGTTTAGGCCCTTGATTTATAGAATATTTGTTCCCAGTGAGATCTTAGAGATCATCTTATTAGTCCAAGACCTCAGTTTACAAAGGAGGATCCTGGCTAATCAGAGGCAGTGTCCATTCATGTAGAATCAAAGGCTTTTTAGTCAACTGTATCGGACGTATTTGAACCTAATCCTTAGTCCAGTCATTTGCCAGATCAGTGACATGTTACCTAGCTTCCTTTAGCCTTGGTTTCCTCCTCTGGAAAATGGAGATGAAATAAATTTTTTTCTGGCCTATCAAGGGCTTTTCTAACCAGTTATGGTTGAGACCTTTCGTTACTGGTTCATCCTAGCAGAACTTCCTCCCTAGGGAATGTCTATTCCATGGAACTCTCTCTCAGCCGCAGTTGTTTGCTTTAGGCTCTTCTGGTTAAACACAAGGACAGTCTGGGACTGCCTTTCTAGTACCTGAATTATCTTTCACTTTTCCATGAGAAAAGAACAGCATAAGGAAATTAGCTTGATGATGTTGTTTAAATATGAAAAAGTTCATATCTTTCCCCTGAATCTGATGGTGATAAGTTTTCAATTTTTAGGGCCCTTGTAACCATTTTCAAAGCTACGTCTAATTTCTAAAATTAATTTGTTCAAAGGACTTGGTGCTTAGATTCTTGCTTAAGTTTCCCTGGAAACGTATACCCATGTAGCTTTTATGTATCAGTAAACGACCTTTTCAAAGACAGACTTTTGTTTATGTTTTTGTTTTAGGAAGACAGGAGAGAAAAGAGGGAGGGACAGTTTCCTTACTAAGAGGAAAATATTTTAAACACAGTTTAAATCAAAGCTTCTCCTAAATTATAAGACTAGTTATTTGGTGTGGAATTTAGAATGTAATACTGAAGTGAGAGAAGTTGGCATTTGCAGGTTTCATTGGCCACCAGCAATGACCATTGAGTGTTGGCATCGGGCTTATACTCTCTTTTATTTAGTATATTAAGTCAGTTGTTTTAAAAAAGAAAGTCTGGCTAATTAGCCTGCCAAGATCGTAATACTATCTGGTTCTAAGGCTATATAAGCCTGAAAACCCCATTATGGAATACTTCTTTTATGTGCAGAATAGTCCCTAATGCCTGAAAAGGTCATAATTGCCTCTTCATCTTGGAAAGGCAATAGATATTATTGGATACACACTTCCTCACAGACTTATTCACATTTTTCTTATCTTAGGCATTGTCCCCCACTATGAGGACATTTTCCTTTAGGACAAGCGACAACCCATATTTTAGTACGAGCAGATCTAGTTGTATATAAGAATATTTCAAGCCAATAAGCCCATTCAAAATATTTTCTGCTCCTTTAGTCATAACATAGTTTTATTATGTTGGAGATTAAGGTTGTTACTGTTAACCTGCCATCAGCCTATTATTGAAGTTCCTTTCTCTCCTCGTGGTTTCCACGACCCAGTGAGCTGGAACACAGATTAAGGAGTGGATCGCAAATAATAGTAGAAGAAGATATACGAGAATGTTGTGATTTGGGCATTTAGTGAAGGTATAGGTTGATGATGATGATGACTCATACTTTGGTGTATCTGCCAAGCATACTTAATGATCAATATGATCGTTCCCAGTTCATCATTGAAAAAAATGAAATTCAGGAATCGAACTCGCCAGGGTCACTCAACTAGTAAGTAGCAGGATAAGGACTCGAGGACAGAGCCAGTGACTCAAGAGCCTGTGTTTTTGTCCAGTACACTGTGGATACAGAGACAGAGATGATAGCCAACATTTTTTAGTAATAGGAGCTGCCTTACACATATGCTCTCACTCCATTTCATTTCAGCCAGCCGGAGAAGGGCATTATGATTAGCTGCCTTTTATAGATGAGGACACTGAAGCCCGGAGAGTTTTTCTAAATGTGCCCAAATCACACCGCTTGTAAATACAACAGTTGGGATTTACTCCAGGGCCTCTAGAATGCTGGGCCTTTTGACCAGAAAGGGGAGAAACCTTCAAGAATTAAAAGCCAACTTTTGTTTTAGATCATTTTCTATGGTAGTTAGCAGACAACACTAGGGAGTTAAGCCATAAAGAGATGCCAAAGTGTCTATATTTGAGTTCACCAGACAAAAATTTCCCGGTGGATTCCTTCATCCGGTTGTGTGAGCTATTGTGTGGTGTATCACCACCCAGCTTAAATGAATAGACTACCAGCCAAGCGAGAAGAGCCAGCAGGCTGCAGGCTGTGGTTTTGTAAATGTTCAGTGATTAGAGTGGATAATTATTAATATTATTTTGATTTATTTTGCAGAAGACATAATCCATCTGTATGTATATACATATATATGCATGTATATGGATATGTATATATTTATATTTGGCTAAAGATTCAGAAAATTTTTCAAGGAGATTTTCATACGTGTCCTCTTTCTCAAGTTGCTCTCTTGCGACTTCTCTACATTAGGCAGTGATGACCCCTGCGAGCATTGGCCAAATCCACTTCCCTGCTGTCCTGAGTAGCCTCTCTGCAGAGTCCCTGCTAAGATAGAAATTCACAAACAATAGGTGGCCATTGCCAGCAATTTGAACACAGCAGTCTTGGTCCTTGGCAGCAGTAACCAGCAATTGGCAAGCTATTACCCAAATCCCCTGCTAAGAGAAAGCTAGGACTTTTGAAATTACCTTGTTCCTTCCACCTGGTTGCTACATTTCTCTCTTTCAAAAAAACAGGCTTTGCTGTGCTCCACAACGGGAGAGGCCACAACAGTGAGAGGCCTGCGTACTGCAAAAAAAAAAAACAGGCGTTGTGTGTGCAAGTATGTTATTTGATAGCCTTCATGCTAAAACTGTCCTTGGCATGAGCAGATTTGGGTCTTTACAGGTGCTTAGCAAAATGAGTGCCCTTCCATATGGAAATGCAGTTCTTTCCTTGGATACAGGATTTGATTTGGGAGTCCTCTGCTTCTTGATATCTTATGGCACCTTAATTGAAAATTATAAGAAGACAGATTGTGTATGTGGGTCTGTGCTGTATATCAATGTGTTGAGTGGTAATTCACACCTGATTTTTTTCTTTTAGTACAAGCATAGAATCAAAGGTGTCCGGAGCTTATGTAACCATTTTACCGGGAGGGAAACTGAGATACACAAAGTTTAATTGATTTGCCAAAAGTCATGAACCTAATTTAATTCATTGGATGTTTGTTGACCCCCGCTAAATGTGGAACAGGGCGGCGATAAGAAAATTTAAAATATATTCTTAGGGGTATACCTACGTATATGCAGGACATAAGCCACAGTATAAATCTGTGTAATTAAGAAAAAATATTATCATGGGTAATAGCTACTTTAATTGAGAAAAGGAGAGCTCAACATTGTTTAAGAGATTACAGAGGATCCAGACCCTGAACTCGTTCACTCATTTATTAACTCAGTTAATGCTTTGCTTACTATTTGCCAGGCACTTCCTAGAGTTTGGAGATGGTCCAGCAAATAAGATGCATATGGTTGCTGCCATCACAGAGTTCAAGGTTCAGTGGGGCACAGAGATAGATGCGGAGGAGTAGCACAGTGTGATGAGACTTCTGAAGAGACAGGATGCTGTGGAAATCCAGGGTTGGGGGACACTAAACCCAGATTCCAGGAGTCTCGGGATGGGTTGTGTATAAACCCATAGGTGGAGGTGTGATGGAGGGCATTCTGGGAGGGAGCCAGCATAAAGAGGATGAGAACATGAATTGCCTGGGGAAGAGTCCTGCACTGGACACTGTGCTAAACACTTTCCATACAGTATCTTCTCTAATTCTCACAACAATGTTAAGTGGTGTGTATATTATTAACTGAGGTCAAGTGACTTTCCCAAAGTCACACAGCCAGCAGATAGAGAAGCAGGGTTCTAACTTAGGTCTGCATCGCGGAGAGCTGTACTCGTAAGAAACCACTTATGGAAAAGGATTTTAGTTAACATTTAAAACATGGTTTTAAACATGGCTTGATATGATGATGTGTTGACATACATTGGTCTTTGGGGTATCTTGGACCCGGGATGATCCAGGAGACACTTGCCTTCTGGTCCCAACTGGAGTATACCCTTGGTCTTCTGGCAGCTCATTATGGGTTTCTTTGTGTTCAGCAGGCCCATTGCTTGCCCCTCTGAGCTCCCTCAGCAGCACTCCAGCTAAGCTGCCTCTTTGGCTCTGAGGTGTCTACCCACCCCACTTGCTGCTTGTCACTAGGTCCATGAACCAGCACTTGTTTTCTGCTCTTCTCCTGGTACCTGAGCTACCACTTGGATCTGACCTCAGGCCCCTCACTAGCCTGTCTTCGAGTGTGGCCCAGCCTCCAGATTCCCAAATTCTATGGCCCAGATGAGTCTGAACCTCAAAGTACATTTTCCTTTCTACCCATCTTCCTCTATCTGTATCTTCGATCCGATCCCTCTGGGGCAGGGCTAAGCCCCAGTGGTTTCTATAGACCAACTGGAGGCCAGAAAATATCCTCAACTTCCTCAGATGTCTGGGTTCAGCCTGGGGGTCATTCTCTGAAAGAACCTGTAGTGGAAATATATGGTTCAAATTTGCCTTTCTTGGGACTTTCTAAATCTCTCTACTCTAAGAAAACTATTATGTCAATACCAACGCTCTCAGCCAACTTTAAAACTGAGGATCTAATTTTCTCTCACCTTTTGCATTTAAAACAAGGAGACCTATTCCTTAGGCCTCCTCCCACCTGACCTGTTTCACTATTGCAACTTGCTTGGGTGATCTTTGTCTTTTTCCCGTGAGGGGTGTGTGTGTGTGTGTGTGTGTGTGTGTGTGTGTGTGTGTGTGTGTGTGCTGTGTGTTTTCTCAGCCATTTTTCCTCAACTTCTCTACTAAAATTTGGAAAAATATCATTTTCATGGACTTTGAAATCCAGCCTTTCTTATTTTTTTTTCATATTTTACAACGAATGCCTGTTATTGTAGAAACAGAAGACAGGCCAGGGATTTTTAGTCTTTTACAGTTCTCTATTACGTTAGAACATGCAATGAAATCATTTCTTATTGAAACTGCTACACTTGGTCATGTTATTACAGGAAACACGCTGTGGACTTGTTTTGAACGTGAAACATCTTTAGATTAAAATATTAAATTACTCATCCAGCTAAGGTTGGTTGATGCTCAGTAATAATTCTCAGGAGTTACTTGTTTACTATTATGTCAATACCAACGCTCTCAGCCAACTTTAAAACTGAGGATCTAATTTTCTCTCACCTTTTGCATTTAAAACAAGGAGACCTATTCCTTAGGCCTCCTCCCACCTGACCTGTTTCACTATTGCAACTTGCTTGGGTGATCTTTGTCTTTTTCCCGTGAGGGGTGTGTGTGTGTGTGTGTGTGTGTGTGTGTGTGTGTGTGTGTGTGTGTGTGTGTGTGTGTGTGCTGTGTGTTTTCTCAGCCATTTTTCCTCAACTTCTCTACTAAAATTTGGAAAAATATCATTTTCATGGACTTTGAAATCCAGCCTTTCTTATTTTTTTTTTCATATTTTACAACGAATGCCTGTTATTGTAGAAACAGAAGACAGGCCAGGGATTTTTAGTCTTTTACAGTTCTCTATTACGTTAGAACATGCAATGAAATCATTTCTTATTGAAACTGCTACACTTGGTCATGTTATTACAGGAAACACGCTGTGGACTTGTTTTGAACGTGAAACATCTTTAGATTAAAATATTAAATTACTCATCCAGCTAAGGTTGGTTGATGCTCAGTAATAATTCTCAGGAGTTACTTGTTTCAAATTTCAGAATTTTTTAAAAAAGATTCTATCAAGTAAGTATTGAATGTGCCAAATTCAGTGAGGTATAAGATAAGCCTGTCTCTATGTTTCTTAGGGCAAATCATATTTTGTCTTAGCACAGCCTTCTTGCCTTTAGTATGCTCAAAGAAATTAATTTGACTGTTTACGATGTTATTTAATTTTCAATAATTATTCAAGCATATATAACCACAGACATCTATGTAGTAGGCAGATGGATCAGCAATTGTGCATATAATTAGAAATAACCCTTGAAATATAAAAGTAGATTTTAATATTCAGCTTCCAAAGAATTGCTAACATTACAAATTGCTCATACCCTGAAGTGGCAGCCAGTGATGTAAAAATTTAAATATAAGAATTCAAATGAAAATTTCAGCCTTCTCAGCACCAAGCAGTTATTGAATGACAGTAGAAAACCATGGCAAAATCACTTAAAGGGACACTCTTTCTTTCTTTAACATAAAAATATGATGTGTTGGGGCTTCCCTGGTGGTGCAGTGGTTGAGAGTCCGCCTGCCGACGCACGGGACATGGGTTCGTGCCCCGGTCCGGGGAGGATCCCACATGCCGCGGAGCGGCTGGGCCCGTGAGCCGTGGCCGCTGAGCCTGCGTGTCCGGAGCCTGTGCTCCGCAACGGGAGAGGCCACAACAGTGAGAGGCCCGCGTACTGCAAAAAAAAAAAAAAAAGTGTGTTTGTAACTAATTATCACTTGAATGATTAAATTTGAATTTATTTAGTTTTGAGTGTCTCTTTTTATAGCAAGTCACACACTCAAATGGAAAAAGTCATGTTTAAGAATCATATTAGTAAATTCCAGCTCACTTGAAGTTTTTTACAGAGAGGAAAACAAAATATTCTGCTTTTAAAACGAAGGGCAGCACTCATATTTACTACTGTCAATAAATATAAAGAATGTACTTCATTGACTGTTGAGAGAGGGGGAGAGGCAGACTCTTATGGTGAAATGAATTCTGGTTTTAGATTAATGAGTCCTGGATTCAAGTCCTTGGTCTGCTATTTATAAGATAAATAACTTGAAGTTTCTTAAAGTCTCAGGACTTACTGGTATTTTTGCTGAAGAGGCTACTCTCTTCTTCTAACATGGTCTCTAACACCCTTGATAAAGTCTTTTTTTTAATATAAATTTATTTATTCATTTTTTCACTGTGTTGGGTCTTCGTTGCTGCATGTGGGCTTTCTCTAGGTGTGGTGAGCGGGGGTTACTCTTCATTGTGTTGCACAGGCTTCTCATTGCAATGGTTTCTCTTCGTTGCGAGCACAGGCTCTAGGCACACGGGCTTCAGTAGTTGTGGCATGCAGGCTCAGTAGTTGTGGCTCACGGACTCTAGGGCACAGGCTCAGTAGTTGTGGTGCATGGACTTAGTTGTTCCTCGGCATGTGGGATCTTCCTGGACCAGGGCTCGAACTCGTGTCCCCTGCATTGGCAGGTGGATTCTTAACCACTGTGCCACCAGGGAAGTCCTGTCCTTGACTTAATAAAAAATTTAATGAAGAAAGAAAAGAAAAAAGAAATTAGAAATGGGAGAGGGGCATAAAAGAAAATAGAAAAAGAAAGAAATCCCCAGTTTTCAAGGAATAATATTACTCCCTTATGGCATTTGATAATATTATGGCTAAAAATAAACAGTCCAGTTGTATTTTTGCAAGTATAAGCATCACCCCTTTATACTTAGGTCAAAGGCTAGATCTTGCCCAAATAACAGATATTTTCCTTTTGAAGTAATAATAATGTTTGTTGAGTTTCTACTTTGTGTCAAGATAATGAGATACAAGTATTGGCTTAAAAGAACTTAGAGTTTAGAGAGGTTGTTTCTTCCAGAAAGAAGGAATTCACACTGGGAATACTCTGACCCTGGAGTTACCAGGCACCTGTTTAGCTTTCAAATGTGGAAAGGTTGATATTATTCATGAAAACCAGAAATTTATGTGCAGAACAGAGAATGAAGCTGGGTTTTTTGGCCACACTAGGAGCAAATCTAAGCCCTAGAGGGGCACTGATGGGGAAATCGAGGACAGAAGTTCTAGAATTCATTATTTCTTTATCATTGTGAGATGCAGTGTGGGATAGGATTTAGTTCAGGAGAGAAAGAAAATGGAGGACTTGGCAGCATTGGTTGTGTATTTCAAACCCACAACTAGAGAAGATATAGCAGAAGTAGGTGACTTGGTGGATGATATTAATGCTTGTAATATCTACAACCTAACTCTAACCCCAATCTTTGATCTCACTTCCTCCTAACATAATATAAAAGTCAAGAAGTATGTGCCCTGCTTTTGTTCCAGGCCTTAAGTTTCCTATGGCCCATGTGTGCGGATTATAAGGCAGAAGAGTCCCCTTTCCTTAAGAGGAACCATATGTGATATGTGTCCTGATGTGTTGTTGCCAGTTTCTTTGCTGGCTGCGAGCAGTTCCGTGGCTGGCATTGGAGAGAGTATGAAACATCCTCCCCACACCTTCTGATTCTGTGTCTGCTGCACAGAAGCTTATGTGATTTGGGGTAATGATGCCACTGGGGATTAAAGAGCTGGTAGCACTTTTTATTCATTTGTCTGACTGTGCTAATTCACTAGTATCTTAGAAAGAGAGTACCTAATATTACAGAGGCATGTTTTTCAATCCTTTGGTCATAGCAAAAGCTTTGAGACAAAAAAAAAAAACTCATTCCAGTTTTTTCCTGTGATATCTAGAACTAGTTGGTGCTTTAAAGTGAAAATTTGCAGAGATACCATAAGCCCAGATACATTTTTCTCTTCCTGGAAAACATGATAGCTTGATGTGATGATTCTGAGTTGCTGCGATTATCACTGCTATGGTATGGTACTGCAGTGTTAATGATTTAAGGAGCTGAGTGCAAAAGATAAAAAATGTTTCCTTTGGTTATGGTTAGGAATAATATTCTTATGTAACTTTACATTGGAAATAACTTGAACTGCATGCCACAAAATTAGTTTTAAATGGAAATGGGAAGTTGTGGTTGTTTGAAGATGTTTTCCTTTGTTATTAAGCCAAGTGCCTTCTGGGATAACAGTTTGTGTACTTTAACTCCTGGGACAAATTTGTTTTTTCTTTAAGGTTTGTATTGCTTTGTCCATTCAGGCGTGTCTAGGCCACCTTCTGGTCAGTTAGTTCTGAGCTAACGCCCACAGCCCAGCCGAGCAGGGAAGCTGCTCTTATCACTGCCCCTTTGTGCCTGGTGTTCTGAGCAGAAAGGGAGAGTGGTGGCCTGGGTTGACTAATCCTGGCAGCCACCCACCCTCCTCATGGCTGGTCCAGAGCGAGACTCGGCTCAGTCATTCACAGAATCAGCAGTACTCACAGATTCATTTTGGGAAGTTTATGCCATTTTATGTTTTTAATCAAAAACATGCAAACACACATAAATTATCCCACTCACCCAAATCTTACA
Organism: Neophocaena asiaeorientalis asiaeorientalis; assembly: GCF_003031525.2. NCBI lineage: Eukaryota > Metazoa > Chordata > Mammalia > Artiodactyla > Phocoenidae > Neophocaena > Neophocaena asiaeorientalis. The sequence goes on along the minus strand of NW_020175536.1, from coordinate 4,240,699 downwards.
CTTATCATCCTTTTCTGTAGCCTATTGGTTAAGAGTACACTTTGTGTTGACATCCTGGCTCTGCTACTATGGGCTTATGGTCAGGCAAGTTCAACAGGAATCCAGAAAGCCTCAGCCTGCTCATTTTTCAAATGAGACTAATAGTGCTGTCCATGCTGGGTTATGGCGAGGATTACGTGGGGCAATGGCATGCACCGTGATTAAATCGGCACCCAGATGTAATAATTAGCGCTAAACAAATGTTGGCTATTGTTTTTTTATGAGTTTACCCATAGCCACCTCACTGTAGAGGATTTCACTCTGGAAACCTTCTCAAGTAGAGGCTATTCTCTTATTCTGCATAACATGGAGGAGGAGGGTTGAAGAACATGTTCAGTCTCTTGCCCTAAATTCTCTCCATTCTTTTCGCTGTTATCTACCAGCCTTCCAGATGTTTTCCCATGAACTGTGTGTTCCGTACCAACATCTTCTCTATCCTTGCCTTCACTGTTATCCTCAGGGCATGATGATTATCAAAAATGCATCGTTTCAAACAAAATCAACTTCTCTACTCTTCAGGTCATTAACAAGGCAAAGCCAGTATGTTTTCATTCAGTCCCACCCCTGAAACTGAATTCTCACAATCCCTTTGTCTTCTTTCTCTGTTCACATGCCTCCCTACTCAGTGAAAAACCATGATGATTTATTACTTAATTCATGTAATTGTGTTCTAATTCCCCCACCAAAAGAGGGGGTGGAATCAAAGCTCTTCACGGATCCTGGTACTCTCCAAGGTGCTGAAACACAATAATGAACACACTGTTTCCACACCCAATTTATCAGTCCATACCTCTGGGTCACTAAAGTCCTCAGTTCTGTTAATTTTAGGCTGCCAAGCCCCACTAGAGGAAGAAAAAAAAAAAAAAATCAGAGCTTCAATACAGATTATTATTCGCAAATGCCCAATCACACACTAACCACACGATCACAGCACTAACCACCCACTGAATTGTAACTTCCTATTTACTTACCTGTCTCCCAACGGAACTCTGAGCTCTATACACTGTTTCATACATCTCTGTGCCCCGATCCAAACTTGGCTTATAGTAGGGATTCAATTAAAATTTGAATTCATGTCAATTAATGCATTTATCACTTTCAACTTTTTAAATAGTTTCTAACTGCTGGTTGGCAAACCCATTTTTCATATTTTTTATCTTCCTTTTACTCTCTGTCCCATTCCTCCCAGTTTCTCTTTCAAGTATTCCCACTGAACCCTTCACTCTTCCATTTTCACTTTCTACAGAAGAATCTGGCTCGTATTTTATCAAGGGTGTTGACACTGCCTTATGTGAGTCCCCTTGGCTTCCCGTTCAGTTGCTTCTACCTTCAGTGCACCCCACTACCACGTTATGGGAAGCAGTGGGATGGATTGTGGGATCCCTCTTCCTACTAGGACTCTCCTCCACCTGTGTTTTCTACTGTGATTAGGTCGATAACCTGCAAAATATCACAGGCTCAAAGGAAGTTTAAATTTAACTATTAAATTCCTTCCCAAATTAAATTCCTTCCCCAAAAGCTGTTAAATTAAATTCCTTCCCAAAAAGCTGTTCAGAGTACTGACCTTAAACCAATTAAAGTTCTTCTGGGCACTGTGGGTCCTCCTTCACTGCCCGCCTTGGGCCTTGTGGTCTGTGACCAACCAACAAGCCAGAAGTCAGCCCCGACTTCCCCCCTGCTTAACCCCAGCCCCCTTATCTCTGCAGCCCTGATCTTGCCAAGATGGGATTGCTCCATTCTTGATAAACTCCGGTGTTGATGCAGGGCCTACCCTGAATCCAGCCATGGTCTGGGGGCAGCCTGCAGCTCTCTGCCCCAGACTGCAGGGAGCCTTTGTAAATTCACGAGAAATAGAGGGAGTGATAAAACTTATGGTTTAGTAAGGCTGTCCTGGTTTGGAAGAGAGGAAAATAGAATCATAGGATGCCTTAATATGTCTTGAAATATTGGCCTCTCATGTGCTAAGAACCTAGAAATGTTCTGAATTTAGTAAGGAAAATAAAAGAGTTCATCCTCTATTCCTGAGGGGTGACTTATTTGGGGGTAAAGATTCACCAGGATTGCCTTTGACAAAATGTGCAAGTTTTGTAAGCCTGAAGGCTTTTTTATGGGCCTTATTTTGGAATGGCTTTTTTTATTTAGCCAAGGTAGATGGTTCATGCTATCATATCAGGCATTTGCCGCCAGCCTCTGGCTTGTGAGAAATGCTTTGACGTGTGAAGCATCCCGTAAAGGGCCATCATTCTCTAGGATGGGTCTGGGCGTGCAAAAGACTTGGATCTCTGGAAGAGAAGGGACATTTTCTGTTCTCTGAGAGGTACTGGTGGTCAGGGGGCTTATTCCAGGAAACATAATTACTAACCGCTGATAGGAATTTATTTGAATAACTCCAGAAAATATTTGTTTAGGTAAGAGGGAATTTTCCTTTCCTGAAGATAAGCTCTTGCCTAACCAGCATTACATTACATTTCAAATGGTCTCTCAGAAGCCAAAGCATGAGTGCAGAGCATGATGTATTTTGTATGTACTACTGGTGTATGTGTGTGTGTGTATGTGTGTGTGTGCGTGCGTGTGTGTGTGTGTGTTTAAGCTGCTGAGTGCTTAAACCTGCTTTTGTATTTTGAGGGTTATTTCTAGTAGGAGATGAGTCTGTCCAATTTATCTCTGGCACCGAGCAAGCCCTATTTGTCTCTGGCATGAAACAGGCTTAGCTCATCTGGTGCCATCTCTGGTTATCATGCTACTCAGCGGGGATAATTTGTTTTGTTTTATTTCTGTCCTGAAAGGTAATTAATAATACAGGGGCAAAATTGTTTGTGTGGTGTTTTTATATTTTTGATTACCCAGAGCAGAATTTTTCAGGAGCTTTTCCAAATAGTTGCTCAGCACCTGGCTGGATAATTGCTTTCCTCGATGGCAAAGAGCTAATTTGGGGAGATCTTCCAGGGTCTATTCCTTCACCTTCGCATGCCTCCAAGCCCCATTTAGTGTGGGTCAGGGAGAACTTCAGAGGGTATTAAAACACAGATCAGTGAAAGTAACACTGAGCCAGAGCCTTCATTGTTCAGCACAATTTTCTGGCTTCTGCCAATGGTTCAGAGAAATCATTCAGAATGCTCTAACACGCTAGGTGTTCTGTGTGCTCAATTCCTTCCATGCATCTTATTTCATCTTCATAACAACCAGTGAAGTCTCTCTGCACCAGAGGTGAGGGACTTGAGACTTAGTAACATAGTATTTAAAAGTTGAAGTTGCTTTTGCATTTTAAGAGTAATTCTTCTTCTTCAACCCTAAGATCTCTATTACTATTCCAGGAGTGGCACACTCAATGGTCTAGAGAGCCCAGACCTGTAGGCTGGGGATGTAGGTACATAGGCGAGCACTTGCTCCTCTTAAGGACGCTGTTTGTGTTTTGTACTTGCTGGTAGCTGTAGGGGTCTGTGGGCCACTGAAACGAGGTAATTCTGAGTTTTCAGTGCAAACTGGAAATATGGTGCTCATCATTATAATTCTGTAAGTTTGGTGTAATTGTTACTTTCTTTTCAGAAGCGGTAAATTGAGGTTTGAGAGAATAAGTGACTGTCCCCAAATCATTCAGTTAATAAGTATTGTAATTGGAATCCATACCTATGTTTGTCAACCTCAAAACCCCATTATGTACTATATTTCTTTTATTTCTGTGATACCGTGTGTATTTTCACCCTCAGCCTCAGCCCCTGGCAACCTCCAAGTAACTTTTTTTTGTAAGAGCTTTATTGAGATATAATTCACATACCACACAATTCACCTATGTATGTACAATCGGTGTTTTTTTAATATATTCACAGAGTTGTACAACCATCACCACGATCAGTTTCAGAACTTGTACACACCTGGACCTTATAGCTGTCACTCTCCTTTCCCCTTGTGCCCCAGCCCGAAGTAGCAACTAACATTTTCTGCCTCTATTTTCTTGCTTATTCTAGACATTTCATGTAAATTGAATCATATAATGTGTGGTCTTTTGTGACTGACTTCTTTCACTGAGCATAGTGTTTTCAAGGTTATTAATGTTGTTATATATATCAGCACTTAATTTCTTTTTATGGCTGAATGTTGTCTGCATATACCACATTTTGTTTACCCATTCATCAGCAAATGGACATTTGGGTTGTAGTGGCTATTATGAACAATGCTACTATGAATATCCATGTACACGTTTTTATGTGGATATACGCTTTCACTCCCTTAGGAATATACCTAGGAGTGGAATTGCTAGGTCGTATGGTTATTCTATGTTTAAAGTTTTGAGGCATTCCCTACCGTTTTTCAAAGTGGCTATCCCATTTCATATTCTTAACAGCAGAGTTTGAAGGTTCCAATTTCTCCATGTCCTCTCTAACACGTTTTATTGTCTGACTTTTTGATTTTAGCCACCCAACAGGGTGTTAAGTGGTATCACATCGTAGGATTTTGTTGGTTTGTGTGATTTTTATTTATTTTTTATTGAAGTATAGTTGATTTGCAATTTGTGTTAGTTTCTGGTGTACAGCAGAGTGATTCAGTTATATATATATAAACTGAATATATATATTTTTGTGTGTATATATATATTCTTTTCCATATTCTTCCTTTATGGTTCATGAAAGGATATTGACTATAGTTCCCTGTGCTATACATAGGACCTTGTTGTTTATTCCTTCTATATATAGTAGTTTGCATCTGCTAACCCCAAACTCCCAATCCATCCCTCCCCCACACTCCTCCACCTTGGCAACCACAAGTCTGTTCTCTATGTCTGTGGGTCTGTTTCTATTTCATAAATAAGTTCATTTGTGTCATATTTTAGATTCCACATATAAGTGATATCATATGATATTTGTCTTTCTCTGTCTGACTTACTTCACTTGGTATGGTAATCTCTAGGTCTACCCACGTTGCTGCAAATGGCATAATTTCATTCTTTTACATGGCCGAGTTGTATTCCATTGTATGTATATACCACATCTTCTTTATCCATTCATCTGTTGATGGACATTTGGGCTGCTTCCATGTCACATGGTGGTTTTGATTTACATTTGCCTAATAATGTGGAGTATCTTCTCACGTACTTCTTGCCTATTTTTATACCTTCTTTATAGATATATCTATTCTTTCTAGAAGTGTCTATTCAAGTCCTTTGCCCACTTTTTAATTGGGTTATTTTTCTTTTTATCATTGATTTGTAAGAGTTCTTTATATATTCTAGGTACAAGTCTCTTATCAGATATATATGATGTGCAAATATTTTCTCCCATTCTGTGGATTGTCTTTCACTTTTTTGATAGTGTTTTTCGAAGAACGAATGAGAGTTTTTAATTTTGATGAAGTCCAATTTATCGGCTCATTTCTTTTGTTTCTCGTGCTTTTGCCGTCACATCTAAGAATACGTCGCCAAATCCAGAGTCGCAAAATTTTACCCCTATGCTTTCCTACTTACTTTTATTGTCCTAAGACATAGTTTCCTTTTTATGGGTATATTCCTTGGTTTGAGAATACTGGGATTTGTTGAAAAATACTGTTTATACTGTGCATGATCGTAGAAACTTCTGTCATCTAATTTTATCCTTGGGTTTTCTAAAGATTTCCGTCCCCACAATCAGACATCATTTTTGGTCATTATAGGTGCTGGGTTACCTCTGGTTGGAGTTTTGATGTTGTTTATTGGTCAATTTTTTTACTTATTTATATATATATTTTTTGTGGTATGCGGGCCTCTCACTGTTGTGGCCTCTCCCGCTGCGGAGCACAGGCTCCGGATGCGCAGGCTCAGCGGCCGTGGCTCACGGGCCCAGCCGCTCCGCGGCATGTGGGATCTTCCCGGACCGGGGCACGAACCCGTGTCCCCTGCATCGGCAGGCGGACTCTCAACCACTGCGCCACCAGGGAAGCCCCTACTGGTCAGTTATTGACTGAGTTATATATTTCAGCTCCTGTGATTTATCTGTTGTTTATTTTGTTGTTGTTATTATTCTATTGCTGTCACCAATTGGCCTTCTAAACATTTCTTCAGGAATACTGGAGTATTTACTGCAAAAACTTGTCATGCTTTAGAAATTCCGAGAGAAGCTTTTAGAAAAGGAAGAATGCCTGTCAATGCACTACCCTCTTATATTATCAACTTTTTTGACAGAATATTTAAAAGGTGATTTAAGACTGGTTAGGCAGCACTTATGAGTAGGAAAGAAAATTTCTCTTTCAGTTACTTAATAGCCTATCTGAGGCACCTGCAAGGAAAATTCTCCAAATTTCACGGATGTTTTTGTCACTACAGTACCCTACTGTATACAGCGTGGCTGACACTTTTCTAGTTCTTCTCCTTCAGTATTGACAGTCTTTCAGATTCTTCTTCTATGTGTGTGTGTGAGGGTGTGTTTGTGTGTTTACCCTAAATGGTTGCGTTGTGACATTTTTATCTGCCTCATACATGAATGTTACCTGCTTTATGTTTTAATAATGTTCTGAGACCTCTTTTAAGGAAAGTATAGCATTTATACAGAGAAAATTAAACTGTTTATTTGTTTAATTTTCATTAAAATGTCCACAAAAATCCATGCAGTTAAAAGTACTTTATAGTGTTGAGCTATATTTTTTTTACAAGTAGGAACTTATCCAACTCCATAAAAACCTTGTCTTTCGTAGCTACCATGACTTTCTCCTTTTGTTTTCTCAGAGGGAATAGTAAATTTGTTTCTGATTGGCATCAACCATTTGATAATCTTAAATGGCTCTTGGCCATGAAAAAGGGGTATTTGGAGATGTTGATCGTAATAGCATCTATATTCATTCACTAAGTTGAGTAATTAAAGTCTATGCCCAAGGTAATTTTTCCCTTTACCCCTCTGCCCTGTTATCTGGATGCTCTCACCTCTCATCAGCAGTGTTCATTGATCCCTTACCTGGTTCTGTTTAACTCTGATTATCACTTTTCAGCCTTTCACCATTTAACATGAAGTTTTTTCATATATGAGTCAGTACCTAGATATTTGTTTATATATGATATGTACATGTGGCTGCCTCCTATACTAGGTAGCCACATAAACTGTACAAAACAGAATTTTTTTATGGCAACTATCCTGTCCGCCTTGTCTCTCTCTCCTCTTTCTGCATTTTACATATTCTCTAGAATAACCCCTTGCATATAGAAAGCTGAGATATATATTTGTAATGTTAATTCATATTCTCCCAGTTACTCTGGTGTAAATGAGTACTTAACGTTGCTGAGCCTCAATCATCTTACCTGTATAATGGATATAACATTTAACACTGCTTCAGAGAGTATGCATTGAGATAATTTTTATGAGCAGCTTTGATTTTTGGACTATGTTTGGGAAGAGCTGGAGCAGGGGGCTTCTGCCTCTTCTTTCTCTGCTGTCTTCTGCCTGTAGATTCTTCTCCCCCAAGCCCAATGTCATCTGTGGAGTAATTGCTCAGAAAATGTTTTCAAAATGGTTTCTGGGTAACTACTTTATTCTTTGAGTATAAAAGGAATTCTCTGTTCATAATATTGGCTCTATGGAAGCAGCAGAAAATATGTGAGGAAGAGGGAGGGACTGTAAGTCATCATGTAAGGGACTGTAAGTAATCATGGGGGTTTACTAAGTAACACAGTGGTCTCCCAACTTTTTGATCATGTACTCCTATCAGTAAAACATTTTTGAAGAGCCATCTCAATATCTTGTGATTGATTGGAAAACATATTTATGTCAACCAACTTCAAAAACTAAAAGGTTATCCAAATATATTGTCATTATTATTAACAATAATTTTAAAAAGTCTCAGTGTTCTTTAACTTTCAGCCAAGAGATATGAGCCAAGGATCGACATTATGATAAATGACTCATTTTAGCTGAAAAAATCAATAAATTCTTGAGACTGACTTTCCCTCCACCTAACCTGCTTTAAAACCCAATTTAAAATTCACCCCTTTCATGGGGGTGGGGCAGGAGGAGGGGAATTATAGGGATGGGGGCGTGGGAGGTACAAACTATTAGGTGTAAGATAGTCTCAAGGATGTATTGTACAACATGGGAATTATAGCCAATATTTTGTAATAACTGAAAATAGAAAGTAACCTTTAAAAATTGTATAAAAATTTTTTAAAATTAAAAATAAAACAAATTCACCCCTTTCAGTCAATACAAAATATTACTGAGGGGACTTCCCTGTTGGTGCATTGCCACCTGCCAGTGAATCCACCTGCCAATGCAGGGGACACGGGTTCGAGCCCTGGTCCAGGAAGATCCCACATGCCGTGGAGCAGCAAAGCCTGTGCGCCACAACTACTGAGCCTGCACTCTAGAGCCTGTGAGCCACAACTACTGAAGCCCACGCGCCTAGATCCTGTGCTCCACAACAAGAGAAGCCACCGCAATGAGAAGCCCGCACACCGCAACGAAGAGAGCTCGCCGCAACTAGAGAAAGCCCATGCACAGCAACGAAGACCCAACACAGCCAAAAATCAATCAATCAATAAATAATTTTTAAAAATTATTATTGAATCTCTACTCTGCCACCTGGCACTGTTCTAGGCACTGAGAATATAGCGAGGAAAAAATACATACAGCATGTGTCCGTAGGCAAATGGAGCAGCAGAGTGGGCACAAGCAAAATGCATTTTGTAATTTCTAAATACATTTACTTTAACCTCTCCTCCAAGATCAGAAGAATTTAAATTTTACTCATATTTAATATTCAGATTAATATTGGCACTGCCCCTTATCCATGAGTTAGGTGGCGACCTGCCACTTGCAGTATTCACAGTATCCTGCAGGCATCATCAGATACTGGAAAAGGAGACAATTAAGCCATTTTTATATTGTGCATATGCTTTAGAGTGAGCCAAAAATTGTAGGTGACGATGCTTTGTTGTGATTAATGCCAGCAATGCAAAGAACAGAAAATGTGTTCCTATTAGGCTCAGATACACAAAAGTGTAACAGATCCTCAGGCAACCATTAGATCACCGTGGCTAGACTGGTTATCAGCCTTTAAAACCCTTCAATATCTCCCAGTCGATGACAGGATGAAGTCCATACTCCTTAGCCTGGCATACAGGCACCTTCACTCTCTGGCCGCTGTTTGCTTTTTAGTCTTGTTAAGTCTTTTCTTTTACATTTGTACATGCCTCAAATGTCATCCTCATTCTCTTTACCTGATGGTTTTCAACTTGTCCTTCAAAACTCTGCTGAAAGATGCCCTTTGTGAAGTCACTGTGGATGTTTCCAAACCGTTACTCACACGGTGGTCTGACCTCTGGTGGCTTCTCCACCTGGATGCCTATCAACCCTCAGCTCACTGTATTTTAATTATCTTTACTTGTCTCTTTCACTGACTAAAACTGAACTAGTGTCACCACCCGGTCCTCATGAAAACCAGTGGTTTTGGCCAACAGGCACATGAAAAGATGCTCAACATTGCTAATTATTAGAGAAATGCAAATCAAAACTACAATGAGGTACCACCTCACAACGGTCAGAATGGCCATCATCCAAATGTCTACAAATAATAAATGCTGGAGCAGGTGTGAAGAAAAGGAAATCCTCCTACACTGTTGGTGGGAATGTAAACTGGTGCAGCCACTATGGAAAACAGTATGGAGGTTCCTTAAAAAACTAAAAGCAGAGTTACCATATGATCCAGCAATCCCATTCCTGAGCATATATCCAGAAAAGACGAAAACTCTACTTCAAAAAGATACATGCACTCCAGTGTTCATAGCAGCACTATTTACAATAGCCAAGATATGGAAGTAACCTAAATGCTCATTGACGCATGAATGGATAAAGAAGATGTTGTATATATTGATATGTAAATGAAATATTACTCAGCCATAAAAAAGAATGAAACAGTGCCATTTGCAGCAACATGGATGGACATAAAGATTATCATACTAAGTGACATGTCAGACAGACAAAGGCAAATATCATGTGATATCACTTATATGTGGAATCTAAAAATGATACAAATGAACTTATTTACCAAACAGAATCAGACTCACAGACGAAGAAAACAAACTTATGGTTACCAAAGTGGAGAGATAAATTGGAAGTATGGGATTAACAGACACACACATAGCACAGGGAACTATATTCAGTATCCTGTGATAAATTGTAATCGAAAAATCAAATAAAAAAGAATACAGGTATATACATATATATATGTATAACCAAATCACTTTGCTGTACACCTGAAACTAACACACTATTGTAAATTAAAAATTTTAAAAAAAATTTAAAAAGAAAGAAAACCATTGGTTTTGCTTCCGAGGACATTCTGGGTATGGCTTGACTTTCTGGAGTTAAAAGGTCTTCTTTTCCCCCATTGTTTCTACCCCATCAGGTGTCACGGGACTGAAGTTCATTGAGCAGGTAGCCAAGCCCTCTGTTTACACATAAGGTCGAAGCTTCTAGTGCGTCTGTATCTGGCCCAGTGGCTAAGCTGGGTACCAGCCAACCTAGGAGCAATCGCTGCTCCCCTGCATACTAGCTCTGTGATCTTATGTTATTTAACCTTAGTGCCTCAGTTTCCTTTTCTGTAAAGTGAAGATAACAAGCATACTTATTTACAGCATCGTTCTTAGGTAGGAGGAATGTGCTTAAAAAGACACAGCTCCTAGAACATTGAATCAATGTAGCTACTGTGGTCAAAATGCAAACTCTATGCAAGTCCACATAAGTATACATAGCTTTCAGTCAAAGTTTAAATTACGTTATCATTTATGTCATTAAGTTCTTGCTTGTTTTGAATATTTGATGTGGTGGATGGATGGAGGGAATATTAACCATGAGGAGAAGGGTAAGGAAAGACGAGACTGGGACACTAAAAATACTATTACCCCTATTTTCCCAATTGGTAAGTTTGGTAGATTTCCTGCTTTACTGGAGGGAAATTGAGTAGAAAGACTGCTGCTTGTGTAATTTTTGTTGTCATGGTTCTTATTGTTGTTTTCTCTAACAGAAACTGCGTTACATGTCCTATTGCATTCATAAGAAGTGGAGTGGACACGTCCCCACTCAATTAAAGTTCCCCCCCTTTAATTTGATCATTTTGCATATTTAATGAAGCTAGCGTGCTCACTGCCTCGTTAGGAGACTGGTGTCTGCTGTGGGAATTGCAAGCTTTTACCATCTCAGTGACTCATCGCAGTAATTGGTTGGAAAAGTGATTTCCAACAGCTCAAGCTATCTGGAGCTACGACTGAGGGCTTCATCTCACCGCAGGCCTCCTTGTCAGCCTGTGATGTGTTATTGCTCGCTTTTGTCTGACTATGTATGTTCCTTTAATGTCTCAGACAGCAAGGTGTCTGAAATTCACAATTTCACTTGGTGATGAGAACTGTGATCGGTTCGTCCTTAACACGGTTGTGTGGGCACCATGTAGTAAAACTGGATTTTGCTGTTGAGCAAAGGGTAAAATGAGCATATGCAGTAGTTGGCTCGGATGAAAAATTATAATTAAGTTGAATTCACTCTTTAGCCCTATATTCACTGGCAGCGCTTTTCAGCCTCTGCCATGTAATAATAATAATAGATGCACGTGTTATGAATTCACTCTTTAGCCCTATATTCACTGGCAGCGCTTTTCAGCCTCTGCCATGTAATAATAATAGATGCACATGTTGTATCTCTCCTCTAGAGGGTAAGCTCCCTAAGACAGCCTTGGTCACCCTGTGCTTGCGTATAAAGCAGCTTCAGCATATATTACTTCTCAGTACATGTCTGATTAAGGACTGCGTGAGTGAGAATCTAAGCATGGTGTTGGATAATCATTAGTGATGTTATCTTGGGAAATTTTCACAATGTTTTGATTATGAAAATTGTTAAACATACACCAAAAGAAAGAGAAGAGTATAACAAACTCCTGTCCACCCATTTTCCAGCTTCAATAGCCATCAACCCTTGGCTAATCTTGTTTCATCTATACCTCTAGCATTCCTTTCACCCATCAGACTATTTTGAAGAAAACATATAGGAAAGATTTTGACACTTATGTGCAGAAAATTCAGTAAATTAAATAAATACACAACTTACTTTGCATTGTCCGCCTTCAAGGGATATTTGCAAAGAGCAAGCTCTACTTGGCATTTTAATGCCACTGATTAAAAGAGGCACAGTCCCTATCTATTAGGACCCTGTTCTGATCACACAGAAACAGTCTTCTCCAGGGTTTCTCAAGATTCTCATTGTTTAATAGCTGGTGGAACTGAACTACCAGCAAGGTGTAATTGCAGTGTCAGAAGCTTCTTAATTTGTTGGTGCATTTATCCTCTGAGGATGAAATTCCTGTCCTCTATCCAGTATTCAGTAAAGGTTGTCGACTACCATTTTATTTTGTTCTATTCCAGGGACCGTATTGGGTGCTCGGATTAAAAATAAAGAGCAAACTTCTTAGCCGTTTCTAAAACTCTCTAGCTATAAACATTGGGATCTTTTAGATTTTTTCAAAAGAGCCTAGAAGTGCAGAATGAAAGAAGGGGAAAGAGGGGAAGACCAGGGCATCGACAAGGGACCTGGATGAACAGGCTAAGTGCCAAGGGAGGGAGGCTCTTGAAGTGTCCTTTCCCTCTCCTTAGGGACAGATGTCCTGCCCCAGGTCTGTGCTGCCCGGGTGCTGGGGCACAGGCAGCCAGGGGCCAGAGGGGAGGATGGCCAGTGGCTCCCTCTTGGGCTCTGAGAGTCAGTGACGTGGAGCAGCCACCAACCACAGGACCTGTACCCCAAACTGAACCGTCGGCAGGCTCCTTCCTACTGTCATGAGCTCAGTTAAGCCACGTCGCCCCAACTTAAAGGTTGCTCATTCATGGAATGACTGTCACCACCGTCCTCACCGTGCAGGGGCAGCTCGCTTCTCTTTGCCGGTTTTACCATGACTTAAGACAAGTTTTGCAAAATGTTACTATTCGCTGGAATTTGAACATGTGCTACTGTTGTCAGCTAACAACAGACACTAACGTGTCTTCTGCACAAGGCCGTCAAGACCAGGACAGACGCTGTCACTTTTGCTTTCTCTCTATCTCTAATTTTTTTCTCCCCTTCTCCTCCAGTACTTAGCTCTTCTCTCTGGTCCTTGGTTTTCTTTCTCTGTCTAAATCTTGCTTCTCTTTTGTTGCTTCTTCCCCATTTCGATTCCCTTCCACATTTGATTTCTTCCTTTTCCCTCACCATCCTTCTTCCTGTTTTCTCCTGGCTTTACTCTTGGGTAACTATGTGAGAGTTTTCAGGGATGTAGCATTTTTGTATGTCTGAAAACATCTGAACTACAGCATTGCCTGTCACATACTTGGGGATGGAAGGAATGCTTGAAGTCTCAACCTCAAAATGACATTTGGCTTTTACAGCCCTCATAGGTACCTGACCATAAATCCCCTTTTTCATTCAGACAGTGTTGGCTGAGTGTCACCTATGTCCCTGGCACTGGAAATTCACATGAACATTAAGGAGACACAGCTCCTGTCTTCATGGGGCTCACCACCCATTGTGATTTATGGTAAAACATGGGGAAAGACATCCTTCATTGTACAATTTAAATTGAAAGATCTTATTAGAGGTCTACTGTTTTAAAGGTATAATTTACTTAAGTTACTGTATTATTCTACCAACAAATTTCATGGGTAATCTTTATGCTTAAAAGCCTACAGATTCTCAAATGAGATTCAGCCTGAAGCCAGCCAGGACCAAATGATAACCCTCAGCATCTGACGACAAAAATAAAATGAAATAAGCACTACAGATAGTTCAGCATTTTCTCATCCATGCCCTAAATGTCAAGGGATATTTTTTTAAATGTCACTCTCTGTGCTATTCGAGCAGAATATTAACAACTGACCACACTTTTTAAAAAATCTGTCAACATTGCAATCTTAATAACATAGTTAGATGAAAGGCAGCATATGGCAATGAATCATTAGGACCACTCGTCAGGAGAGCTATAAAACTGAAGTCTCTCCCAGGAGTAAAAGAATTAAAATGACTGTGTACGTTGAGGTGTTTTTAACTGGTTAACCAGTCACTGAAGTAGCTAATTGCCGAATGGGTGAGTTGTTCAGCCTGTTCGGTTACCATGACAACAGAACCCTTCATCTTCTGTAATATACATTGAATTTTCACTACTTACAATTTAAGCATTTGATTTCCTCATGAGTTAACGGATAGTCATGCAGTATCTTGCTAACCTATTTAAGAAACATGCCATATGAAGATGGTGCCTGGAATGCAAGTGAAAAAGAGAAGGTGGATTGTTAGAAATAGATTCATGTCAAAACTGAGAAATGCCATGGCTTGGTTTAGGCAACAGTGATGAGTCGTACAAAACTGATGCTATTTTATCTTCTATCTTCTATTCCAGTTTCTTTAATTTTTCCCCACCTTCCCTGTAGCTTAACTGTGTTAATTGTTATATTCTGGGACCTGTGCAGGTGCTAAGGCACAAAGATGAAAAGGGATGTTCTTGTCTCTCATAAGCCAACAGACTAGTAGGGAAGCATCAGCTAAATTACTATCTTGGGTCATAAATGCTTAAATAAATGTGCTGTGGGAAGATCCTGAAGAAGTGGCTAATTCAGCCTCTGCTCCCTGACCCCCTAAGGGTGACTATTCTGGTAGGGAATAGAAGAAATTTCCCTAAAAGATCAAACTTTACCGCAACAGGAAGTCTCTCCACGACTCCTAGAAACATCTCTCCACTTTCAATTTTGTTGGAAGTGAACACAGACAACCACAGCCTTTACTGGTTACACAGGGTTATACTCCCTCCTTAAAGATATGTCCAAGTCCTGACCCCAGTACCTGTGAACATGACCTTTTCTTGGGAATAAATGTAATTAAGGGTTTTGAGATGAGATCATCCTAGATTTAAAGTGGGCTCTCAAATTAGGAGTTTGGGATTAACATATGCACACCACTATATATAAAATAGGTAAACAACAAGGACCTACTGTAGAGCACAGGGAACTATACTCAATATCTTGTAATAACCTATAAGGGAAGAGAATCTGAAAAAGAATATGAATATATCTATAACTGACTCACTTTGCTGTACACTTGAAACTAACATTGTAAATTAACTATACTTCAATTAAAAAAATAAAATAAGGTTCTCATTGGAATAACTTGAAAAAAATAAAGTGGGCTCTAAGTCTAATAGTGAGTGCTCTTAAAAGACACAGGAAAGGAGAAGACACAGAGAAACCCAGGGAGAAGAAGGCCACGTAAAGACAGAGACAGTGATCGAACTTATGGAGTTAATTCAGCTCCAAGCCAATGAAAGCCAAGGGTTGCCAGCAGCCAGCAGAAGCTGGAAGAGAGGCACAGGACAAATTCTCCCCCGGAGCCTCCAAAGGAAACCAACCCTGCTGACACCTTGATTTTGGAATTGTAGCCTCCAGAACTATAAGAGAATAAATTTCTGTTGCTTTAAGCCACTCAGCTTGTGGTACTGTGTTCCAGCAGCCTTAGGAAACTAACGTACTGGTCAATTAAAAAAAACCAATAAAGAAAATTGAAATCACCTCCAATGAAAGGTCTCCATCCAGCCACAACATATAACTGACAGATTCCATTCAAGGCACGTTTAATAAAAGAGCAAACATTAGTTTTCACAAGGCTGACATGCCTCCAAACATTCCAGGGGCCTTCAGAGGAAAGAGAAATTTGATTTATGTCTCCCTGCTAGTTGAAAATAGTGTAGCAGTGGGTGAGGCTCTTTGCCACAGAGCAGTGCTACACACCTGTTTTATGTGTTATGGTCTCTGGCGGCCAAAGTTAGACACACGTGTCTGAGATGATACTGTATCAACAGAGCAACAGGAAATAAAAATCCCTCCCCAAACTCCCCATTCTGACATCTAACTTAGAATCTGAAATGTGTTCATGGTGCATGTCAGAGATGACAGAAGTGTCTGCTCCCATGATGGTGTGCCCCAAATCCCTCAGTGGACTCCAAACACCTTCACCTGGCAGTAGACTCAAGTAGAGCGAGCCCTGTGCACTCCTCATCCTCTCATTTGTGCTTCTGAGCCTGGAGTTTAACTTTGCAGGGCTTTGTTTCTTTGTCAATAAAAAGGGGATGATAATGGCACCACGGGAAGTGTTGTCACCAGCCTCCTTAACCAGAAGGGAAGCAACTATACTTCTCTTTAGCAGTTGATCTGTTTTCTGCTAATACAAGCTGTAAATCTGGAAGGAGTTCTCTTTTCTTCTGATTTCAGTGTGTTGGAGATTGAGCCAAATCCTGGTGAGCTTCTAGTAAATGTACTGGGTCTTTGGCACACCTCTTTGTACACTACGTAGTGTGCAGTCTTTTTAATATCGATGGCTAATGTGTGTGGAGCGTTGCTTCCTTTTAGTCACTGTGCTAGGTATTTATGTTCTTGACTTTATGTCTTATCCCAGCCCTGGGTGGGAGTAGTGATGCTCCCATTATCATTCTCCACTTTGCAGAGAAGGAGACTGAGGCTTTGAGTTGTGTCTGTCATTGACTCAGGGATCCACCGCTGTTATGGAGTGTGGTTGATGGCTGGCCTGCACTCGGATTTGGATCTGGTGTCTTCAGAGACCAAGCTCTCAACCACACAAAACAAATTATTATTATGATGTCTATGACTTGCTTTTTCTTTTTAACATCTTTATTGGAGTATAATTGCTTTACAATGGTGTATTAGTTTCTGCTTTATAACAAAGTGAATCAGTTATACATATACACATATTCCCATATCTCTTCCCTCCTGCGCTATGACTTGTTTTGTTAAAAACTGTCCTGTCAGGGCTTCCCTGGTGGCACAGTGGTTGAGAGTCCGCCTGCCGATGCAGGGTACACAGGTTCGTGTCCCGGTCCGGGAAGATCCCACATGCCGCGGAGCGGCTAAGTCCATGAGCCATAGCCGCTGACTCTGCGCGTCCGGAGCCTGTGCTCCGCAACGGGAGAGGCCACAACAGTGAGAGGCCCGCGTACTGCAAAAAAAAAAAACAAAACTGTCCTATCATTGTTCTCTGTTTACCCTGATTTTCTCATTTATTAATAATTTATACTGTTGTTTGCCATGGATATCGTTTAGCTACTTCATGAATTTTGAGAGACGATATATAAGACTAATACAGGTGATGTAAGGGTTACCTGAAAGAATATAGGTAAACGCTAACCCAGTTTCTGACACATTAAAGGCACGAAATAAACACTTATCCCTCTGGCTTCCCATTCAGTGCCTGATACCAGCATAACCCTCAGTCTGGTTTCTTCTACTTCTTTCTACTTCTCAGGCAACACCATAAATTGATTGCAAATGATCAGAAGAAATAATAGTAATAATAATACACTGTGTGCAAGTCTGTAATGAGATGTCCTGAAATGAATCAAATTTGCATTTAAACACTATTTCTATATTTTGTCTCTCATATTCTCAACTTAATTATCCAAGTGTATAATTATCCCTTCTAAAGATCTTGTAAATGAATTGGTTGAGGTTTTTATTTGTTTGTTTTTGTTTTTCGGTATTTTTGGGAGAGTGGGTAGAGGGGGTTCTCTTTTTGATAATATTAACACTTCTCTTCATTAAGTCTCAATTTCTTTATCCATAAAACGGGGTTGATAATAGTTACTTCACTGAATTGTAATTATAATTTAGTGATAAGTGCACATGCTGACTCCATGTACTTAGAAGTACCATGTACTTCTAAATGGTACAGTTTCAGGAATAAACTGAAACTCCTCTCTCCCTCTCTTCTTCCCTGAGAGAATCTTCTTCTTATAATTATGCTAATTTTTTTTTTTTTTTTAATGCAGAAGTGTTAGTAGGTAGAATGAAGAAGACTTTTCTTCAGGACTATTTTCAGTTTTTTGAGATTAGAAATGGAAAGTCAGAATTTGTGATAAAGTAGAGACACCTAGCCTTTTAGGTTGTAGTAAAATCTGCCACACTTAGTTTGAGCTTTACATACGAATTACTTTAGTTTAATAATGAGCTGTCATAAAAATGAATTATAAATTGAGAGTTTAAAAATGTGCACTGGGCTTCCCTGGTGGCGCAGTGGTTGGGAATCCGCCTGCCAATGCAGGGGACACGGGCTCGAGCCCTGGTCCGGGAGGATCCCGCATGCCGTGGAGGAACTAAGACCGTGCACCACAACTACTGACCCTGTACCTTAGAGACCGCGAGCCACAACTACTGAAGCCGGCGCGCCTAGAGCCCGTGTTCCGCAACAAGAGAAGCCACCGCAATGAGAAGCCACGCACCGCAAAGAAGAGTAGCCCCCCCCGCCACTGCAACTAGAGAAGGCCTACGTGTAGCAGCAACAAAGACCCAACACAGCCAAAAATAAATAAATAAAATAAATAAATCCAAAAAAAAATGTGCACTGATCCTCAGTATCATCTTTGCCAATGTAGGTAATTGCTTCAACCTGGGATGGGATTGATCAGAATATGCAAATGATCAGAATATTTTTTTAAGGAAGGACCTCAGGTCCTTAAGGGGTGAAACTGAAGAAGCAACACAGCCTTCCATTTCTCTGGTGGTTGAGAGCCCCCTAAAGTTAATTCCTAGAGAATATTTAGTTACTTGGTTTGGTTTCAATTACTTGTTGGTCCCAACCTTAACACGACCTCACCTATGTCATTGAATAGCATCTTGTGGTGAGGTCTTTGGAACATTTTGACAAACAGGTGGATTGTATCACAAGCAAATTTATAAATCTTTAGCCCGAGAGGAGAGTTAATACTTCCGTGTTTTAGACCACATGTTCATTCCCAAGCAGGATGTGTAAGCTGTTCTTACTTCAGTAAGTACAGTTCGTGAAATGTTTTTATGCCATAGGAATAATCCATTCAAATTCTAGCCTCTGTGATGAAATGCTAAAAATGGCAGATTTGGGCAAAGCACACTAAGTTGGCATCCTCTGAGGAATACCTCCTCTGAAAGTTGGCATTAACTTCCAGGCAAAAGTTCCAATCAGTGGAGCCTTTGTCACATCGAGGAGGGAGAAACATAGGGAGAACTATTTATACCTTTCCTGCAAGTGATAAAAAACAGCTTAAACAACAAGAACAACCACAAAAAAACTCTTCCTTCTCTAACTTAGATTTTACTTTTGATAACCCCCAAGAAGACATTAAGCAGTACATTCATTACAATAAAAATTTAACCTCCTCAAGAAAGAAAAGATGCTTTAAAAAACAATTACTACTGTGGCACTGAGATTCCTGCAGGTAGACTGCCTGGAACTCAACAAAGAAATTCACAGGGCATCAGAATGTTGGCAGATAATGGCCATTTCCAAAGAAAAACGCAGATCTATTTGTGATTTTTTAAAATGTCTGTGGTATAATTTTTTATTGTTTTATTTCCTTTGCTTGTATCTTGTGGAAAAACTGGGAGAAAAAAGAATTGAGATTTAGATAGAAAAAGAGATAAGGAGAGAACTGTGAAAAGAGAGGTGCACACACTGAAAAGTAAATTATTTGCAAGTAACCAATATATTAGAAATAATCTAGCAGATCCTTATGCAATACCTATAGTATGCACGGCATAAAGGGACATACTCTGAGCTTCATGTTTAAAAATTATGTGCAGGCTAAACAATTATGGACTCAAAGAGATACTGAAGTAGTTGCAAGAAAAGTACTATTCGAATATTAAATATTAAGGATAAAAAAAGAAAAAAATAGTAATTTGACCAACACTCACTATTAGTGTTTGCAGGATTATTTTACCAATACCGACTAGTAGTGCTCACAGGGTTACTTGGTTCTCTTTATTAACAGATTGTGCGTGTGCTAAGTCATTTTAATTAAGTATACAATGTATTGAAGATTCGAGGATTTGAGGATGGTTTGCTCATTTGCAGTGAAAACTTCTGTAACTAGTTTGGAAGTCCTGTTGTGTACTCTCTAATTTACCCTTGATAACATTTACCCTGTTATCGAGACCACTTTACAAAGCAAAAACCCAGATTGAGTGAGTGACCTACTAGAAGTCACACCTTTAAGAAGACTTCAGAACACATACCACATGGACTTTCCACCAGGTGATGTTGTTCCCTGCAGCACCGTTACGCGGGGTTGGAAATTTTTCCTATTTTGATAATGGACTGCAAATTTGAGTTATTACCCAGTGCAATCTTCCAGCTGCATTAGGCAGCAGAGAGCCGGGGATGTCCACCCCAATTCTCACCCCTGTTTTACCCGTCTGTCAAACCTTAATCATGTCCTCTTCTGTAGGCCTCACTTTGCCTGTTTATAAAATAAGGAGTAATAAAACCTTCCATCTCTCAGAGATGAGTGTTTTAAGGACACATTAGATCACTTGTGAGAGAAGCTTTATGTTCTTTCGAAGAAAAGCACATGGCAAAGTAACATTTTTCACCATAATCGTCTAATATGTCATAAAAAAACAATGCT
The DNA here is from genome assembly GCF_003031525.2 of Neophocaena asiaeorientalis asiaeorientalis. Taxonomy (NCBI): domain Eukaryota; kingdom Metazoa; phylum Chordata; class Mammalia; order Artiodactyla; family Phocoenidae; genus Neophocaena; species Neophocaena asiaeorientalis. The sequence continues at coordinate 4,220,251 of NW_020175536.1, read as the reverse complement.
GGAAAAATAATTAAGTATGTGGCTTTGACAGAGGAGTTGAAAGGAATGAAAAACTGATGAAAATAAAAATAGTCGGTTATCTTGGTGACTGGATGGTATTATTACCTTATAAGGGCATTTCTGAGCCAGTGGTTCTACTAAGACAGTTCTTTATTCAAAACCAGATGAGTATCTATAGCCCCATTAATTGTGTTGTAAGCTAAAATCCAGACTGATCTGGGAGTAAAATTTGTAACATAAAGATCAGTGGTCTGTTCTTATTAAATTGCTATGTCAGGACCTTATGACAAATGAAATATTTGGAAAAGGTTAGGAATGGATCAGTGAAAATGACTCAGAATTAGGAAGCAGAACTTGTTAGGGAAAGGTTGAAAGGAGAGAATAAAATAAGAGACAAGGCTGCAGGATGAGAGAAATATGAGAGATGGATGGTGACTGGAGGATAGAATGAAAAGAAATTGGTTTAAATTATGACCAGAGGATTGTAAGCAGTGCCCAAGGGAGACTCTGATGCGTCTGAAGGTTGTAAGCTACTGGAATGCACTATTGATTGAATTTATAGACTCTCTTTTTCTGGAGATATATTTAATAATAGGCCACCTTTCCATCTCAGAGGATTGCTAGAGGTTGTGGATAAAAGGGTACATTCTATCATATCGTGTGGTCATGCCCTAAGATAATTAAATTTGGGGACAGAGTGCTTTAGTATGTGGAGTCTCTCACTAGAAGAGCTGCAGCATTGCAGGACCCCAATCAAATACTACTTGGCATATTAAGTAAAGACCTCTGTTCCATTTTCGAGAAGAAATAATACTGTTACTCTTTCTCATAGCTACAGAAGTCTGACTACCTTGGCAATGGCATCAGAAAAGCTGCCCCATAGTCAGTACCTGTCATGGAAAGATTTTGGAAGTTAGGGGACTAGCCACACTCCATCACCTTATGAAACATCTTTGTACCCAGATGGCAAAGAAAATGGGATGCCTTCTTTGAAAATTATTAAAAGTTTATAAAAAGCAGTAATTATGTAATCTCTGAATATTTCAATAGAATTAATATGCTTTAAAAAAACTCCAGTAGTTAAGGTAAACAAATAATTTGGCACAGACTAGAATATTACATAAGCCTAGTTATTCAGGGTACATTATATGCCCAATAGTTTGAATTGCTTAAGGCATGTAAGGCGGCCTCCATCATAATCTTGTTTTTGTTAAGTTAGCATGGAAAAAAGTTAAATATAAGCTTTTTATCTGTGTTAAGTAGAAGATTAGGTCAGGAAGAATGATGACTCATATCTGCTGTTGTGGTTCTCATTTTCACCTTAACTCTAGTTTTGTTTTTCCACCCAATTCCAGAGCAGCCTTACTTAGATGCCTCAATATGTCCTGGACCCATAGTTCCATTTCATCTGGTGATGCTACCATGATTGTTTGATGTCACCTTTGTTGGAAATGCTCTTTCCCCAACACTAGCTGCACCTGTTAAAATCCTACTCATTCTTTAAGATTCAACTCAAAAAGCATTTCTCCGATTCCCTTCTCACCCCCAATTTGGTAAGCCAGTTTCCTGTCTTGGGCACATCCATGGTACCTAGATCATGCCCTCTCTTGACATTATCAGAATCTGGCTGTTTATTGTTCTCTGTCTTAATCTCAATCTTTTCCCCCTTGATCAGGAGCATTTTGAAGGCATTGATGTTTTACTTATCTTTCTCTTCTTTGCAAAGCCTAGAATGTCATCTTGCACATATTGGATATTAACTAAATATCTGTTGAATCTGCTTCCCCTCCTGCCTCCTCTTTATGCACCATCCATTGTCTTGCTTTTTATGCCTTTGGATTGAGTGTCTTCTGGTCATTCTTCCTTTTGGCCTCTTGTTCTGGGCTTCTCTTGGTGATTTATAGCTGAATTCCTGCCCTGCCTACCTCATCAGAGCCTGTTTGGATCCCTTGGCAGTCTTGCCCTCTCCTGCTAAGCTTTGAGAACCCAAAAAACCCCACAGGTACAGTTTAGTAGCTCAGGGAACTTTTCCAACCATTGCCTTTTTCATTCGATTCCATCTTCCCATATTTGCTTTGAGGTTCCTAGTTTCTAACTTGTTTCCACGTGCTTGAGTTTGGCCTCTCCGGATCATTCCATCATGTCACAGCCCTCACTGGACAGCTCTTGGTTTGGTTTTCCATTTCAGTTCTGCAAAGGAACTGGCTCTTGGCTCTACTTTCCCTATATTTGTTTCAGCCCAAATGCAAGTCACAATCCAGCAACCCCCAGATCCTAGCAGGGACACAGAGGTTTGCTGTCCTCTTGTAGGAAAGGGAATTATAGTTGTTATGGAGCTAACAAATCAGCTTCTTACACCAGCATCCCAAACCTTGTGTAATCTGCCCTCACCCTCTCTAGGTGAACTTCTTTGCCCTGTCCCGTCAAATAGTCCCATCTCTTGGATGGCCTATTCTTGGTGACCCTTGAGGACCACAGGCTCATGCCTCTTTGGGGAAATTTGCTTGTACTGGGATGACCCCTCGTGTAGAACACCCTCTTCTTTAGTCATTTTTTTTCATAACAATTTCTTTCGAACCCAATTCAAGATACATTCTTTATAATTTTTTTTGTCCTAAATTCAGGCCATCTGATTTTTTCTCCATCCTCACTCATACATTGCATTTATGATTTTGGCCTTGGCTGACTTGTCATTTTATGATTGTCCCAGGAATGGGCATCTCATCTTAACGGCTAGCTTATAAAGTCTTCCAGGGGCGATGATTCCACAGACTTCTCTTTTGCCGTTGCACCTCCCCCAGAAAATATGACTGTACTGGTGTATATGTATGTATGTGGGTACACACACACACACACACACACACACACACGCACACAGTATGTACCTCAACATGAATTATTTAACTTAATATACACAAGTAGGGTTGCCAGGTACAATATAGGATGCAAATATTGAGTCCTGTAATACACTAAAGAATGATCCTAAATGCTATTTGTTGTTTATCTGATATTCAAATCTAACTGAACGGCCTGTATTTTAATTTGTTAAATCTAGCAACCTTTTTACACAACATCCCTAAGAGATAAGCATTTATTACATCTGTTATTTTATAAATGAGGAAACTGAGGCTCAGTGACATTCAGTCTTTTGTCCAGAGCTAGATTTCAGATGAAATCTGTTGGCTGGAAATGTTCCTTAAGCACTATACTTAGCTTAGTAAGTGTGAAATAATGTGATGGCACACAGAATGGCATGACACCTTTCAAGATAACCTAATTCACTTTGTCTTAAAGGAGTGAATCATATAAACTCCAGCTCATCTTCAGATCTTCTGTTGTGAAGATAAAAGGGCTGTTCAATGGTTGGAAAATGCATTTCTCTAATTTTAACATGGGAATGGACCTCTTCTGAGCATAGAAGCAAAACCTAGGTACAAAACTTAGCCACAGTAGGTACTGTGGAAAGCAGTGGAGATGAAATGTCTTGAGCGTGATAAGGCACCTAGTAAATACTCTTTAGCAATTTTGTTACACTTAATATACTTCCCTGTAAATATTGGTTTCCTTTATTAGGCAGTTATTACAGTGAAATCACATTAGCACTTGGCAGAATATTTTTTTTAAAACCACCCATCTCCTACAATTATGTTAAATCAAATTTAATTCAGGCTCCCTTGTCTAAAAGAAAATATCTTTGCATTTAGTGAATCTAATTAGCATTACATAGACCTTTCCCATTAGGTAGGGCGCCTTGGAATATTCCCCTTGAATAGAGAAACTCTTTTCTCTATTAATGAAGAAAAACAGGGGAAAAGTGTAGGAAGCTTTGCAAGATAGCCTTCCCCTTCCTTTGTATTTCCCTCTTTTCTGTTGGGTAAAGGCAGGGATTTGCTGGAAAGCTTTGCTGTGGGCTGGTCTGTGGAAACCAGACTTAGAGGAAAATGGATGGAAGTCTGTAACCTCTCAAACTAAAGTACTAATAAAGCTCAGCCAGGGGCTTCCCTGGTGACGCAGTGGTTGGGAATCTGCCTGCCAATGCAGGGTACACGGGTTGGAGCCCTGGTCCGGGAAAATCCCACATGCCGCGGAGCAACTAAGCCCGTGTGCCACAACTACTGAGCCCGTGAGCCACAACTACTGAAGCCCACGTGTCTGGAGCCCGTGCTCGGCAACAAGAGAAGCCACTGCAATGAGAAGACCACACACCGAAAGCCACAACTACTGAGCCTGTGAGCCACAACTACTGAAGCCTGCGTGTCTGGAGCCTGTGCTCGGCAACAAGAGAAGCCACTGCAATGAGAAGACCACACACCGAAACGAAGAGTAGCCCCCGCTCGCCGAAACTAGAGAAAGCCCGCGCAGCAACGAAGACCCAATGCAGCCAAAGATAAATACATAAATTAAAAAAAAAAAAAAGCTCAACTAACCTAGGATAAAGGTTGTGACCACCCTAGGATAAAGTTCATCTGACACATAGTCTGCCTTTAGGATCTTTAACAAAACTGCAAAGTGTAAATGGTGCAACTTTTCGGCCTTCTTGCCTCCTATTCTGAGTCTTTCTCCCTTCTCTGCCCCTCTTTTTGCCAACACTTTCTGTTGATGACCCTTGGTCTGGAAAGTTACACAACTTTCCCAGTCGTGTCTCTAAAACTCCAAAAAGACCTCCTGTACCCTTTGACCACAGGCCACCACTCCGTTGTCATTGTTATCAGCTATATCTGAAGTTGATGTTCTGCTTATTTTTGTCTAAAATTTTAATTTTATGCAGCTCCCAGGGAGCTCAGCAACTGAAGAGTCTTCCTCCCTCCCTCCCTCCCTTCCATTCTTCCTTCTTTCACTTTTAGTTGAAAGGACTTTTAGAATTGAGGTTGTCTGACTCTACTTGCCTACTGAAAATGATTTCAAACAGCATACTGAAAACCAGAGAGACAGTAGATGAAGCATTTTAATTGAGTCATCGAGGTCAGACAAAATTCTTATGGGTACTAAACAAAGTGCAAATTCTTGTGGCAAGGCAAGGATCACCCTTAGATAGAAAAAGGTTTAATTTCCAGCTCTGCCCCTTGCTATCTGGGTGAACTCAGGCAAGTTTCAGAAACTCTGTAATTCTCCCTTTCCTTGTCTAAAAAATTGTGATTAAAATATAGCTGCCTCTCTGTATTTCTGAGACTATTAAAGGACATTATATGGCTTGGCTAGTTTTGACTCTGTAAACAATGGCTCTTATTATCGTGCTTGTTATATACTATGGATGGTTGGGATTAGGTGTGCCCTTTGCTCAGCAGCCACTTGCCCACAGCTTCCTCACCTCCCTCCCAGGGCACAGAGACGTCACTTTCACAAGGACGTTGGTGATCAAAGCGGTGGGCCCTGGATTCTGCAAAGACCCAATCTTTGTATTTTCGGTCATTAAAAAAATTGATTTAACTGTGATTCACGGAGTTTACTGAAGTGGTTTTTATGGTGCAGAAAGCCTTTTCTGCTACTTGACATTTAGCTAAGCCTGTTCCTGAAGGCTAAGCAATACATCTGGGGGAGCTTTTTTGCCTTGTTGCTCATATGTGCCTGTCTTAGTCTGTTCTGGCTGCTATAACAAAATAGCATAGACTGGGTGACTTACAAGCAACAGATATTTATTTCTCAAAGTTTGGAGAAAATAAATATGGAAAGTCCAGGATCATGGTGCCCACAGATTCAGTGTCTTGTGAGGGCCCACTTCCTTATAGACAGTTGTCTTCTCACTGTAATCTCACGTGGTGGGAAGGGCAAGGGATCCCTCTCCTGGCTCTTCTTATTAGGTCACTAATCCCATTCGTGACATCTCTGCCTTCATGACCTAATCACCTACCAAAGGGCCCACCTCTAAACACCATCACACTGAGGATTAGGTTTCAACGTATGGATTTGGGGGGACACAAACATTCAGTAAAAGTTCCTGAACCCATTTGTAGAGCCAAAGGTGAGAGCATAGGCTGAGTTAATGTTTCACTTTGTGGCCATGTTAGTGCCATGAGACTTGCGAGATCATTATGCCCAGGAATATGAAATAGAGGTGGAAACCAGTCTTAGGCAGGCTACTGATACGGTGAGCATGACAGTAAAAAGAAAAGTGTTACAAAAGAATGGGAATGCATATACTTTAATTCTTTGATAGTTTGTGATCCTCACAGAGATGTGTGTGGTAACTATTTATAAATTAGAATATTTCCACTTCATTTTCTAAACATGCAGAGGAACGTTTTTCAGTAGATTGGAAAAAAGCCAAAAAACAACCCTGATTGGAAAATTAAGTCATTATCTCAGCTGGAGGGCAGTATTTTGCCTTGAGCTGTGTTTTGAATAGCCTGTGGAATTTACTTAGATTATTTGAGCTAGAGATTTATAATTTAAAATGATACCCTTTTGTATTCATGTAGAGACCTTCATTTTAGAAATGCTAACTGCTGAGAAAACACCTAATTTAACATCCTGTGGGAAGAAAAATTATGGAAATGATAACAGCAGTCATTGACAATGAAGTTATTGGGACAGTAATTAATATTTACAAGTCTTTGATAATCAAGATAACCCAGTCTCTGTTCTTATGATGTGGACATTCTATAGACCTGAGGGATTGAAGAATAGGAAGGAGTTAGGGCTGGATATTATAATGAGTTTCATTTTCATTGTTTCTAATTCTGGTGACTATAAATTTAATTTTGCACTGCTTTTCTATAGTTTCCATCATCAGTATACTTGCCAGGACATCTTAAGGTAGAAAGCTTGGCTGAGCGCATTAAAATGATTGTCTCACAGTTACATCTCTTATAGTATTACTTTGAGGAGAAAAATTATGCACTTCTATACATAGGTAATAAAATAGCTAGCATTCAATTATTCTTACAAAGTTCCAAATGCTTTTCTAAATGCTTTACATATGTGAACACATTAGTCTTATAAGATAGGCACATGATTTCTGTTTTAAAGATGGGGAACCCAGGCACAAATTGGTAAAGTAAATTCCCCAAATTTTCACAGCTACTCAGTAGCAGAATCCAGATTCCAACCCAAGTTTGATTCCAGAACCCATGCTCTTACTCTTTTTTTTATTTTTGGTCCCTGAAATGTACCATACCTATTGCTACCAAAAAATTTTTTTTTCTTCTTCCCTCCCTCCCTTCCTTCCTTCTTCTTTCCCCCTCCTTTCTATTTCAGAAGAAAGGAAAAAAAGCCCAAGTTAAGGGGGATGTCTGGTTGGAGTTGGGCCGACTGAGGTCAAAGCTGGAGAGAGGAAAGTGCTGAGAAGATCAATGGCTGGGTCATGTCAGTAGATGAGACTAGTGACATATTGGGTATTGAGCAAATAAGTAAGTGGATAATGGAAGCCAGTTTTCTTACTGTCAGAGGAGAATGATGTTGTAAATAGGAGAAGAGGAAGGCTAGACTGACTCTGTGCTGTTGGATTGGAATTAGAGGCATTGGTATGTTTCCAAGATATATAGGTATCTGTAGAGATAAATATAGATGTAAGGGCACGTGTGTGTGTATTTATATACAGACAGTTCTTAGCTCTGTTCAGTAGGGACACTTGAGTATCAATAAGCACACCTGAGCCCAGCCTGCATCATCAAAAATGATAAGGTCATGAAGGTCAAGAGGGACTGAAGAATGTCTTCCTGATTGAAAAAGACTAAAGACTCATGACCATCAAGTGCCACATGTGATCCTGGATTGGATCCTTTGACTGTAGAGGAAATTACTAGGACCACTAGTCAAATTTGAGTGGGGTCTCTGAGTGAAGGATGTATGAGAGTTCTTTATACTCCACTTGCAGCTTTTCTGTAAATTTGAAATTATTTTGAAATAAAAATTAAAATAAATAAATAATAATAAATATTATTAATTAATAATAATATTAAATAATAATAAATATTAATAATAATATTAAAAGAAAGAAATAATATTGGGCAGTAACAGTTGTCTTGTTACACTCTAGTTTTTTTTGTCAGTAAATTTAAAATTTTGGAATTTAACCAAGTCCCCAGAATCAGGGATTATTAAACTCCACTAATTGTGCATTAAAAAGAGTTTCTGTTAATTGCAAATAATGAGTCTGAATAATGATAATATTTTTATATGCTTTCTTTTGAGAACGTACTCTGATTCACTGAAATACCATGCTTTTAAGAAATGGGCTACATTTCAGCAACCTCTTTTCCTAAATTGCTTTTGTGAAAATCATGTTTCTGAATGATACTAACTGGAGAATTTTTTAGAACATTGGTTCCAGGTAATTAAGGGAAAGAGGTTTTCCTTGTCTTTGAATAATTTCAAATGTGAGAGGCATGGCAGAAATGAAATGTACAGAGCTACACAACTGATTTCTCGTTAGTATACATTTACCTGCAGTGGTAGTGATGAGAATCTTTACAGCTGATGTTCTTCTTTACTTCACTCTCTTCTAGACGTGGGAAAATATCAATGTGGTATTTTCTAAGGATTTTTAACTTGATGCTAAAATGGACCCACTTTTATAATCCTCTTAAATTCAAAAGAATTCATTAAATTATATTCATGATCCTCAAGGAAAGGACCTTGATCTGTAGAAAGTGGAATATTTAATTATACTTCATTATTTAATATTGAATAACTTCGTTATTAGTGTTATTTCATTTCAGCAGATCCCATGTACCCCCTTTTCTTTTGTCTGCAATATCCAGGGTGGGGCTGTTTTAAATTTTTTACTATTATTAAAAAGGTGCTTTGTCTGTCTGACTTACTTCACTCAGTATGTATGATATCCCTTATATGAGGAATCTAAAAAGAAAATGATACAAATGAACCAATTTACAGAACAGAAACAGACTCAGACTTAGAGAACGAACTTATGGGTATGGGGCGGGGGAGGGATGGGGGGAAGGGATAGTCAGGGAGTTTGGGACTGACATGTACACACTGCTATATTTAAAATGGATAACCAACAAGTACCTACTGTATAGCACAGGGAACTCTGCTCAATGTTATGTGGCAGCCTGGATGAGAGGGGAATTTGGGGGAGAATGGACACATGCATACGTGTGGCTGAGTCCCTTTGCTGTGCGCCTGAAACTGTCACAACATTGTTAATTGGCTATACTCCAGTATAAACTAAAAATTTTTTTTTAAAAAGGTGCTTTGGTCAACATCTTTCTAAATGGATCTGTTTTTATTTCCCCTTTAGAAAAAAATTCCTAGAAGCCCACTTGCAGGTCAAAGAAATGCATATTTTTGAGACTTTTGATAAGTGTTGCCAAAATACTTGCAGTCACACAAACTAAAATGTCTCCCTCTCACTTTAACTACTTCAGCTTTTTTTAATAATTAAAGATGCTAAAGTACAGCGTATTTAACTTAGCAAAATGAAATATTGATCTTGAATGTTGCATCATGTTCTTAGAATGGTGAGTCTGTTGACTCAGACCACATCATGGTACTAGAACATAGAACTTCTCATTCCTAGGGAGGCTTGGAGAAGATGAGATTGCAAGCTTTGCCTAATGCTGAATCTCAGCAAGGAACAAATTTGTTCATTTTTCCTCAGCAGTGGACTTGGAGCAAGGTTGGCCAGCAACATGAACTAACAACTCTCCATGTATTCAAAGTCTGCTGTAAAATCCCTCACCGCACCTCTGAGTCACTTAAAAACATCCAAGGGCTTCCCTGGTGGCGCAGTGGTTAGGAGTCCGCCTGCCGATGCAGGGGACGCAGGGTCGTGCCCCGGTCCGGGAAGATCCCATATGCCGCGGAGCAGCTAGGCCCGTGAGCCATGGCCGCTGAGCCTGCACGTCCGGAGCCTGTGCTCCGCAACGGGAGAGGCCACAACAGTGAGAGGCCCGCGTACCGCAAAAAAAAAAAAAAAAAAAAAATCCAAGACTTTAGGTCTCCTACTTTGCTTTACTATCAAAAGGATGACCATACAAGGTCTAAGGATCTTTTCCAATAGATTTGTGCTCGAGACTTGGAGAGCATGCATGTTTTCATCAGTGATGTCCCTTTTCTGTCATTCACCTTGAGTCCATTGTAGAATAACAGTGTTTCTAGCTATGGCCTCTGTTATTCTTCCTTTTGATGTTATTTAGCATCATGCACAGATTTTTCATTTGTTTTTTGCGATAAGGTGTTGTTCCAGGGCAAAGATGGAATGTTTTCCTTTTCCAGTAACTTGCCAGTATGGTACATCCATTAAATTCAGTTACACATGTACCAGAATGTACTATCTTTATTGGCAGGGAACTCATTGATTAATTACAGGCTGACCCTCTTGACAACTTCCTACTGATTTTACTTCCTGAGTGATTAGCTGCAATGTTGCTTATGCAGCTGCAGTAAAGGAGGCTTAGTAATAGTCCTGCTTTGGAATACTCTCTGCTCTACTGATGTTAACAGAATACTGCACAGAGGAAAATGGGTATTTATGCTGTCGCAGATGAAAAGAGTTAAGAAGCTTCTTCCAGACCATTCAACAACTCACTGGTATCCATCAGAGCAAGTGAGAAAGAAATCAGCCAGTCTTTTTTTTAGACGTCAGCCAGATGAGTTTGGATGGAGCAAAAGTAGACAAAGATCCACAGAAGAGCAAATAGTATGTGACACATTTCCCACAAAATATGATCATCATAGCCTGGTCCCCATTCTGACTCTAGAAAAGGCTAAATGCAGCCACCTTCCAATAGTTCTGGGGCAATTTATATTAGGGAATAATGAGGAATTTTATTAGGATAAAAATTAAGCTGCCATAATGAAGAAACTTCCAAAGTACAGTGGCATAATGAAGACAGTTTATTTCTCTTTAATGTGACAGGTATGAGGTGACAGTCCACATAGATGGGGTGGCTCTGTTCCATGTGATCAATCAAGGACTAGAAATTTTCCATCTTGTGACCTCACCATCTCCTTGGGTATTATCTTGACCTCTATGGTTGAAGCTGAGTCCTAGGCACATCCATGTTTTAGCTCATGAGAAAACGAAAGGAAGGAAGTCCAGGGCATATGGCTTGACCTCTACATTGGAGATGACCTAGGAGTTACATTCCATTGGCCAGAACTAGCCATACCCAGCCGTAAAGAGGGGTAAGGAATGAATGTGGTTCCAGCTGAGTGGCCATGATTTTCCATTACTGTGAAGAAAGAGAACAGATAGTGGTGGGCAAGTGACAGTTTCCACCACAGATTTATTTTCTGCAGCACGTCCCCTTTCCTAGTGAAAGTTTTGTCAAAGAGCATATAACTAGCACTTATGGGTACTCAATATATTTTCACTGAATGAGTTAATTCAGGTATGAAGAAGTATAGCAAGTTTCAATCTATAGATCCCAAATCCTGACCCTCTCTCCCCTAATGCCACCTAGGCACAATTTTCTCCTCCTAATTAAGTTGTGCTGCTTATTTAAACTTAAACTTGCTCACTTGTTCAGCAAAGTGGATATGTCAATCATATTTGCTTTGCTTGAGCAAGCTTATCTCTTGGAATGACTTCTGATTGTCTCTCTCTCTGTGGCCACATAAAGGACATTTCTTCCCCTCCGATCTCAATAACAAAGATGTGACACGTCTAACTGAGGCCTAATTGAGGCTCTTCATATTGTGAGGCTGCTGTCTCCTTCCATATCAAGCACCGTTTGTCATAAAAGGATGCTTAAATACAGGAAATCAATCTTGTACCATCAGCAAGCCCATGGAATACCAGCCTGCTACATCAGACCAATACAAGTAGGTGCCTAGGTGCTCACATTTACCCCAAATAAAATTTCAGTAGAATTCTAAGTTGGAACAAATTTCTCTCCCTGTGGAATCTCACCTTTTTTCTCATTGTTTTCTTTTGGTATCATTTCTATAAATATTCTTTAAGCAGCTGCTATGATTCAAGTGCTGTGTATATGATTCAAGCGCTTGGTACCTGGAGGCCAACACATAGAGATTTTTTCTTAGTTCAGGAAACTTACTCATAAGTGATATAATCAAGGTTTCAGCAATATACTGTAGGAGGTTGGGGGTGGGAGCGACAGAGTAAATCAAAATGAGAAAGTGTGGCAGAGGCTTCTTGGGAGAAGGAAGATTCGAACTTGGCCTTTAAAATTTAGGTGGGCATGCATGGTAGGAAGGCTTTGCCTGTCAGGAGGAAGAGCTGAGCTACAAGATGGAAAAGTTCAGAAAGAGAGCACACTAGTGTGTTTGGAGGGGGTGTGGCGGGTAAGGGAGAAAAACCACATGAGTAGGTAGAGGCCAAATCATGGATGGATACGCATCTGAGAAGTCGTGTGACAGAAGGTCGTCAGGCTCACAAAGTACAATTTCTCATCATAAGACCAAACTCAGATTTTAAGCTAGTTATCACTGCTTCTGTTATACCTTAAAAATACCTGACTTTATATAAAAAGACTGAAGAAAGAGTGCTCAAAAGCTAACATTTATTTATCCATAGACTAGTCCTCTGTTTTACAGTAATCATCTCATTTGATCAGGTACAAATGCTTCCAAAGCATTTGCTTATTGAGCCTTAACTATAATAGCTTATCAGCATTCACTATGTGCTGGGCATAGCATGCTGATGTAGAGGTATAAAACAAAGGAGATATTTGTTGCCTTTTTCCTACATCCTTTCTTTTCCTTCATCTTTGAATAACAATCCCTCTATGCTTTTATATGGTTAGGGGAGCTAGGATTTTGACCCAGAGGCTGAGTTGATTACAAGGGAGAAAGGGGTAGAAATTGGAAAGCAGCCAGCCCAACCCATTTCTACTGCTGGACTTAAAATTCAACCATCAGCCCAAGGAGGCTGACCTCTGTGGGTGTTTAAATCAAATACAAAAGAGAGGAAGCTAGTGGCCTGGATGTTTTCAAATTCAGGACCCTTTGAAAGAATTCTATAACCAAGCCAAATGTAAATTTACCTGGCCTAGGAGCAAAACAATAAAACCCACTTTAAAGTACTTAGGACGGCCTCTGGCTTTGAAATGTGGTTTCGGTGACCTCATATCCTCTAAGGCTGAAGTTTAATATCCCTCATTTCTGAAGCAAGTGCCGGAATAGCTTATGGTTCCTAATGGGCCCCTGTGCTTCCCACAAATGGGCTTCTGCATTGGGTGTGTCCATAGTACAGGCCTTATATGTAAGGAGCCCTGTAAAAGAGGAATATTCTCGGAGAGGATTTTGGAAGGATTCTGGAACACTGTGGAATGTATTCACGTATTTCTATGAGTCCCAAGAATGCATTCATTTGATGTAAACAATCAGATCAGAGCAATAGAAGCATAGCAGCTAGGATTCAGTGTGTTAATTATGTCACTCTTTTTTTAAAATTTTTATTAATTTTTATTTTTTTTACTGGAGTATAAATGCTTTACAATGTTGTGTCCGTTTCTGCTGTACAATGAAGTGAATCAGCTATACGGATACATATATCTCCTCCCTCTTGGACCTCCCCCCCGCCTTCCCCCATCTCACCCATCTAGGTCATCACAGAGCACCGAACTGAGCTCTCTGTGCTTGCTATACAGTAGGTTCCCACTAGCTATATGCTTTACACATGGTAATTTATTTATATCAAACCTAATCTCCCAATTCATCCTACTCTTCCCTTCCCCCCACTGTGTCCACACGTCCATTCTCTACCTCTGTGTTTCTATTCCTGCCCTGCAAATAGCTCCATCTGTACCATTTTTCTAGATCCCACGTATATGCATAAATATATGGCATTTGTTTTTCTCCTTCTGACTTACTTCACTCTGTATGATAGTCTCTAGGTCCATCCACATCTCTACAAATGACTCAATTGCATTTCTTTTTACGGCTGAGTAATATTCCTTATCAAGTCCATTATCTATGTCTGCATCTTTATTCCTGTCCTGCCCCTAGGTTCTTCAGAAACTTTTTTTTTTTTTTAGATTCCATATCGATGTGTTAGCATACGACATATGTTCTTCTCTTTCTGACGTACTTCACTCTGTATGACAGACTCTAGGTCCATCTACCTCACTACAAATAGTTCTGTTTCATTTCTTTTTATGGCTGAGTAATAGTCGATTGTAAATATGTGCCACATCTTCTTTATCCATTCATCTGTTGATAGACGCTTAGGTTGCTTCGATGTCCTGGCTATTGTAAATAGAGTTGCAGTGAACATTGTGGTACACGACTCTTTTTGAATTATGGTTTTCTCAGGGTATATGCCCAGTAGGGGGATTGCTGGGTCATATGGTAGTTCTATTTTTAGCTTCTTAAGGAACCTTCATACTGTTCTCCTTAGTGGCTGTATCAATTTACATTCCCACCAATAGTGCAAGAGGGTTCCCTTTTCTCCACACCCTTTCCAGCATTTATGGTTTGTAGATTTTTTGATGATGGCCATTCGGACTGGTGTGAGGTGATACTTCATTGTAATTTTGATTTGCGTTCCTCTAATGATTAGTGATGTTGAGCAACGTTTCATGTGTTTGTTGGCAATCTGTCTATCTTTGGAAAAATGTCTATTCAGGTCTTCTTTCCATTTTTGGATTGGGTTGTTTGTTTTTTAGATATTGGGCTCCTTGAGCTGCTTGTATATTTTGGAGATTAATCCTTTGTCAGTTGCTTCATTTGCAAATATTTTCTCCCATTCTGAAGTGATCTTTTCATCTTGTTTATGGTTTCCTTTGCTGTGCAAAAGCTTTTAAGTTTCATTAGGTCCCATTTGTTTATTTGTGTTTTTATCTCCTTTTCTCTAGGAGGTGATCAAAAGGGATCTTGCTGTGCTTTATATCATTAAATGTTCTGCCTATGTTTTCCTCTAAGAGTTTTATAGTGCCTGGCCTTACATTTAGGTCTTTAATCCATTTTGAGTTTATTTTTGTGTATGGTGTTAAGGGAGTGTTCTAATTTCATTCTTTTACATGTAGCTATCCAGTTTTCCCAACACCACTTATTGAAGAGGCTGTCTTTTCTCCATTGTATATTCTTGCCTCCTTTGTCAACGATAAGGTGACAAAGGATGTGGGTATATGTATGTGGGTTTGTGTATGTGGGTTTATGTATGTGGGTTTATCTCTGGGCTCTCTATGCTATTCCATTGATCTATATTTCTGTTTTTGTGCCAGTACCATACTGTCTTCATTACTGTAGCTTTGTAGTATAGTCTGAAGTCAGGGAGCCTGATTCCTCCAGCTCCGTTTTTCTTTCTCAAGATTGCTTTGGCTATTCGGGGTCTTTTGGGTTTCCATACAAATTGTGAAATTTTTTGTTCTAGTTCTGTGAAAAATGCCATTGGTAGTTTGATAAGGATTGCATTGAATCTGTAGATTGCTGTAGGTAGTATAATCATTTTCACAATTTTGATTCTTCTAATCCAAGAACACGGTGTACCTCTTCATCTGTTTGTTTCATCTTTAATTTCTTTCATCAGTGTCTTATAGTTTTCTGCATACAGGTCTTTTGTCTCCCTAGGTAGGTTTGTTCCTAGGTATTTTACTCTTTTTGTTGCAGTGGTAAATGGGAGTGTTTCCTTAATTTCTCTTTCAGATTTTTCATCATTAGTGTATAGGAATGCCAGAGATTTCTGTGCATTAATTTTGCATCCTGCAACTTTACCAAATTCATTGATTAGTTCTAGTAGTTTTCTGGTAGCATCTTTAGGAATCTCTGTGTATACTATCATATCATCTGCAAACAGTGACAGTTCTACTTCTTCTTTTCAGACTAGTATTCTTTTTATTTCTTTTTCTTCTCTGATTACTGTGGCTAAGACTTCCAAAACTATGTTGAATAATAGCGGTGAGAGTGGGCAACCTTGTCTTGTTCCTGATCTTAGTGGAAATAATTTCAGTTTTTCACCATTGAGAATGATGTTGGCTGTGGGTTTGTCATATATGGCCTTTATTATGTTGAGGTAGGTTCCCTCTATGCCTATTTTCTGGAGAGTTTTTTTCATAAATTGGTGTTGAATTTTTCAAAAGCTTTTTCTGCATCTATTGTGATGATTATATGGTTTTTATCCTTCAATTTGTTAATACGGTTTATCACATTGATTGATTTGCATATATTGAAGAATCTTTGCATTCCTGGGATAAACCCTACTTGATCATGGTGTATGATCCTTTTAATGTGCTGTTGGATTCTGTTTGCTAGTACTTTGTTGAGGATTTTTGCATCTATGTTCGTCAGTGATATTGGCCTGTAGTTCTCTTTTTTTGTAGTATCTTTGTCTGGTTTTGGTATCACAGTGATGGTGCCCTTGTAGAATGAGTTTTGGATTGTTCCTCCCTTGCTATATTTTGGAAGAGTTTGAGAAGGATAGGTGATAGCTCTTCTATAAATGCTTGATAGAATTCGCCTGTGAAGCCATCTGGTCCAGGGCTTTTGTTTGTTGGAAGATTTTTAGTCACAGTTTCAGTACTTGTGATTAGTCTCTTTATATTTTCTATTTCTTCCTGGTTGAGTCTTGGAAGGTTGTGCTTTTCTAAGAATTTGTCCATTTCTTCCAGGTTGTCCATTTTATTGGCATATATTGCTTATAGTAATCTCTCATGATACTTTGTATTTCTGTGGTGACAGTCGTTACTTCTCCTTTTTCATTTATAGTTCTGCTTATTTGAGGCTGCTCCCTCTTTTCTTGATGAGTCTGACTAATGGTGTATCAATTTTGTTTATCTTCTCAAAGAACCAGCTTTCAGTTTTATTGATCTTTGCTATTGTTTCCTCATTTCTTTTTCATTTATTTCTGGTTTGATCTTTATGATTTCTTTCCTTCTGCTAACTTTGGGTTTTCTTTGTTCTTCTTTTTCTAGTTGCTTTAGGTGTAAGGTTAGATTGTTTATTTGAGTTTTTTCTTGTTTCTTTGGGTGAGATTTACTATAAACTTCCCTCTTAGAACTGCTTTTGCTTTCTCCCATAGGTTTTGGATCTTCATGTTTTTGTTGTCATTTGTTTCTAGGTATTTTTTTATTTCTTCTCTGATTTCTTCAGTGATCTCTTGGTTATTTAGCAGTACACTGTTTAGCCTCCATATGTGTTTTTTACAGTTTTTTTCCTGTAATTGATTCCTAATCACATAGTGTTGTGGTTAGAAATGATGCTTGATATGATTTCAAGTTTCTTAACTTTTCTGAGGCTTGATCTGTGATCCAAAATGTGATCTATCCTGGAGAATATTCTTGAGAAGAAAGTGTATTCTTCTGCTTTTGGGCGGAATGACCTATAAATATTGATTAAATCTATCTGGTCTATTGTGTCATTTAAAACTCGTGTTTCCTTATTTATTTTCCATCTGGACGGTCTGTCCATTGGTGTAGTGGGGTGTTAAAATCCCCCACCATTATTGTGTTACTGTCGATTTCCTCTTTTATGGCTGTTAGCGTTTGCCTTATGTATTGAGGTGCTGCTATGTTGGATGCATAAATATTTATAATTGCTATGTTTTCTTCTTGGATTTCTCCCTTGATCATTATGTAGCGTCCTTCCTTATCTCTTGTAACAGTTTACTTTAAAGTCCATTTTATCTGATATGAGTATTGCTACTCCAGCTTTCTTGTGATTTCCATTTGCATGGAATATCTTTTTCCATCCGCTCACTTTCAGTCTTATGTGTCCCTAGGTCTGAAGTGGGTCTCTTGTGGATAGCATATGTATGGGTCTTGTTTTTGTATCCATTCAGTCAGTGTGTGTCTTTTGGTTGGAACATTTAAACCATTTATATTCAAGGTGATTATTGATACGTATGTTCCTATTACCATTTTCTTAACTGATTTGGGTTTGTTTTTGTGGGTCTTTTTCTCCTCTTGTTTCCCACCTAGAGAAGTTCATTTAGCATTTGTTGTAAAGCGGGTTTGGTGGTGCTGAATTCCCTTAGCTTTTGCTTGTCTGTAAAGCTTTTGATTTCTCTGTAGAATGTGAATGAGATCCTTGCTGAGTAGAGTAATCTTGGTTGTAGGCTTTTGCCTTTTATCACTTTAGATATATCCTGCCACTCCCTTTTGGCCTGTAGAGTTTGTGCTGAAAAATCAGGTGATAACCTTATGGGGATTCCCTTGTATGTTATTTGTTGCTTTTCCGTTGCTGCTTTTTATATTTTTTCATTGAATTTAATTTTTGTTAGTTTGATTAATATGTGTGTTCTTGTGTTTCTCCTAGTGTTCATCCTGTATGGGACTCTTTGCACTTCCTGGACTTGGGTCCCTATTTCCTTTCCCATGTTATGGAAGTTTTTGACTCTCATCTCTTCAAATATTTTCTCAGACCCTTTCTCTTTCTCTTCTTCTTCTGGGACTGCTATAATCCGAATGTTGGTGCATTTAATATTGTCCCAGTGGTCTCTGAGACTGTCCTCAATTCTTTTCATTCTTTTTTCTTTATTCTGCTCCTCGGCAGTTATTTCCACCATTCTATGTTCCAGTTCACCTATTCCCTCTTCTGCCTCAGTTACTCTACTATTGATTCCTTCTAGTGTATTTTTCATTTCAGTTATTGTGTTGTTCACTACTGTTTGTTTCTTCTTTAGTTCTTCTAGGTCTTTGTTAAACATTTCTTGTATTTTCTCGATCTGTGGCTCCAATCTATTTCCAAGATTTTGGATCATCTTTACTATCATTACTCTGAATTCTTTTTCAGGTAGGTTGCCTACTTCCTCTTCATTTATTTGGTCTTGTAAGTTTTTACCTTGCTCCTTTGTAACATATTTTTTTGTTGTCTCATTTTTTTGATGGGTGGGGCTGTGTTCCTGTCTTAATGGTTGTTTGGCCTGAGGCATCCAGCACTGGAGTTTGCAGGCACCTGGGCAGAGCTGGGTCTTGGTGTCAAGATGAGGACCTCCAGGAGACCTCACTCCGATCAGTATTCCCAGGTGTCTGAGGTTCTCTGTTAGTCCAGAGCGATTTGTACTCGGTTCTCCCACCACAAGACTCAGGCTCAACCCCCAGTCTGCGAATGAAGATCCCACAAGCCAAGCCACACGATGTGGCAAAAGCAAAGAAAAAAAAAGGAGCAGTATAATAACAAAGAATAAAAAATAAAATAAAATAAGAAAAATAAAAAATATGTTAGGAAACATAAATATGTAAGTGAAGCAACCGCAACAAGGTAAAACACAACCACAACAGATAAAGGAAAAAAAAGGGGTTGGGGGTAACAGCCAAAAGGAGCAGAACAATAACAAAGTATAAAGAATAAAATAAAATTGGAAAAAAAATTATTAGAAAAAATAAAAATATTAAAAAATCAACAACAGGTAAAACAGAACCACAACCTTAAAAAAAAAAAAAGGCCACAAAAGGCCTTGGCTGGGGGAGCGGAGCTTAGGTGGGGACGTGGTTTAGGGTGGGGGCAGGGCCTAGGCTCAGGACCCTGCTTGGTGGGAAAAGACCTTGGGGGTGGGGCCTAGGTGGGGGTGACAGGTGGGGGGTGGGGCCTGGTCTCAGAACCCACAGCAGCCAGGAAAGGCAGCATGGCTATAGGAGGGGCCAGAGGGGGGACTCGGAGTTATGAGGTAAGGCCTTGGGTGGGGGTATGTGGGCGTGGTTCAGGCCATCGGATGGCATGTCGGAGTGTGGCATGTAGAGAGTTACGTCACTCTTAATTGCCTTATTCCACCTATAATGTTATCCTCTCAGAAAGAGTTTTTTTAATGTCTAATGCAGTTTCACTATTGCAGAGACTAGTAGGAATACCAAGTCAATTTTTCCTAAGCTATAAGCATACCAGTTGTTTTACAAAGCTCATGACAGGAACTTAAAATATTTTTACTCCTAAAAAGGCATGCAATTTTATCATCTTAGCTGCAGGCAGAATAGCAAGCATCCAGCTTCTGACGTATGAATTGTTACAAAGGAAAATGAACATTTTCTGTTTCTTTGGACCTGTCTTGTTTCAGCAGTAGTTGAAATGAAAGAATGCACTATCTGTCCATTTATTCAGTGCTCCTCCTTAGGCTTTGGGGATACAGAGTAAATAAGACACAGCCCCTGCCTTCAAGTCCTTCTTAGTCTTGTGATCAAGGAACATGTCATTTTTAAACTTGTCTAGACACTAACTCTTTTGTAGACAATCATATGGCCCAACAATAGATCAGGAATCTTCTAAATCTCCTAATTCTTTTTTTTAAAGAATATGAACCATTTTTTTGGTACTGATTAAAACAAGCTATATTTAAAGTATTCATTACATTTATGGGACAACTGGACACTTGGCTGCTGATGGGTATTTGATGATATTAAAGAATTATCTCTCTTTAGGTATTGTGGCTATCTTTTTTGTTTGTTTCTGTGGATTTATATATATTTTTAAAATTTATTTATTTTTGGCTGCGTTGGGTCTTCGCTGCTGCTGCGTGTGGGCTCTCTTCCAGCTGCAGTGGGTGGGGGCCACTCTTCACTGTGGCGCACGGGCTTCTCATCGCAGTGGCTTCTCTTGTTGCGGAGCACGGGCTCTAGGTGTGCAGGATTCAGTAGTTGTGGCATGTGGGCTCAGTAGCTGTGGCTCACCGGCTCTAGAGCACAGGCTCAGCAGCCGTGGCGCACAGGCTTAGCTGCTCCGCGGCATGTGGGATCTTGATGGACCAGGGCTTGAACCCGTGTCCCCTGCATTGGCAGGCGGATTCTTAACCACTGCGCCACCAGAGAAGCCCTCTGTGGATTTATATTTTTTTAACTGTGGCAAAATACAATAACATAAATGTTACCGTCCTAACATTTTTTAGTGTATGCTTCAGTAGCGTTAAGTACATTCACATTGTCTGGCAGCCAATCCCAGAACTCTTTTCATCTTGAAAAAGTGAAACACAGTACACATTAAACAACTCTCCATTCCCCTCTCCAACAGGCTCTTGGCAACCACTATTCTGTCTCTGACTACTCTAGGTACTTCATATAAGTGGAATTACGTGCTATCTGTCTCTTTGTGACTAGTTTATTTCGCAGGCATAATGTCCCCAAAGTTCATCTATGTTGTAGCACGTGCCGGAGTTTCCCTCACTTTTAAGGCTGAATAATATTCCATTGTATGTATACACCACATTTTGTCTATCCATTCATCTGTGGATGGACACCTGGGCTGCTCCCATCTTTTGGCTATTGTGAATAATGCTGACATGAACACAGGTGTGCAAGTAACTCTTCGAGACGCTGCTTTCAATTATTTTAGGTATATACCCAGAAGTGGGACTTCTGAATCATATGGTAATTCTATTTTCAATTTTTTGAGGACCACCATACTGTTTGTATATCAGCCTCACCTTTGTACATTCCCACTTTGTATGTAAGGATTCCAGTTTCTCCACAACCTTGCCAGCAGTTGTTATTTTCTGGGGATTTTTTGATAGTAGCCATCCTAATGGGTGTGAGGTGGTCTAATTTGGTTTTAATTAGCCATTTAGCAAATGTTTATGGAGCGCCTGCTGGTGAAAGACCCTGGGCTGGGTTGTACTGAGCTCTGAGAGTGTTTCTCTTGTAGTCGGTTGACTGATCAAAAGTTACCTGCTGACCTCAGCTAACAATCAGATGTATTCTGTCCCTTCCACGTTCTGGAAGGGTAACTAACAACAGGTTAAGAGTGGGCAACACTGACCCTGTTGCAAGGTGTAGCACCCTGTCTCAAGACTTCACATGAAAGGAATCCTAAGATTACGAGCAGATTATATTTCAAAAGTATTTACTAATGTCTTATTGGAACACATACCATTATAATATAGGATTTGATTCCTGAGCTAGGTCAGGAAAGACTATCGAAGCAAAAAGTAATAACCAGGTGTGATAAGTTTTATTTTAAAGCATTATCTCAGTTATGTATGTACCCACTTCCAGGTTGTGATTTCAGAGACAGATCGTTACTCTGCACTGCATCCACAGCCTGAACAAAAATAGGAGGAGCAGGGGCCCCTTCTCCCCAATCTTCTTTTCACCCATTGGTAAGCAGTGGCGTGTGTCACAGTGAGGGCTCAGCATTAGAACCAGAAAGAATCAGAGGCAGGATTCAGGGAGCTGGGGGTGGGTGTGCACTGCAGGGACTTTGGGATCCCAGTGATTTAACTTGCACATCTGCATAAGAGAATGACTGAATAGTCTTCCTTGCTCCCCAGGTGTTCAGAACCATGAAACCCAGACCATTTGCCACTTCTGTGTACTAATTCCCCTCATACCTTTGTCATTTTTCACTTAGTCAGTGGGCCACATTTGTATTGAACACATACTTTCAATGCCTCGTGGGTCAGGCACAGTGCTGGGCATGGGGATATGGTGGTGAGAGAGATAACTTAGTTCCTGAACTTATGGATGGCACTTAGGGTCTGTTGGTACTTACGAATTACTCATAAGGCAGAGGCTCTTAGTGGAAAGATTGCCTATACAGTTTGCAACGATACCCCAGATTGCTATACAGTAAAACCCAGCCCCCTTCCCCACCCTTGATGTTTGCTGCCAGAATCCACAGTATGCTTCAGAACGCTTTCTATTTTGGTAGAGCTTCTGAATGAGTGTGAGGTGGATTGCTTGCAGGAAAAAATAGATATATGCAGTAGGGTTCACTTAAAATAAGATATAATGGTAGAAAAGGCATACATCTTAAAGTACTCATTCATACATATAGCATTCCTTTGGAGCCAGGAATAAGGATCATCTTGATGCCTGCGTGTACTCTGCATAAACCATGTGAGTTCTTTAATTTCACTCCTCTTTTCCTTGGTAAGATGAATGCTTCTTTTTGGCAGGAAGGATGGGACTTGTCAGGGATGTGAACCTCTTGGTTGAATCTGATTTTAACAGCATGTGAGTTCAGAAGAGGGTGGTGGAGGCAGAGTGTCTGGTGAAGCAAGTATTGAGGGGCCCGTGTCCCTGTCGAGCCTCCTCTGGGGCACTTCCCCTCCCCAGCTGTGTGTCCTCTTTGGCTTCACCTTCGATTGCATTTCTGAGAAGGCTGGAATCTGTTGAATTGAGTACAGGGATGTGGGCAACGGAACAAAAAGTGTTTTATTTATTTCCTGACAGGCTTTTAACAGGCTGTGGTTATAATGGTAGAGAAATGCATTCTGTCCACAACACAAATTGCTTTTCTTCCCGAACATCATGGTGGTACTTCCTGGCCCAGGATTTCCATGGTTGTTGAATTTGGTCTCTCTTTTGTTGGTTTGTGAACTAAGAAAGAAAAGAACAAGACCTTTGTAACCCAAATAATGGAGTAATAATTAAGTCCTTTATAAAGGCAAGCTTATTCCCACATCTTATTCCAAGGTACAAGGCATACTTTCTCATTAGGAAGCATTGTAAGTACTCATTGGTAGTGTATCAGGCATTAGATGGAATAAATAAATATGACCTCATTCATATGGAGTTTCACCCCTGAGACTGACACCTCATGTGCTTACGGGCACCTTCTCAAATGCTATTAATGTTAGACAGTAACGGTGTTGGTCAGAGTCCTAGACCACCTCCCCACCCTCAACTTTCATGTTTTCATGCTTGACATCCAGGTTCCTGGGTCCTGGAGGGGTAATCGATACCCATTTTTTATTGATTAGCCTAAAACAAGAGAGAGCATTGGGTAATGTTTGTGTGTGTGGTCCAGGAAAGATTGGGGGGATTGAGGTGGTGGAGAGAGAGCTCATTGGTGTAAGAAGGCTTCTGAGAGTGATGTTTTCCAGGTCATCTTTATCAACACACAACTCCCACAGGGTAACCCCTATTTTGCTAAGAATTATACTACATTTTAACATATATTCTTCATTTTTTAACATCTTTATTGGACTATAATTGCTTTACACTGGTGTGTTAGTTTCTGCTGTATAACAAAATGAGTCAGTTATATGTATACATATACCCCCATATCCCCTCCCTCTTGCATCTCCCTCCCACCCTTCTTATCCCACCCCTCTAGGTGGTCGCAAAGCACCGAGCTGATCTCCCTGTGCTATGCAGCTGCTTCCCACTAGCTATCTATTTTACATTTGGTAGTGTATATATGTCCATGCAACTCTCACTTCGTCCCAGCTTACCCTTCCCCCTCCCCGTGCCCTCTGGCAGCACTATTTACAATAGCCAGGACATATATTGTTTTTAAAATAATTCATTGGGAGAGCCTAGCCTTCTTGGGCCAGTACATGGTTTGTGAGGCCTTCCCCACTGTGGAACCCAGCTCCACCACCTTCTCCCCCGACCCACCCACCACTCGCACCCTCCAAATCTCACTTTCAAAGACACACCAGCAACAGCTCTGTAATTTTCTGTATAGGACAGAGGGGTAGTCAGATCAGTGGGGACTTCAGGAGCTTGCCTTGGGCCACATTTTCAGAACCAACACAATTTTTTGTTCAGATTACACATATGTTCCAGACAACCCAAGGGGCTGATGGTGGTTTGGGGTGCCATGCTTTGGTGATATGCTCTTCTGAATTGGGTGGCCAGCAGACCGTGTTCAGTGCACGATGATGTATGATGAGAGACATAACCATCTTGCTATTGACCCTCTCATGCACAGTGCAAGGAAGTGAGCCATGGGTGCAGTGAAAATGGGCTTCCTTCTCTATTCTGCTGAGTCAGATACCATGCTCTTTGGTATCTAATTATAAGAACAACAAACTCGCTTTCCTCCCAGCTTCCTAGTGGCCAGGATTATCAAAAAGTTTTTTGTTTTTTTTTTTTTAAAGTCTTTATTGAATTTTTTACAATATTGCTTTGTTTTTTATGTTTTGGTTTTTTGGCCACAAGGCATGTGGGATCTTAGCTCCCTGACCAGGGATCGAACCTGCACCCCCTGCACTGGAAGGCAAAGTCTTCACCACTGGACCGCCAGGGAAGTCCCTATCAAAAAGTTTTGACTAAAAACCTATATCAGGCTTCAATACTGTCAGACATCCCTCCTTTCTTAGTACCACCAGCTGCTGGGGCCCAGTTCCCCCAATAAGGCCACCTGAGTTCTCATGAGCTTTATCACAGTTACTGAGTAGTTCTTTCCTAGTGTGCCCACCCTGTAGTACTGAGATTTAGTGATTTTCTTTCCCCATGTTCTTCCCCTTTATCACTTGAATGACCAATATTGAATTTGTGTGAATTTTGTTCCCTTCACTTTTTAGTTTATCCTCTTCTTTTCTTCTCTGTGCCTGTTCCTTACTTCACTCTGTTCCTTTTAACACCTCCCCTGCTCCAGTATTCTATCTCATTAAACCTATCTCATTGCATCCTCTTGGATGTGCTTATGGTTTACACAGTGTTTTCATAAATTAGCTCAATTGCTGAGAACTTGTCTGCTGTCACATTTAACTGTGTCATTGATGGGTAGATGTTCTGGTTAGAAATGACTCTATGGAGGTCTTCTCTTACAACTGCATTAAGTTATAGCTTAACTGATAGCCTTTACATAGTGATCCATCAAATCTTCTCAAAGTAAATGAATACATCCTCTTTTTTGGCTAACATTTTATTGAGCACCTACAAGTGACAGGCAATGTATAGGATATCATTATTCCCATTTTATAGCTAAGGAAACTGAGACTCAGAGTTTAAGTCTTTTCCCTAGACTCACATTGCTGGTGAAGGGATAGAGCCATGATTTAAACTCTGGTCTCTATGGTTCTAGCCAAGCCCTACCATTTCCATTATGGAGGCCCCTTCGTGGATGGAGAGTTCTCAGTTTGGGGAAGCCCCTTTGACCATTTCTTAAGCAATTCTTCCTTAGCTGTGTATTTGCATAGAGAATAGGAGTAAAAGGTTTGGCATATTTCTTGCCTTCCTTGATTGCCAAAAATGTTGTTTCAAGTATGTTCTGAGAAATGTAGACTTTTCTTCTGAAGTAGGTCCCATTATATATT
Organism: Neophocaena asiaeorientalis asiaeorientalis; assembly: GCF_003031525.2. Lineage (NCBI taxonomy): Eukaryota > Metazoa > Chordata > Mammalia > Artiodactyla > Phocoenidae > Neophocaena > Neophocaena asiaeorientalis. The sequence continues at coordinate 4,194,477 of NW_020175536.1, read as the reverse complement.
ATTGAGAACAGGATGCAAAACAAATGACCCAGGGATGCATGACTAGTCTCAAGTTTATAACTAAGTTCAACATGCCAGACCTATATGAATCAAAAGAAGAAAAAGCCTTTAGGAAAATATTTGAAATATGGAAGCAAAATGCATCAGTAACCCACGGGAATACAAATGGCCTCATTCATTTAAAAGATCTGTATTTTATTTGGAGTTTCCTAAGAGAACAATCTCCGCAGGGTAACTTTTTCTTAGAAGCTCATAGTTGGAGAACAAGTTTGAAATCGATATTGAAGACTCTGATGAGGGGAAAAAAAAATATGAACTTGTTGTATAAAGTCTAGGTACATTTTCCTTTTATAAATGGGTTTCTTAGACTTGAGAAAAACATGTTTTTTGTGCTACAAGGACGTTCACATAGAAATCATCTGTGTAGTCAGATATATAGAGCTTACTTTTGTATGTCATGTAGAAGTTTCCACAGGGATTTGAGGGCACCATTGGAACTTCACACAACTCTGTGAGGGAGAGAGTGGGGATTATTCCCATTTTATAGATGAGAAAGCTGAAGCCCAGAAATTTTAGGTGATGCGTAAGACATCCAACTAGAAAGTGGTGGGACCAAGTCTGGATTTGAGGCCTGGCTCCTCTGTTTACTACCTGGCTAATCTTAGTCAGTTACTGAGCTCTCTCTTCCTCAGTTTCTTCTTCAGTGTGATGATGATGGTGGTGGTGGTGGTGGTGGCGGTGGTGATAGAAAAGACCTAGTAGAACTATTCTTAATATGCAGTGAGTTAATGGTTAAAAAGTACTCAGCACAGTTCCTAGTACGAAAGAAATAATAAGTGTCAGTTTCTCTTGCAATGATTTTTGCCTCCTAGCTCTGTGCTCTTTCCTCCTTACCATCCTGTACCTGCTGACCACAGAATAAGCTTCTGAAGAGGACATCCCCTCTGGACTGCTTCACATCTGGAGATGAGAATGTTCCACTGCTTCTTCTCACCCCTTTGTTTAGTGTTACTATCCAGGGAGTTCATTTCTTTCCTAAGGGCATGGTCTCAACATCCCAGGAAGAAACTTTAGTAGAAAGCTCAGAAGTGCCAATCACCAAACCCCATCACTATCCCAGAAAATATCAGATCAAATGGTTGTCCCTTAGCAAAGTGAATTAGGGATTGCGGAGATTACATTTCACATTCTAGGCTGCCGGTTCCCCCAAGGAAACAGTTCCATCAGTAAAAAGTATGTGCCCAGGGCTGTGCTAAGCTTACAACAAGAATGCCTTATTTATTTGACCTCATTGGAAAAAGGTGTCCCACCCAAAGGGGAGAATTCTTACAACTGAAACCTATACTTTTAAGTGCTTGTACCTCAAAGGACTCCTTTTTTATTTATCCCAATAATATCTTTTTTTATTGAAGTATAGTTGATTTACGACGTTATGTTAGTTTCTGGTGTACGGTTTCTTTTATAGCAAAGTGTTATATATATATATACTGTTTTTCAGATTCTTTTCCATTATAAGTTATTACAAGATATTGAATATAGCTCCTTGTGCTGTACAGTGTTTGTTGCTTATCTGTTTTATATATAGTAATGTGTATACGTTAACCCCAAACTCCTTATTTATCCCTCCTCCTCCTTTCCCCTTTGATAACCAGAAGTTTGTTTTCTATGTCTGTGAGTCCATTTCTGATTTGTAAATAAGTTTATTTGCATCATTTTTTTAGGATTCCATGTATAAGTGATATCATATGATATTTGTCTTTGTCTGACTTTCTTCACTTAGTATGATAATTTCTGGACCCATCCATGTTGCTGCAAATGGCATTATTTCATTCTTTTTTTATGGCTGACTAGTATTCCATTGTATATATGTACCACATCTTCTTTACCCATTCACCTGTTGATAGACATTTAGGTTGTTTCCATGTGTTGGCCATTGAAGTAGTGCTGCTATGAACATTGGGCTCCATGTATGTTTTCAAATTATGATTTTCTTGGTGTGGCCACTATGGAGAACAGTATGGAGGTTCCTTAAAAAACTAAAAATAGAGCTACCATATGATCCAGCAATCCCACTACTGGGCATATACCCTGAGAAGACCATGGACCTAGAGTTTGTCCAACCATGGATGGACCTAGAGTCTGTCATACAGAGTGAAATAAGTCAGAAATAGAAAAAATATATATCGTATATTAACACATATATGTGGAATCTAGAAAAATGGTACAGATGAACCTATTTTCAGAGCAGGAATAGAGACACAGACGTAGAGAACAGACGTGTGGACATGGGGAGGGGAGAGGGGGATGAACTGGGAGACTGAGATTGAGGATGTCCACTGCTATGCGTAAAACAGACAGCTAGCGGGAACCTGCTGTATAGCGCAGGGAGCTATATGCTCTGTGGTGACCTAGATGGGTGGGATTGGGGGGGAGAGGTCCAAGAGGGAGGGGATATATGTATACATATAGCTGATTCACTTCATTGTGCAGCAGGAACTAACACAACGTTGTAAAGCAACCATACCCCAATTAAAAAGAAAAAACTGGTTGTGATCCCCAGCTTATCCATGATCCCATGGGCTGCAATGAAGTCGCTTTCATGACATTGTTGAGGTAGGCGGAGTGTTGGCCCTCACCATGTAATGCCAGCCCCCTCCCACACATGCCTTTTGACCTCTTATACCTACTTTTTTCTTTTATAGCTGTCTTCTTTACCTCTTATTCTTAACTATCATTTCTCATTGTCAGAATCTGCTTGGATGCTGAAACTGTGCCTAAAATAAGAGTATATAGATGCTTAGTGAGACCCAAGCAGCCTCTCCCCTAGCTGAGTACATGAACTTCTGATTACTCCTGACTTGCAGCTGTCTCTGAGATGGTCAAGGTTGCTGCTCTCAAGGAAGTTAGGTGAGTGGGGGAGAGAAGATGCACATTTCTTCAGATAAAACAGGACAAGTGTGCTTATGAGAAAATGCCTAGTTGTGAGAGTAGGTGCATTGGGAGTTCACATTAGGTGAAGCCATTAGAGAGGGCTTCATAGAAAAGGAGAAGAACTCTTATTCTGCTGATTCTTGAGTAGAACCTCAAAGAACTACTTAGAGTTGTAGATCCCCTCCCTCCCTCACTCCTTCATGTACTTGTTCAATAAGTATTTATGGAGTAAGATTATGGGCAAGGTTGTACTATAGGTGCAGAAGATACAGTATACAAGCCAAGCAAGGTTTCTGTTCTCCTGGAACATGTATGTGAGAGTAGAAAGACAATAGGACAAGTAAGGGAAAAATATAGAACGCATCAGAGGGTAATAAGTGCTGGAAACAAATAAGATAGAAAAATAGCAAAGATAATGATAGAGACTGATGGGGTGCGGCCATCAGGGGCTGCTTTAGAGAAGGTGGCTGGGAAAGGCCGTAAGAGAGGTGAGCTTCTGGCTGGAACTTGAATGGTGAGACGGATCTTGCCATGGGAAGAGCAGAGGAACAGAGTTCCAGTAAAAGAAACAGAAATGCAAGGCCTTGAGGCTGGAGCCAACTTAGCAACGTCAAGGACCAGAGGAGAAGATGCTGAGGCAGCAGCCAGGGGGTGGGTGGGCGATGTTATCAGAGAGGGAGGAGGGCAGGAGCACATAGGAGTTTAGATTTTGTCATAAGGGCAGCAAGAGGCCAGGAGAAGGTTTTAAGTGGAGAGTGATGTGAACCAACTGTTTTTTGAAAGGTCACCTGGATGCTGTGAGGAGAAGAAGATGGAGGTGGGGCAGGAGTGGAGATGAGTGTATAGACAGGTGAAGCCATTCCAAGCAGGCATCTTCGAAGTAAAAAGCATAGTATGCAAGGGGTGTGTGTGTGTGTGTGTGTGTGTGTGAGTGTTTATGTGAGCGGGGCGGTGTGGGAAGATAGTCTGAGAAGAATGGCAGTGAAGGATATAAAGTTGGAGGGAGGGACATGTGGAATCTTCCACTGGAATCTGTTACATGTGGAATAAACTTCTGTAGCTGAGATGCAAAACAGCTTAGAGTTGGTATTCACACCATCAGTGCCAAGACTTGATTGCCTCTGAGGGTTCACACAGAAGAAGTTACCCTGCACCCAGTTTCTCATTCCAAAAGAGCTCGTCCTTAAACTCTGCTAGCATGTGCCGTCTGTGAATCTGGGGCTTTGGAAGATGAAACTGGGCCGATTCCAGCCAGGTATTTAGAACACACTTGGTTCTGCTTCTCCCTCAGTAAGAGTAATCATAGCTGACATTCATTAAGTTTCTACCATGTGCAAGGCACAGTCCTCCGTGCTTATGTGTATTACCTTACCTAAGATGCCCATCCCTTTTTATCTCAATTTGGCAGATGGGGAGACAGACACAATAGGTCAGTTAGTTTGTTCAGGGTGACAGATAATGAGAGATGGCGTCAGGATTTGAACCCAGACTGCTTGACTTCTGAGTCCCTGCTCTTCACCACTCGGCCTCCCCCATGCTTTATGTTTCTGCAAGAATGCTTAGGGATACAGGTGCACATGAAGCATGTGGTAAATCCGAGAGGCGCAGATGAGCTGCCACTTTACTCCTGGCTTGCTATTCAGCTCGACCCTCATGCTTGTTTTCCTCATTACTAAACAGCTATTGGAATCTACTCCAACCCCAAAGCAGCCTCTTCCTTGATAGAAGGGATGGTAGATATTTATTGCTTGATTTGTTAAGAAAAAAAGAAAGAAAGAAAAAAAGAACATAGTGCAAGGTTTCTGAGCCCTTGAACAAAAGATTCAGTGGACTCAGGGTTGGTGGCAAATTTTCATTTCATTTATTTGTTGGCTCTGCCAGGTGTCAGCCAAAAACTAAAAAAATAATCATCCAGGCAGCTTCGACATGCTTTTCAACAAAGATTTACTAGCCCTGTGCTATAAGGAAAGTTCATATTGCAAAGACTTCATTACTCTCAGTATGCATACTGTGAGACAGGGCGATAAATCACTTAAGCCAAACTTTACTAATCAGAATTAATGTACAGAAGTCTTGTTGTGATGGCTTATGTTTTCTCAGTAACTCTCAGACTTTGGTAAGCTTCACTGGGCTTCCAAGTCATTAGTGAGAATTGCAGGCTCTCTCCAGCTGTCTGCTGCTGCCCCATCTACCCTCGTGGTAGCTATGCCTGTCACGTGCTGTTTTGGGAAAAGCATTTCCAGGATCCCGCAGTTCCATAGTGAGTTCTGCTTTCCTTCCAAAGGACTAGATTGTGTATGAATGAGTTAGGCCAAGAGCCTTCAACTCACCAAAGTCTCAATGATGGGAGAATAATGAACTGTGTTTGTTCATTTGCAACTCTCAAGGGTAATCCCTTGGCCATTTCAATAAAAGGAGTTTGCTCTTTATTAGAGCCCCATGAAATAAAACTGCACCTCAATTTCAAAAAGGAGTCGGAATTTCAGAAGTTTTACATTTCTCATAAAGGGATAGAGTCTATTTAAATCATTAGATATTTAGAGTGCATGTTTTTTATTTTTCCTCTCAGAGCCCTTACTGGGGTCTGCTTCTATCCCATTGATTTCTGTGCCCTCAAGGTCTTGCCCTATCTTTGGATCATCACAACACCTAACACCAAGCTTCGTACGTAATACGTGTCCACTGTATGTTTGTGAAATTGAACAGCTCTGAACAGTTCACCAGCTTGTACTTAAATAACGAGCATTGAAAATATAGTACCAGAAAGAAGCATGGTTTATCCTTTTATGATACATTTTTCTTCCTGACCTTTAGACATTCTAAGATCTCTGTTTTCACATGTACTGGATTCTTATATTCTGCATCCTGATAACAAACTAAGATATGTATTTTTATCTTACACTTAACGCTCAGTCTAAAATACCCTCCCAGCTGCTTATATATGAAGTGCTGTGATATGCACCAGAATTTCCCTATGTAGAGGAGGTCAACACAGGTTTCATTTACAGTGAAATGCATGTCCCATATATATTTCCTTGAGGGTCTTCTCAGTATTTATATGTATTTTGTTCTGTGAATGTGCCCGTCAGCTGTGCTGATGAGTTTTCAGTACTCCCACCCAGAGGGGCAGATCCCTGAGAGTATATTTCCCAGGATAACCTTGCTAAACAAATAGGAAAATATTCAAAAAATATGTTGTAAAAAAGTGAAGTGTTAATATGCATGGACCAATTTGCTGGTAAGGATTATTTTCTTCTCTTTTATTATGAATTTGTGCTTGAGGAGTGCAGAATAACCTTATAAACTTAATTATATTTAATTATACTTTAATATCTTCTACATCTCTACTACCAGGCTAGGAATCACAAAGGAATAAATGACACAAGAATTGTCCTTTTTTGCAGGTTTATAATCCTCCCTAGGTGGTCTCCAATCCCATAGTCTTTCCCCCAAGCCAAACCCTGCTCTACCTCACGACCAATCACTGTTCCAAGAGGAGAATTTCCTTTCACTACTTAAACTTAGAGATTTTGTCATTGACCCCAATTGACCCCAATGTATATGCCCATCCTACATCATATTACTCTGTTCCTAGCTGCCGTGTTGAATTCCAGGAGGGCTGGTCTCTGGTCGCCTGCATCCCTCACTGGCACAGTGCCCCTACTCCTCAGAAAAGCCAGGGCAGTAGGGACATGCAGTAATGCTTAGAGCAGAGGATTCGGGGTCAAACAGGCCTGGGTTCAAATTTGGGCTCTGATATCTACTAGCTGAGTGCCCGTGAGCAAGTTATTTAAACATTTTGAACTTGTACTTCCTCATCGGTACATGTAATGCCTCCTGCGAGATGTTTATGGAGATGGAAATGAGGTAAATATGCAAAGCACCAAACATAGTGCCCAGCCCACAGTCTGCATTCAGGGCGTGGAGCTATAACGGGGCCGGCCGCGTGCTATGAAATTTGCCCCAGTGCCTCCAGCATCATGAATATGTCCTCTGCCAACTTCCTGCTGCACTCGCAATCAGAATTCCTGCGAGGCAGAAGCCTGAATTGTGTCTTCCTTTGAATTCTCACATCCACATAGTCTGACGGACAAGAGGAGCTTGACAAATACCTATTGACTCCTGTCTAAAGTGACAAAATCGAGCCAACCTCCTCCGGCCAAGGGTTTAGATCAGCAGCATGTGTGTCAAAGGAGGGTATCCTGGAGCACCTGGGACCACGCTTCTCTGACGTCTACAGTGGGCTGGGCAGTGACTGGGGTTGGTGGGCCCTCATCCCACAGTATTTACCAGGTGCTGACTCTTACCCAGCAATGGGCACGGCCTTGCAGAGCAGTGATGAACAAAACAAGCATGGTATCTGCCCTTAGACAGGTATCATCTGCAGGAAAAGATGCTTCAGTAAACACACATTAGTAAATATTGAGGGACAGAAGAGTGTGCTATGAGAAAGAATAAAGTGTAAAGAGAAAGCCCTCTCTGGAAATTCAGAGAAATCCCCTCTGAATGTACAAATGACATAATAATAATTGAAACAACTTACAGGTTACTACTTTGTATGCTTTATACAAATCAAAAAAATTAAACCTTACAAAAATTAAATTTCAAAATAATGCGATAAAATAGCTACTATTGTCCCCGTTTTACAAATGAGAAAACTGAAACTCAGGGAGGGTCATTCTTACCCAAGTCAACTCATGAAAGCCAGAGCCTAGACTGCCGCCAGGAGTGTCCACAGTCCTGGACCCATAGTCCAGTGATCAGTACGTAATAGTCTTCTCCAGGGCCCCTTCGCCACATCGCCTGCAAGCATCAGTTTTTGGAATGGGTGACGAGCCAGGGGAGCATGCTAGAGGGGGCAGACAGTAAATTCAGTGAACAAAGAATGTCATCCTTTAACCGAAAACTCATGTTCTCTCCTCATTTACAAGCTGAATGAGTTAGTTGTGTGATAAAGCGTCTGCTTTTTCCCTCATTAGGCCATCAACAACTGGTGACTGATTCCCAGACCTCAGCTCCCTCCAGCTTTCTACTTATTTCCGTAAAGTCAAGAAAGCTTCAGTGTTTTCTCAATACAACGAGTTATGAGGTTTCTGTTACTGCAGTGTTCGAGCCTCATAATTCTGTCCTAAGAGTTTCCTAATGAGGTTTTATTTTATTTTTTTAAATTACTAACCAGAAAATTCTGTTCTCATTCGGGGTGAAAGCTCATCATCCTTTCCAGGCTCACTCAGTTTGCAGTTATCCATCCTCCTGCCAAGGCGAGAGTGCAGTCTGCATGTCCTTGCCCGAGAATGGACACTTCTGTAGGTCAAGGACCTGGCACCCCATAGACCCAGTCCCTGGGCATTGCCTGGAACTCCAGCCTGCAGGAGAGGTGGACTGCTTTGGACTGCTTCTGCCCTCCCACCTCCTCTTTCCAGCTCACCAGTGAGCAAACATCTCCATTTGCTGAAGATGATAATAGCAGTAATAAAAGCACTTTTCATTTGTTGAGTAAAGCACTCTGTGCCTGTTGTTCTAACTTGTTTATATGCATGGTTTAATTTAATCTTGAGGTTGCCATTATTAAATCGCATTTTACTTTATTTATTTTTTAATATATTTTTTCTATTTATTTTTAGCTACATTGGGTCTTCGTTGCTGAGCGTGGGCTTTCTCTAGTTGCGGCGAGTGGGGACTACTCTTCATTGTGGTGTGCGGGCTTCTCATTGCGGTGGCTTCTCTTGTTGCGGAGCGTGGGCTCTAGGCGCATGGGCTTCAGTAGTTGTGCCTTCCGGGCTTTAGAGCGCAGGCTCAGTAGTTGTGGCACACTGGCTTAGTTGCTCTGCGGCATGTGAGATCTTCCTGGACCAGGGCTCGAACTCGTGTCCCCTGTATTGGCAGGCAGATTCTTAATCACTGTGCCACCAGGGAAGCCCTAAATCACATTTTAAAGTTGAGGAAACTGATTTGCTCATGACTCAAACCTGACTCTGTCTTTATCCCAGTCTGGTTCTTAATCAGTTCCTGTGAGCAGATGGGGGTGGGAAGTACCCATACCTCTCTTCAATTTCATTTGGTTTGCCGTGGGGACCCCTTCCCAACTAAGACAGTGACATGGGACAGTGGAGGGTAGAACAGTGACCCTAACACATTGTTAGATTACAGAGCAGCTTGGCAACTTCCTGCATCTTCATCCTCTCTGTTCCAAGCCACCAACCATTAGCAATGAAGATGTGGAATCTAACCATCACATCCCATTGGTGACCTTAGTTTTCACCTGAGTAGTCTGTTGTAATGTTTGTATCTCTTGGTTTGGAGCCCACTTAGTATTTTTGGTGGATGTGAATTTTCTGTGATGCTTAGAAATTTTTGTTGGTGATCAGTGAAAGTACTCGCTGAAATTTACTTCATGAGATTTTCCCATGGAGACCCATCATTTCTCTTACACTCTCTCACCTCTTCCTCACCAACCTGGAAGCAGGGTAGAGTGGCTGCTGACAGAGGAGACTAAGAGACGGGGAAAATGACTTGCTCTAGTGCAGCTAGCTGCCTTAATCTGTCATCATTGATCAAAGAAACATGGTAGCAATTACACTGATTTTTAAAATTAACTTCTAGAGACATTTGAATATAACAATTGGTTAGTAACAGGATATTATGTCTCCTTGGGGAACTTTATCTGTTCTTCCCACACTGTTTTCAAACTAGCTTAGAAGCAAATGTTTAGGAATTTCTTGCATATATGAAGGGATAATGATTGTTTTGCTGTTCAGTCTTTAAACTAATTAACCAAGCAGAACTATATTTTAAACATGTATTTAAAATAATTCAAATGCTGAGCAGCCTCTTGAATACCATGTGGTTAAAATTGCCCCCATATTTCATGTATTACTATAAACTTTTCCTGGCACATGAGTCACATTGGTCAAAAAGTTATTATTCATTTCTCATTTACATTTTCTCATTTCTCAATTTTCCATTTTAAAGGTAATTTACTTTTCTTGCTGACTCATTTGTGAGGCAAGTTCTCTATATACCTGTGAGTAAACGTGAGTATGTGTTTGGCCACCCTTAATATTACTGGTTTCCACTTACCATAGCCCTGTCCAATTTCCTTTATCCTGATAAGGCTTTGGACCAACATCTCTCATATCTACCTAAATTTCCTTAGAAATGTGGTCAAGTAAACAAAGAGGGCCTTCCATTTTGGAACATTTATCTTTTTCACCTTAAAATGAAATACCATGACATCTAACATTGTCATTGAGGTTTTAAGTGTGTTCAGGAAATTAAAAGCTGGGATCCCTGCAGGAACCATAAGATAATGATACCTGGATGATAAGTGTAACAAATTTCACATATATCTGAAGGAGCTGAGTCATCACTGCCTTTTTGCTGTGAACAAATACCAATTCCCTGACCTTAAAAATCTTCAGACATTAAGTTAATGTATTTTATTTCCATTTCCAGTGAGTTGTTTGAGGCAGTATTACACACATGAGTTCTGATGGGTTTTATATTACCGGGATATTGATACTTGCCAACACTCAGTTAATTTACTTTTCATTTTCAACTCCTCACAGAATGATATGCTGTTAGTTGTTACTTTTCAATCTGTATTCACGCTTTCATATTGCAATTACTCAGCTTTTAATGGAAAACGAAATGGAGAAATCCTGCTTGGGTGTGAAATATGTGAATTTTCAGGTTACATATTTTCTGCCTGTGTCTTCCTTTTGCATCCTACCTCAAAACTTCTCCAGCCTACCTCTTCTCTCCCGACAGCATCATGAAACAGGATATAGCTTTTCAAATGGGCTAGCTAGCTGATTGCATAGGAGCATTCCTGGGTAATTATGCTTGTAAGAATCAGGGAATTAAAAAGAACCTGATAGTGAGATAATGTTCTTTGTGAAAATACAGTCCTGAGTTCAGCATTCAAAACAAAACAAAACAAAACTCCTATCTAACTCGGCAGTGTTCTCAGTGCCTAGGGAACAGCATCTCAGCCAGGGAAGGTGGAAGTAACCACAGAGAATCAGCCAGCCAGGGAACACTCAGAACCTACCTTTGCAGGAGCTTTGGAAAGGCTGGAAGCAAGCCGTTGCCAGGCTTCCCCAGGCTACAGCTTTGTGGCACAGAGCAAGGAAGGGAAAGCATTAAGATAAATGGAAACCTTTCCCAGAGATATCTCCTAATTTTTAATTTTTGTGTCTGAGGTTTATGAATGCGGCTGCTTATAACATAGCTGTTTTGTTTTGCATACATTTTGATCAATGTATCCTTGAGCACTTACTGAGCAAAAAGGTCCTTGCTTTCCCACTGATATTTATTCGTGATCGCTGAACAATTAACTGTGGTTCGTTCGGTTTTCAGAACTCAAATGTACTATGTACAGCCTTTGTTCCACGGTGTGTCTCTGCAACTCCCGTAGCAGAAATGAACCTTTAAGTAATTACTTGATAATAGCAAAGCACTTACAGAGGCATAAAATGGGGGTTGGAGAGTTTCTAGTTCATAATTATTGTAAATGTAGGTTAAAACTTGTTTGGAATTTGCAGGTTGTTCTGTGTATTTGCTTTGTGCGTGTGAGAGTGTGTGTATATTTAAAGTGAAGCACGTGATCCCTGATGGAATCTGAATATGGATTTGCTTTGTGCATTCATGAAAAACAAGTGTGCCAAAAGCTCATTCTAGCTCAGGTACTGTCTAAGCTGAGTGACATGGTGGGCAAAACAGTGTATTTTGGTATCAAAGCTTGTTTGGGGATTAAAAAACAAAACAAAACTAGAGATCAGATACAAAAGTGAAAGCCAGCAGTTATGAGAGCTGCAAATAAAAGTTTGTTCGTCTTAAATAAACTTATGGTTACCAAAGGGGTAAGCGGGGAGGGATAAATTAGGAGTTTGGGATTAGCAGATACAAACTACTATATATAAAATAGATAAACAACAAGGTCCTACTATATAGCACAGAGAATTATATTCAATATGCTCTAATAAACCATAATGGAAATGAATATGAAAAAGAATATATATATATGTACATATATACATATATATAGCTGTAAAATCTATATCAGAAGGAGTATTTCAGTCACCCTTACAGGAGGTATTTACTGAGCATCTAGTCTATGCATGGGTTTTTGTCAGACAGATCTCTTCTTAAGGACACTATCTTTTGAATTTTTTTAAAGATACAAATGGGACTCTGCAGAGCAATTCTAATGAGTTCATACCTAGTCCTTAAAACAAGTTTGTGTTATCTCTGAAAACACTCTAATCGCTTTTATTTATGCTACATTACGTATTTGAAAAGAATAAACCTGCACTCTTTTAAAGATATTCTAAAGTTCGATCATTTGTATATTTCAGTTCAGTATTTAGGCCCAATTTCTCTTTTTTAGACTTTTAGTGTCTCTTAAAACTTTTCCGTTTTAAGTTACAGGCTTCCGATCTTCCTCTCTTTACCTGCGAAATCTTGGTTTAAGTGTCTTGTCCTCAAGGGAATCTGTCTTTGGCATCTCAGATCAGGTGAGGTTCCCCTCTTTAAGATCTCAAAGCACCCTACATTTCTTGAGAGCACTTATCGTAATTGAAATCACATCATTAAAGACATTGCTTTACTGCTTCTCTCTTCCATCCTAAAAGCTTCACTGGATAAAGACCATGTCTGTCTGACTTGAAGACAATGCCTCACACACAGTAGGCACTTAACAGATACTCCCCCCAGAGTAAAGGAGCAAATGTGCAAAGACTGTTACTGGTCTCAGTCCTTGGCGTCCTTCATGTGAGATGTTCTTGTCTGAACACACTTAATTGAAGAGTATTTCAAAATCCAGGATTAGGAGAGATTAAAGCCAGTTTAGTTTCCTTCTTTGACTTTGGATCTCTAATATGTCCTATTTGGCTTCAGATCTTCAAAGAGGTTTTTTTTTTCTGAATTCAAGGAAGAATTAGTAAATGGCCAAATAAGATTATTGAATGACTGTCTTCTTTCTGTTTCTTGATATACTTCGGTGGTATAGGAATAATTGGGGGAGGGAAGAGATCCAATTGCAGTGGCCTCAACAGAGGTCATTCAGGAAATATTGCGAAGGGCCAAACATCTCTATGCCTCAGAAGAAAGAAGAAGAGTTGAGACTGCATAAGGAAACTTGACTTGCACATTTGCTCTCACTGTGTGACCTCTAACAACGTTCTTAACTTTTTATGTCTTAGTTTCCTCCTCTTCAAAATGGGGGAGAAAGATAGGACCTACTTCATAGGGCAGCTTGAAGACTGAAAGAGATAATACATGGAAAGTGGCTAATTCACACAGTACTAGGCACATTGGGGACCCTCACTGTTAGCTATTTTATTGTTTTCTTAGAGTTAACCCAGAGTGAAAAGTGCCTCCACATTTTTCTTCCCTTGTCTTACTTGTTAAGGTGTTCCGTAGAAAAACATTTCAATTTTATACTAAACCATTGTTTTCTCTTTGTCTCAGAATAACCATAAAAATGACAACTGGTTACTTACCTCTCCATCCCACCACCACAAAAACCCCCCATTTTGCACATTGACTCTGAATCCATACCTGATAATGAGAATGATATGAATCTATTTTATCAGTTTTACCAGTGGATTTTTTTTTTTTTTTTCTCAATTAGAGGAATGGGAGAAAGTTGGAGACTATAACAGGGCTTGGAGTGCTGGTTAATTAGGGAATATTCATAGACACAGCAGGATAAGAAAAACAGTAAGAACTAAGTGCAGGGACTTCTCTTACCTGAATTAAGCCAGGATTTATATGCAGGTCTGTCAGAAGGCTTGTCTTCATGCAGGGAATTGAATTGGTAAAGACCGACTGAAGAGAAATGACATCGATCGTGTCAGAGAGAAGCGATGGTGTTCTTTCTCATTTCACAAATATTTGAGAGCCTGCTCTGAACCAAATCCATTCTAACTTAAATTCTAGTGTAGGGACAATTTAAGTACATACTTTCTGTGACATAAAATTAAATAAGAAAAAACATTAAATAAGATATGTTCAAAGGAAGTGCTATGTAAAGTTCACAGGTGGGAGAGATGGCACTGATTGGAGAAATCAGAAGACGTTTCCTAAAAGACAGTGGAATTGAAGACAGAACTACTTGAACGATGGCTGCAGTCTTTTTTTTTTTTTTCAATTTATATTTTATTGAAGTGTAGCTGTTAATTTCTGCTGTAGAGCTAAGTTACTCGGTTATACAAATATATACATTCTTTTTTATATTCTTTTCCATTATGGTTTATCACAGGATATTGAATATAGTTCCCTATGCTATACAGTAGGACCTTGTTGTTTATCCATTCTATATGTAGTAGTTTGCATCTACCAACCCCAAACTCCCAATCCATCCCTCTTCCAAGCCCCCTCCCCCTTAGTAACCACAAGTCTGTTCTCTATGTCTGTGAGTCTGTTTCTGCTGCATAGATAGGTTCATTGGTGGATGGCTGCAGTTTTGATAGGTGAAGATAAAACCCTGAAAAGGCACCATAGGCAGAGGGAAGAGTATAAGCAAAGGCACATAGGTGGGTAGATGTGTGAGAAATAGTGATGTTTCCGTTAAGCGTGAATGTGTATTATGCAGGTGTTGGGGAGAAGAGACTGAGTAACAAAGCTAAAAAGTAGGATGGGGTCCTGGAGTAAACTTTACTTACCTACTGAAAGTATCTCCTATATTTAGAGTCACTGAAGTTCTTTAAATGAAAATCATAGCTTATTACCAAACTCAAGGATCACCTTCTTGGATTCTAAGGTAAGAGTTTCCTGCAGCTCATGTGGAGTATATAATAGGGTCTATATGTGCAACGTTTCTGTTTTGTTGGTCTTAATGTTTTTTTAGAATAACGTCTCTTGGCCTTCTTCGGTCAGGAAGACTTTGGAAGTCACCAGACTGGGTCATTCACAGTTGTTACTTCTTAACCTCTTCCCTTTTCCTCATTTGTGGTATTTTCTAGCTATTCTATTTAGGACTTAAGAAAACCAGAGGGACTTCCCTGGTGGTACAGTGGTTAAGAATCTGCCTGCCAATGCAGGGGACATGGGTTCAAGCCCTGGTTCAGGAAGATCCCACATGATGTGGAGCAACTAAGCCTGTGCGTCACAACTACTGAGCCCATGTGCCACAACTGCTGAAGCTCACGTGCCTAGAGCCCATGCTCCGCAACAACAGGAGCCACCGCAATGAGAAGCCCGCACACCACGATGAAGAGTAGCCCCCACGTGCCACAACTAGAGAAAGCCTGCACGCAGCAACGAAGACCCAATGCAGCCAAAAATAAATAAGAAAGAAAGAAAGAAATGAATAAATAAATTTAAAATCTAAAAAACAAGAAAACCAGAGTTAATTTTAAAACACCTTTGTTGAGGGTGAAAATAATCAAGTTCGAAAGTAATTAAGCGTAAAAAATGAACTGTTTTAAAATAACGCAATTAAATTCTAAACCAACTTTAGATTGATTTAAAAAGCAACGAGAAGATAAAATGGTTCTAACTCCTCTTTTAATCACTGTTTTTCAGTATTCATTTTTAAAAATCCCATGAGCACATCACACACACACATATACACACATAAACACAATACTCATATTTAAGGACCCATCAACTCTCCTCTCTCATTAAACCTTTGGGGTTACTCTCCAAACCCCACCTTTCAGCCTCTACTTGGGAACTGGCCAAGGAAAATGAGGCAGCTGACTTCCTAAGAACTTCCTTCATCAATGTATCAGACAGCTTAACTGAGAAGCTAATAGTAATAAAATGAGTGATGAAATATGTGCCTTATTTGCTTATTTTTAAATTGTACAATTCGATCATTTTTAGTGCATTGACAGAGTTGTACACCCATCACCACAACCAATTTTAAAACATTTTCATCACCCCCAAATGAAAGCCTGTACCTATTGTCAGTCATTCCCTACCTCCCTCAAATCCTCCTAGATTCTGACAACCACAGATCTACTTTCTGTCTTTATACATTTGCCTACTCTGGACATTTCATATAAATAAAATCATATAATATATGGTTTTTTTATTAGTAGCTTTTTTCCCTTAGCATAATGTTTCCAAGGATTATCTGTGTTGTAGCATGTATCAATTTTTCATTTTTTTATTGCAGAATAATATTGCATTGTATGGAATATTTTGTATGTCCATTCATCAGTTAATGGACATTTGGATTTTTTTACTTTTTGGTTATTATGAATAATCCATGTACAAGTTTTTATGTGAATATATATTGTCACTTCTTTTAGGAATATACATAGGAGTGGATGTGGTCATATGGTTACTTTATGTTTATCATTTTGAGTAACTGCTAGATTTTTTTCTAAAGGTGCTATGCCATTTTACATTCCTACAAGCAATATATGAGCAATTTCTTTACCTCCTCACCAACACTTGTCTTTATCTGTTTATTTTGATTCTAACCATTCTACTGAGTTTGAAGCAGTGTCTCATTGTGGTTTTCATTTGCCTTTCCCTATGGCTAATGATGTTAGCTATCTTTCCATGTGCTTATTGAGGATATTTCTTTCTTGAAGAAATGCCCATTTAGGTTCTTTGCCATTGTTTGTTGTTTTACTATTGAGTTGTAAGTGTTCTTTAGATATTCTGGATACAAGTTCTTTATCAGATAGATGATTTACAAATGTTTTCTCCTAATCAGTGGATTATCTTTTCACCTCCTTGATGATGGTCTTTGAACAACAAAAGTTTAAAAATTTTACAAACTCAAATTTATCTTTTTTTCTTTTGTCACATGTGCTTTTAATGTCATATCTAAGAAGGCTTTGCCTAAGCCAAGGTCATGAAGGCTTAATCCTGTATTTTCTTCCAAGAGTTACATAGTGTTAGCTCTTGCATTTAGGTCTATGATTCATTTTGAGTCTTTTTTTTTGGTGTGATGTGAGCAGAGATCCAGCTTTATTCATTTGCATGTAGATATTCAGTTGTCCCAGAAGGATCTGTTGTATAGACTAGTTTGTTCCTTTGAACTGTCTTGGAATCTTTATTGAAAATCAGTTGATCGTAAGTGGAAGTGTTTATTTCTATACCCTCAATTGTAGTCCATAGAACTATACATTTATCTTAAGGCTAGTACCACACTGTTTTGATTACTGTAGCTATATAGTAAGCTTTGAAATCAGCAAGACTGACTCATCCAAATTTTTTCTTCTTTTTCAAGATTGTTTTGGCTATTCTGTCCCTTGCATTTCCATGTGAATTTTTATTATTAGCTTGTTAATTTCTTAAGAAAAAGCCAACTGAGATTTTGTGGTTATTCTGTGAACCTCTAGGTCAATTTGGCGAGTATTGCCATCTTAACTGTATTTAGTCTTGTGATCTATGAACAAGGGATATCTTTCCATTTATTCGTCTTAGTTTCCTTCAACAACACTGTAGTTTTCAGAGTACAAGTCATACATTTGTATGTATGACTTAATTATTTCTTATATTAATTTCCAAGGATTTCATTCTTTTTGATGCATTGGGCTCCTATAGAATTACTTTCTTAATTTCATTTTGGATTGTTCATTGTTAGTGCATATAAATTCAATTGATATTTTTGTGTATTCATCTTGTACCCTACAGCCTTGCTGAACTCATTAGCTCTAATGTTTCTTTTTGTATTTCTCGGGGTTTTCTATATACAAGATCATGTCATCTACAAATAGAGGTAGTTTTACTTCTTCTGTTACAAACTTGATGTCTGTTATTTCTTTTCCTTGGCTAATTGCCCTGGCTAGAGCCTTCAGTACAAGTTGAATTGAAGTGGCAAGAACATACATCCTTGTCTTATTCTTGAACTTAGAGAGAAAGCATCCATTCTTTCACCATTATGTATTATGTTAGCTGTGGGGATTTTTCAGATGTCTTTTATCAATTGAGGAAGTCCCCTTATATTCCTAATTTATTTAGTGTTTTACTCATGAAAGGGGTGTTGGATTTGTCAAACACTTTTTCTGAATCTATTAGTATAGTCATGTGGTTTTTGTTCTTTAGTCTATTGAAATAGAATATTATATTAATTATCAGATGTCAAACCAAACTTCTATTTCTGGGATAAATCCCAGCTCAACATGTTGTATAATCCTTTTTAGACATTGCTTGATTCAGTTTGCTAATATTTTGTTGAGAATTTTTGCATATATATTTATAAGAAATATGGGTCTGTAGTTTTCTTATGATAGTTTTGGCATCAAGATAATGCTCTATAATGAGTTGGGAAGTGTTCCCTTCTCCCATATTTTTTGGAAGAGTTTGTGAAGATTTGAAATTAATTCATGTTTAAATGTTTGGTAGAATTCACCAATGAGGCCATCTGAAATTGGGTTTTTATTTTGGGGAAGATTTTTATAATTATTATTATTAATTCAGTCTCTCTACTTATTATAGGTCTATGTATATATATATATATTTTTTTTTAAGACTCCTGGGTTTTATTTATTTATTTATTTTTAATATTTTTTTTTTGGCTGCATTGGGTCTTTGTTGCTGCATGTGGGCTTTCTCCAGTTGTGGCAAGTGGGGGCTACTCTTCGTTGCGATGCGTGGGCTTCTCATTCATTGCAGTGGCTTCTCTTGCTGTGGAGCATGGGCTCTAGGCCCACGGGCTTCAGTAGTTGTGGCACGCAGGCTCAGTAGCTGTGGCTTGCGAGCTCTAGAGAGCAGGCTCAGCAGTTGTGGCACACGGGCTTAGTTGCTCCATGGCACGTGAGATCGTCCTGGACCAGAGCTCGAACCCGTGTCCCCTGCATTGGCAGGTGGATTCTTAACCACTGCCCAGGGAAGCCCCAGGTCTATTTTTGTTATTTTGGTATTCCCACTATCTTCTTTATTATTTCTTTCTTTCTACTTGCTTTAGGTTTACTTTTCTCTTCTTTGTCCAGCTCCTTAAAGTGGAAGTGTAGGTTATTGATTTGAAATTTTTATTCTTTTTAAATACAGTCATGCACAACTATAAATTTCCCTTTAAGCACTGATTTAGCTGCATCTCATAAGTTTTCGTATGTCATACTTTTGGTTTCATTTATCTCAAAAGTATTTCTCGTTTCCCTTGTGATTTCTACATTAACTCATGGGTTATTTAGAAGTGTGTTTAACTTCTACATACATGAGGAGTCCCACAACTTCCTTTTATTATTGGTTTCTAGTTTCATTTCATTGTGGTTAGAGAATGTATTTTGCATGATTCTAATCTTTTAAAATTTATTGAGTCTTGTACTATGGCCTATCCGCAATCTATCCTGTTCCATGTGTTCTTGAGAAAATGTAGTTTGTTGCTGAGTGATATATAGATGTCTCTTTAGTCTAGTTAGTTTATAGTATTGTTCAAGTCTTCTGTTTCCTTGTCAATCTTTTGCCTAGTTGTTCTATGCAGTCTGTGCTTTGATACAGAAATCTCAATAGTATAAATTTTTTATTGACTTAAGCCCCATGTTTAATTTTTTCACCTTTCTCTTCAGTAGCTTCCTGTAACAAAAATCTTAGCTTAGCTTTATTTTTTTTAACCAAATTTCAATCATACTATCTCCTCAGATAACGAGGGAAAATGTTAGTTGGTTTCTTTCTTTTATTTACTACACTCTCAACATTGCATTATTTTTTTAAATTCTTACAGTGCAGATTTTTAATTGAAGTTTGAGTCCATTGTGTTTATTTCCTTAAGGGACATTTTTATTTGATTTTTTTGTGCTGTTTTTTGTTCCCTCTGTCACTGCCTTAGTCTTTTTAGGCTGCTGTAACAAAATACCATAAACTTGATGGCTGAAACAACAACCATTTATTTCTTACAGTTCTAGAGGATGGGAAGTCCAAGATCAAGGTGCTAACTGATCCAGTGTCTGGTGAGAGCTCTCTTCTTAGTTTGCAGACAGCCGTCCTCTCATTAGATCCTCACATTATGGGGAGCAGAAAGAGGAAGGAGAATTTTTTTATAAGCACACCAATCCCATCATGAGGGCTCCACCCTCATGACCTAATTGCCTTCCAAAGACCTCATCTCCAAATATCACATTAGCCATTAGGGTTTCAACATATGAATTTGGGAGGAATACAAACATGTAGTCCATAGAAAGTACCATCCTAAATCAAGGCTTGACCTTGAAAACTACTTCCTAATTTGACTACAAAATTTAGCTCTGCCTTTTATCCCGGAATATCTCTTCCCAGTCAACCAGGGAATGTATTTACATGTGCTCTAGGTTCATCGGGGAATCAAGAATATCCAAACAAATGGAGGTAGCAGAAGAATTCTTTGTCTTGTGGAAGAAGTTGGGAGAAAAGAAAAATTAGTTTTAAGATGAACTATTTCCCAATGGACTAAATCACCAGCACTTCCTGCTTATCCTTAAGGTTTATATTTCATTCCCTAATCCTCCTCCTTGAAATGCTGAACCTCATTTAACCAGATCAGTTCTTTGGGGGAGATGGAGAGAATCACCCACAGACACTTGACAAAAGCTTCACTGTGTGACGTGGCTTGGTCCTCCACATCATTAATTTCTACAGCACATATAGCTCATGACCAACTTGTTTCCTTTACCATTAATGATCAGGATGGTTCTTCTACTTGTTCTTTCACTTTAAAGGCTTACCCTTGTAATCCACGCTGTTCTTTGAATGTTTGTGATTTTTAAAGTCTGTTCTTTGAATTGCTTGAGTTCACATAAGAATGACATGAAAGTTGTATGAGCCCATAACAAAAGCCATCCTGAATAAATATTCACAGTGTTGTTTCTTATGACTTGATCAGCAGTAACCCTCTATCAGAAACTCCTGGGATTCCTGTTTAAAAATCAGATTTTGGCATGGTACTCTGAGTAGAGGCCCAAGAATCTGCATTTTAGCAAACCACATAATTCTTATATATTCAAGTTTTAGATCCACACTTAGGGGCTTATTGTGTAGATGCCCCATTGTAGGTACGAATTCTGCCCTCACCTTTGGCATCCAGCACCTTAAAATTTTTGTAGAATATAATTATGAAAGAGTTCCTGATATTGGTCCCTGTTATTAGTGCAGCTATTTTCTTACTATTATGTTATTTATTGATCCAAGACAGTATTCCCAATAATCCTTTGCCGAGCAATTCTTTGGAGGCAGTAGAGGAAGTACAACAGCAAATGTTTACACAAGCAAATAGAGAGATAGAGGGTGAGATCATTGTTGAGTGATTTTGATTGTGAATCCATCGTTGCTGCTTCCTCAGCCTTGACTTCTGGGGAGCATGCGAGGTTTTCCCTTGTGATAAGAAACAGACATGTTGTGTGTATTTATGTATCAACCTTCGAGCGGAAGCATCACACATCACAAGTCATGCGTGACCTGTTTTCATGAGGTTTTAGGAAGAAGACGTGAAAAATCAACTGAAAAGAGGGGAAAGGAGGGCCTCTCAAGTGCAGGGTCATGTGGAGTTCTCCTCTGAGCCGTACTAGTTTCACAGTGAAGCCACAGAGGTTAATTAAAAGGAGTTTAAATCTTCTGCCTGAAATGATGCTCTGCTTCCCTGAGACTCTCTATAAGAAACTTGACTGCAAAAGCAGCCTCATGTCTGCCTCTGCTGTGTGAACAAGCTTCCTCTTAAAGAATTATGGCTGTGTTCCTGGGTGGTTCCATGAGGATATATCAGTCACTGACTGAGAGTTCCCCCAGGGTGGCCTCCCAGCAAGTTTGGATTCAAGACACCTCCTGTAACGAGGCTGACCCCAGGGATGTCTTTGAGTGCCTTTCACTGTCTGCTCTTGAAAGCCTTAGTGTTCAGCCCTGACATCATCTTAGAAACTTAGAAAAGAACGTGAACACAAGCCATTTCTGTCATGTCTACCCCACATCGTTCCATGTAGCAGCTTAATTGAATATTGCAGAGAAGGAGGTATGCCTCCCCCGATGATCAGTGAGCTTACAATGATCGTTGAGCTTACACAGAACACAGGGACCTTGCTGTTCACTTTAGTATTTCTGATCTTTCCCATGCCACCTGCCCTCCTTACTCCCACCCCTTTCAGTCCCTTACTTAACGTGCAACATATACAGCAGTACTCACCGTGCATATGTGTTTGTTAGAATTGCACTGAATTGACTTAAATCAGATTGGTATTAATTACTCGTAAATCAGATGGATGAGCAGAGTATACGTGAACTTGTGTTTTTGGTTATGTGCACCAAAAAGAGATTGGGAATATGCTTTATCAATGTTGTATGAGGGCAAGATAATCTATCACTTGCTCACTGCTGTATAAAGGATACTATCAATAAATTGCGGGGGGGAGAGGAAAGATACTGTGATGTTTTCTTAAATTGTAGCATTTAGAGTGTTATAGAATTAGTATCACCTGCTTTTAAATATTAAAACTTTTATCCCATGCAACAGATGTGTATGAAGTTCTTAATACGTGTCCAGCACTAGGCTAGATACAAAACAAACAAGGATACAAGGGCACACAAGGCATAGCCTCTGCTCCCAAGTTGTTCACAGGCCAGATGCTATTAATGCACAATGTGGCAAGACTTTTGATAGTGCCATGCACAGGAACTATGGAAGAAGTTCAGGAAAGGAGCTAAGCCTACCTGGGATGAGAGAAGGCTTCCCCGGGAAGCCCCCAGAAGTGATAACACCTGGCTGTGGTAGGACAGTATTTTGCCAGGTAAAGAGCAAGGGGAAGGATGTTCCCTGCAGAGAGAATAACATCAACAAACACATGTAGATGGGTGAGCCTGTCAGGTGTGGGAAACCAGGTAAGGCTGGAAGCATGATTTTGAGGGAGGGAAAATTAACAAGATAAAAGTCTAGGAGAAGCTGGCTGGGTCAGATCCTGAAGGGTCTGGCATGTATAGGCTAAGCATACTTTCTCTACCCTGATGCCAAGAGGTATGTGGTGAAGATTTAGAAACAGATTTGCAATGTAGAAAGACCACCTTGGCAACAGTGGGAATTGGAGGATGATGAGATCTGAGGCCAGCCAACCAGCTGGAAGCCTCTGGTGGGGACCCACGTGAAAGACGATGGTGGTCTGAACTAAAGCCTAACAACGGGTGGAGAAAAGTGAATGGATTCTGAAAATATTAGGTAGGTAGAAGTAGTGGGACCAAACATTGCTTGGCTATAGGTCCAGAGAGAGAGACAGAGGAAATGTTAATGTCTGGCTTGGTGGGAGTTTTCCTTTGCTAGGGCTGCTGTTAAAAGTACCACAAACTGGATGACTTAAACAGAAACTTATTTTCTAAGAGTTCTGGAGGCTAGAAGTCTGAAATCAAGGAGACAGCAGAGCTGTTAGGGCAGAATCTGTTCAGAGCCTCTCTCCTTGGCTTGCAGATGGCTATCTTCTACCTTCGTTTATTCACATCATTGTTCCTCTATGTGTGTCTGTCCCTGTATCCAAATTTCACCCCCATCTTTTAAGGACACCAGTCTTACTGGGTTAGGGCTCACTCTAATGACCTTGTTTTAACTTGATAACCTCTGCAAAGACCCTCTCTTCAAGTCAGATCACATTCTAAGGTACTGAGGGGGTAGAAATCCAACATATCTTTTTGGGGGGAATACAACTCAACCTGTAACAGTGGGTGTGGAGCCAGTCACCAAGAGCAAAAGAGAAGGAGATTTGTTAGATGCAGGGGTAGGAGAATGAGACTGGTTTCATGCCATGCTGCCCGTGCCATGTTTTGCTTATATATATTATAGTATTATGGTCACATAAGCTGCTTGCTTTTGTGACTTTCGTTTTATGCCTATGCAGCACCTTTGTTTCTGTGTTCATCTTACTTTACTGGTTTAGTCCCCTGACAGTGCCTAAAGGAGTGGCCCTGTGGAGAAACCATGAGCTGTCCAGCTTATTCAAGGGCTGTCAGATTCTATGGCATTGAAGACATTCTTCTCGGATGACATTAATCCGTGCTTCAACTCCCTCCTCCTCAAGATAGCGGCTGTCATCCCCGGCAATGACACCTGAGGCCAGCAAAAACAGCCTCTCTAAGCTCTCCACAATCATATTGTCAGCTGGAGCCCCCAACAAAACTCAGACGGATAGCCCAGAGAGCAAAGATGTCAAATTTAGCAGTTAAATATACTCAGACACCATACTGACTCTTTATTTTCCCCCAAGTTGTCATTGGCTATGGTCATTTCATGCTCTGTGGCGTGAGGTAGGGTGAGTACATTGTCAGCCTCTAAGTCAGTAAACCAAGCATCTGTCCTTCACTTTTTTTTTTTTTTTTTTTTTTTTTAAAGCAGATTAGTCAGTCTTGCCCAAATCCTGAGACATACGTAGCTAACCCCAGGCCTGAGATTCCACACCTTTGTCGCTTTTGAAACATTGGGTCCTGCTGAAGGCGGAGATAAATTGTGACCCAGAGAGGAGAATCACATCGGGCAGTGGGACTTCCTGGATTTAATTAAAGTACTGACATTGATGAGTATTGTAAGTGACTTGCTAAATCGCCTGACAAAATCATTTCCACAGATAACTCCTTGTTTTCAGAAAAATACAAGAAAGTAGCCAGAGCTTTGAAGTGAACCAAACGAATGACATCCTAATGGAGGATTAGCTGGAAGAGGCCTGAGGTTTGGAAAATGACCAAGTGTTACTCTGGAAAGCTCCTTTTATTATAGCCCCTGGAGCAGCCCCAAAGTCTGACTTTGGATTTATGCAAGGTTCTTTTTCTCCCCAACTGAAGAAAGACACTGGTATTGTATTTGCCTAAATTATTCTTACTGAAAGGTCCTTTTAAAGAAAGACAATTGAGATAATAGTTTCAAAAGTTAAGAATTCATTCGGTAACCTGATTTAATTCCCCTGATTTAATCAGGGAATTTGGAGAAATAACATGCTAGGTCTTTTTAGGTTAGAGAGTTACAGAAAAAGAATTTATTTGCATCATTTTGTTGGCTAAGCAGAAAGATATTTTAGATCAAGGAAAAGGGAGTTTGACATTGTCATGGCACATCCAATTTTGGGGGTTCTTCCAAACATGAACCTGATGCTTTCCTTAATTTCATTTAAGGAAATGAAATTTCGGTGGCTTCTGTTTCTGACACTTGCTTGGGTCCTTTTGGGGCCAAATATTATATCCCAGAAGACTCTCAAGTTTCTCATACATGCCAGCTCCAGAATGAATGAGGAGTAGTTCTAGAACTTTGTCTTGATGGAAAAGTGACGTGAGCTCTCACAAGGAACTGTGGTGATCGTGAAGAGGTTTGAATTTTCTCCCCAACCCAACAAAGAGTTAAGGAGAGTATGGAGTAAATGGGATGGTTGTCACAGGGCTGTCAAGGCAGATATCCTTCGCTTCATTGGTTCTGCCAGCTATTAATGCTTATTTTACTTCTCATAAACTATGCATGGTACTTGTTCTGATATGGAGGGAACCCAATCACTAAGGCTCTTCATCCCAGTAAGAGCCATTTGATATAACTACACTTTTAACTCACCCAGGGACATACAGTTAAGAAAAAAATGAGTGAACCTTACTAATGAAGCTGCAACATTGTTGAAATAGACATAGACTTCCTCTCCCTGTGAATTTTAATCAGCCTGCAAATCCCCATTTATTAGTGATGGGTAATCTAGATGTCTTACTTTTTAAAGGTCTTCAAAGGAATTTGAATGTTGTGAAAGCATGGGGTCTTCTTTGATATGCATGTAACTCATGTTAACATTAATCAATGTTCCTGCAGATTAATGAAAGAGACCTCTTTATATAAAGGTTAGCAAGGAGGACAGAGGCAACATTTCAGTGGCCCTCTATGAACAAATAAGGTCGATGGCTTGATTCATAGGTGAAGGTTCTATTACATCAGAGAAGAGAAATACAACCTAAAGATGTACAACTTTGTGATGCACTGGGGAGGGATGGAAAAAGGCAGCCAGGTCCTCTGAAAGTCTCCTTTAAAGCAGTTAACAGAGTGAAAGGGAGTCCTTTGTGAAATAAGTCCCCAGGGTTTAAAGTTTTATGATATAAAATGTCTCCTCAATCTCCAGGAATTTATAGTTAGCAGAGACAAAGCAAGAGAAAGGAAGAGGGGATAGAGAAGCCCAGTTAGGAAAATAATTTACTAACAGTAAATAACAAGAATTAGGTCATAGGAATGTGGGTTGGGGAGAAGCTGGGGTTCGAGAGCCAGGCAATACTGTGACTCAAGTCTCACTTCTGTGGAAGGAATTTACTCTCTTTGGACTTTGGTTTCCTGAGCAATAAAAAAAGATAACTTGGACAGGCTCTCTTGAAGTCTCCCTTTTCTCTAACAGTGGATGATTATAACGTAGAGAGCAAATGTGCACGCTGTTGATAAATAGGTTGACGGCATTATAAGGATGAGTTGACACTAATCATGAAAGGATTACAGGAAAAAGTACGGTGTGAACAGCTTTGTAAGTAAGCAGCCTGGGCAGGGAGGCTGCTGAGCCCAGAGAGCAGAGTCAGGGGCTTTGGAGTCAGGAAACAGGTCTGAGTCATAGCCAGACACCTACCGTGTGTCCTGGAAAATGTTTGCTCCCGCTTCTCATGTGACACCCGGGACGATACAGTCTTCTTCATCTGGTCACTGAATGGGATAGCTCAGATACTGATGCCCAGGGTGTAGCAGGTGACTGCACATAGTGGGCCATTAGCAATCTCATCTTTACTTCTGAGTAATGAATATGTGCACTGTCGTTAGCAGTTGAGCAAATTATTCCCTAAAACTGTTTAAAAAACTCTCAGGGGCTTCCCTGGTGGCGCAGTGGTTGAGAGTCCGCCTGCCGATGCAGGGGACACGGGTTCGTGCTCCGGTCCGGGAGGATCCCACATGCCGCGGAGTGGCTGGGCCCGTGAGCCATGGCCACTGAGCCTGCGCATCCGGAGCCTGTGCTCCGCAACGGGAGAGGCCACAACAGTGAGAGGCCCGCGTACCACAAAAAAACCCCAAAAAACCTCTTAGAATGTACATTTTATCATCCGTTCACGAGGGAGTTTGCTGTTTCAAAGGAGCCTATCTTGACTCTCTTCATAACGGGATTTTTATAATGCTCGTTACCTACTCATAATTTATCTGGCTTCTTAAGTTAGGCCTCTGTTCTTTGGCGTTGTCTTAAAGCGGGAACAAACCTGAACTGATGATATCTTGCTCCATTCCCATTCGCCCTCTTTTGTGAGCAGCTGTGATGATATGTGATGACCGACCTCAAGAAAAATGCCTCTCTGCCCTCCATCTCTTGAAGCATTAAACTAGGGGAAGCTTTTCTTCCAGCGATTATTCTCATAGGTTGAATGGTCTTTAAATTGCAATTGACAGAGTGCTTAGCGAAATGCTATATTTAGGAACCATTGTGTACCTATGTCTATTATCTGTTTCCTTTTCTCTTCCACGAGGTGGTGTTTCCATGGAAAAAGCACATTTGTTGCTTAGGAGATCGCCCACTCCTGTCTTCTTGCATATCTTTCCTATTTAGTCCCAGACAGGTTTGTAATATCATTCACAGTTGCTGTGGAGACTATTATGATGTCATGTGTGTGGAGCTATTATTTAAAGTGGTGACTTAGCAGCCTGATCTCCTGAAACAAGAAGGGCCCATGCACACGCCCGCGGGCACACACACACACACACACACAAACACACTGCACTGCAGGAATTCTTGAAATCATCCTATCACAGACTTTTTGAAGGAAAAACTGCATCAAATTTTCTTTTCATAATTTAGTCGAACTTCTATTCTGCTCTCAAACAGCCTGGCTTCTTGGACATTCAGGATTAAAATAGCGACAAGAGAAAGAAGGATCTTTTCTTACATGAGATGCTATGTAAAACTGTAGCACTCGCTAGCAGAGCCAATTAACGTGTAGCATGCACCTAGATCATCTCCTACAAGCTGATCATTCTTTATTAATCAGTGTAACTGGAAATGAATCAAGGTATAGTAGCAGGGAGAGAATTCAATGACTCATAACTATGCTAGACATTTCATTCTGCTAAAGGGAAAATGAAGAGAGAGGACTGACATTTCGTTGCGTTCTTCCTATGTGATAAGCAGTTAACATCACCAGGATCTTCTTTCTGCCTCTTCTCTCCTGACCTCTCACTTGTCTCCCCCAACACCAACCTTTAAGTATGTTCAAGTCTCTCCTGTCTTGATTCCTCCTTCCCCCTCCCATCTAAATCAGACTCCCACCCGTCTCTCTCATTCTATTTTGTGCCAAGTGTTTTGAAAGAATAGTCTACTGTTCCCAACCAACCTGTATATCAGAATCACAAGGGGAGCCTGATAAAATACAGATTCCTAGGTTCCTCTTGATTCAGAAGAGATTTGATTCAGAAGATTCAGAGTGTGGCTCAGAGATCTGTTTCTAGCATGCTCGCTGGGTGACCCTGTCAAGTATTGGGACACTAATCTATACTTGTTGCCTCTTATTTCCTCTCTTCCTGCCCACTCACCGGCCCTCCTCCATCTGACTTTCATCCTTCTCATGCCAGTGAAAGTGCTCTTGCCAGGGTCACTGCGGTTCTTCCTAACTGCTGGGTGCAGCGGCACATTGGCCCTGTTGTTGAGCCCTGGACATTGTGGGTCACACCCATTTTGGAACTCTCTCCCCACTTGGCACCTGTGACACTGTGCTCTCCCGAGCATCCCTCCTGCCCCTTTGAAGGTTCCTTCTTGGTATCCTTTGTGGATTCTAATTTCTCATCCTTATCCTCAGCTGTTGGTTTACCCCAGGATACCATGCTCAACCTTCTAATCATATTTCCCTACGAGACACTGAGCAATTTCATCCCCTCTTATGGTTTAACTACCTCAGATATGTTGATGACACCCAAATGTCCCTACAACGCTGACCATCTTAATTAAGCTTCAGATTCTCATGAAAATCTCCGTGTGCCGGACGCATGTGCCCAGATACCCTGTAAGCGCCTTAGGCTCAGCTTGTCCAAAACTTGTCTTCCTCCCTAAATTATCCACAGCCTGTTTTCTCCCCGGAGAGATCCCACTCTCAATGAAGCCAAAACTTGAAGTCATCTTCGTCTAATTTTTCTTACCCTTAACATTAAACATTGCCAAATCTTTCCAGTTTTTCTCTTGAATATTCCTTGATTGTATTTTCTCCTCTCCCAGCTTCAGGCCTTTATTACCCTTTGTGACAGACTTTGAACAGTTCTGCCAGGTATCAAGCAGTAATTCATGCTCTCACCACCCCTGTTGGATGGTTAGAGCCGTGAAGTTAGAAAATATGGCTGCTTCATGCTATATTCTCAGCATCTAGCTGAATGTCTGGCAGGTGATCGATAGAATTAGATAAATGAAAGCGTGAGCCATCCAGCACACAGCTTCTTTGGGAATTCTTACTTACAGATCAAACACACAAAGTGATGAGCTTTCAGGGCTAGCATGTTTAAAACCCGAATTGCCAGCCACCAGATTGGTATTGGTATTAAGTCGAGAATTTTTCAATTTATTTCCCTCCTTCAGGTCCCCAGCACCAAATTAGGTCAGCTGGAATCTTTCCCTCACACTGCAAGAGCCAGCTATTTTGTTTAAAACTGACCTTTCTCTAGTTTCATTGCTATGAATCACAACTTGACAATGAGTTACTCACCCTTGTATCTTCTCTCCAGACCTACTCCAATTAGCAGGGAATTACAGGCATGGTCAGTGTGGCTTGGGTCTTCTCTGTCACCGAGGATCACTATGGCAGTCTCCTCACTGAGTCTCTGATTTCCCTGTTGGATCTGTAACAAAATATCATTGAAAAATTAAAACCTGTCATTCTTTTTTTTTTTTAACATCTTTATTGGGGTATAATTGCTTTACAATGGTGTGTTAGTTTCTGCTTTATAACAAAGTGAATCAGTTATACATATACATATGTTCCTATATCTCTTCCCTCTTGCGTCTCTCCCCTCCCACCCCTCCAGGCGGTCACAAAGCACCGGGCTGATATCCCTGTGCCATGCTGCTGCTTCCCTCTAGCTTTCTACCTTTCATATGTTAGTGTGTATTTGTCCATGACTCTCTCTCGCCCTGTCACAGCTCACCCTTCCCCCTCCCCATATCCTCAAGTCCGTTCTCCAGTAGGTCTGTGTCTTTATTCCTGTCTTACCCCTAGGTTCTTCATGACATTGGTTTTCTCAGGGTATATGCCCAGTAGTGGGATTGCTGGGTCATATGGTAGTTCTATTTGTATTTTTTTAAGGAACCTCCATACTGTTCTCCAAAAACCTGTCATTCTTTTCCCCTGGGGACAGGCAGAAAGCATAGCTCAGGGCAGCAAGCCCTTGTCCAATCAGATGATGACTTGGGAGAAATGAAAGTTCCATCTTTTCCTTTGATTATTATGGAAGCTTCCTTCTGACCCTACGCCTCCCTCTGTAAGACCTGCTGGGTTTTCTGGCCCTTTGCATGATAGCTGCGTTTGTAGTTTATTGGAGGAAATATGTCAACTTAAATAAGTGGTTATTAGTGTAGCCATGGGTGATAGTTGACATTTGAGAGCCCATGTTTCCAGTTACTGCTTTTAGGGTTATATCTGCAGTATTTTTCTTGGCTTCAGCCACTCTTTATGGAAAACCATCCACATAGAATACCTATGAAGACTTGTAGGCTCATTTGCTGCATAACCTGCCATATAGTAAATATAGCCATTCTAGCAAGACCTTGACTATCCATGCTAATGAGGACAAGGCATGGTATGGATAATTTAAATCTACAGATAATATAAGAATCTTGAGTCACTCTGTATTATCTGTCTTCTCCTGCTGTCAAACCGGCAGTCATACGAATTTCACATTTTTTTCCTTCCCAGTTTGCTTTCATGAAAGGCGCTAATGAGAGGCAAAATGGCCAAGAGGTAGGCAGGTAAGTGGGGAAGGAGCTGTAGCTCGGGGATGAGCTGAGGCAACAGCTGGATAATCAGCTCCTGCAAAATGGTTTCAAAAAGCATTATTCGACTCGTCTGGACTGCTCCTGAAGCTGAGGCAGTCATTTCTCTTCTGCAGACGTTAACCGAGGCCTCCTTAGGGCCAGCTTCTGTTCAAGGGGCTGCAAAAATGTCAAGAAGGTAAACAAGACATGGTTGTACACAAATTCCTCTAATAGAACACAGCCCCAATCTGTGTCATCAGGGAAATTCCATGTGCTCCAGGGTCAGAGGCGGGAGACAGAGAAGCATTGACACGGTTTCACCTTCTGGCCTGTAAATTTATCCTTCCAAATTTCACTGTGGATGTGTAATCAGGGGTTAATTTCTATTCTGGGTGTAAGGTCACAAAGGAAGTGCCTATCTTCATTTCTTGGGTCTTTGGAGAAACATAGGTTTTAGACCACGTGGGCACAGGGGTCTGGGAAGTAGGTACAGTTATTTTCACTGCCTCCAAAAAAGTGTCTCGTATTTGAGGGGACATTGCCACCTATGGTTATTTTCTACATGCTTTTCCTTATTTTGTACCTGCTACCTTTACTTATATTAATTCACTGAAATGTTGGTAGTATAATTGACTATATTTATTTGATAAATTAATTGTGCATTCCTGGTTATTTTCCTTCATTCTCTCATACTTTATGACACATTGGGGGGTTGACTAAATATAACCATAAGTAGGTTCACAAACATAAGGCGCTTCTCACTCACAAGAGGACTACAGTTGAAGGGGTTTTAATCCCTCGTGGGTCAATAGCTTTTAATATCAAAGACAGAGCTTTCCCAGGTTTGATGTAAGCGAGTCCTGGCTCCACGGAGCCTCAGAGAGCCATTTCTTGTCTGTTGGGTGTTCCTAGAGAACAGTGGATTTGATGGTTACATTTTCCAGACCAAAATAAGCCAAATAGGATGTCAGAGAGTAACTTTAAGAGCCTTGTTTGTTGCCAGCGTCCTAAAAATCAGGATAGTGGCCCTGTGAACTCTACAATGTCGGCGATTGAGTAGGGACTCAGCATAGTCCAACAGACTTCTGAATAATTCCACGGTGTGTTTTTCATTCTCTGTCCTCAAATTCAGGGGACTGACTTGGTTTCGGAAAGGAGAACAAAAGGTTCAAGCCTAAGAGTGAAAGATAATGAGCTCCCATTTTTAAACAATAGATTGGTCAGCAAAGCATGTTCTATCGGGCCCTTATTCATCTTGCTACTTATTCGTCTTGGAGGTTAAGGACGGAAGGCAGTAGATCACTTGATAAATCTGAGTCTGATCACTGTTGATCTCCATTCCAATGGTGTTCTTCAAGAGAGACCTTCAATAGATGAGGTTAAAGATACAGGAAAATTGAATGTGTCAGGGTTCAGTTGGGTTCCTCATCTGCCTGTAGGTGTCACTATTTTTACTCCAGGAAGGAAAGATTTATTTGTCCTTACCTGTATGTACTTTGTGCTGTGCTAGTAAGTGCTGTGGATATAGGCATTAAATGAACTGTTTCTTCTCTCGGGGCTTGGACTAAAGCAGAGATGGGTACAGGATTTTGTGCTGTGCTAGTAAGTGCTGTGGATATAGGCATTAAATGAACTGTTTCTTCTCTCAGGGGGCTTGGACTAAAGCAGAGATGGGTACAGGAGCATAATATAATGATCGTGGTATAACATAACTTTTCATTCCTTATGCCAAGGAATTGAGGCCCTCTCTCCTCTACTTGATAGAATATTGTGTTATAAACAGTCTTCTTCTTGACCATGGCAGCCCTTCACAGGCCAGGACAGATTTGGGAATGCAGAGATTCCAACAGTAAAGTCTGAAATGGATAGCATTTCACACAACAGAACTCTTTGTTTCTGATCTACCACTACTTCTTCCTGCCAATTTAGACCCCTGTTTCTTTCTTTTTTTGCTTTTTATTGAAGTATAGTTGTTTTACAATATTGTGTTAGTTTCTGGTGTATAGCAAAGTGATTCAGTTATATATATATTCTTCTTCAGATTCTTTTCCATTGTGGTTTATTACCAGATACTGAATATAGTTCCCCGTGCTATACAGTAGGCCCTTGTTGTTAATCTATTTTATATATAGTAGTGTGTATCTGTTAATCCCAAACTCCTGATTTATCCCTCCCTTACCCCCTTTCTCCTTTGCTAACCATAAGTTTGTTTTCTATGTCTGTGAGTCTGTTTCTGTTTTGTAAATAAGTTCATTTGTATCATATTTTAGATTCCACATATAAGTAATCTCATATGATATTTGTCTTCCTCTCTCTGAGTTACTTCACTTAGTATGATCATCTCTAGGTCCATCCATGTTGCTGCAAATGGTTTTATTTCATTTTTTTATGACTAATATTCCATTGAATATATATATACATGTACCACATCTTCTTTATCCATTCCTCTGTCGATGGACTTTTAGGTTGCTTCCATGTCTTGGCTGTTGTAAATAGTGCTGTAATGAACATTGGGGTGCATGTATCTTTCAAATTAGAGTTTTTCCGCATATATGCCCAGGAGTGGGATTGCTGGATCATATGGTAGTTCTATTTTTAGTTTTTTAAAGAACCTCCATACTGGCTGCACTAATTTACATTCCCACCAACAGTGTAGAAGGTAGCCTTTCCTCCACACCCTCTCCAGCCTTTATTATTTATAGACGTTTTGATGATGGCCATTCTGACAGGAGTAAGGGGGTACCTCATTGTGGTTTTGATTTACATTTCTTTGATAATTAGCAATGTTGAGCATCTTTTCATGTGCCTATTGGCCACCTATGTTTCTTCTTTGAATAAATTGGACCCCTATTTCTTACAGCTCCTGGAAGCCCAAGTCCCCACTTTGTAATCTATTTTCCTATCTCTCAGTCCTCATGGTCAGGTGACAAATTTGTACTGTCCAACAGTCTATCCATTATATCTCATTTAAATCTCTCCCAGTGTTGTAGCTGAATTCTCTTTTCTCCTGATTGGCCCCCAGTAGCAAGACGGAGCAGCTGGCCAGAATTCTGTGCATACTATCTCCTCCTATATTAAAGATTGTTAAGTCCCCTCCATCTTCTCTTCTCTCAGCTATGCAATTCTTGTTCCTTTGACCTTTTTCCATGAATTTCATTTTCTAATCCCAGAATCATGCACTGCTCATGTCCTTCAAGGTGTAGAGTATGGGATTTTTCGTACAGCCTCAGAAAGCAGAGAGGTGGTGAGATCCTCTCCAGGTTCTCCTCAGCTAGGGACAGTCATGCACACTCCAAGGACCTGGAACTCCACAAAGGACAGGAAAGAAATGAGCACCGGAATGAGATGAAGAGTGTTATGGACTGTATGTTTGTATCCTCCCAAAATTCCTGTGTTGAAGCCCTAATCTCCAGTGTGACTGTATGTGGAGGTGAGGCCTCTAAGGGGGTAATTAAGGTTAAAGGAGCTCATAAGGCTGGGGCCTGGTCTGATAGGATTAATGACCTCATAAGAAGAAACACCAGAGAGCTTGCTCTGTCCTCCCCACACATGCACTGAGGAAAGGCCATGCAAGGACATAGCCAGAAGACGACCATCTGCAAGCCAGGGAGAGAGTCCTCACCAGAAACTGACCAAGCCCTCACATTGACCTTGGACTTCCAGCCTCCAGAACTGTGAGAAAGTGAAACTCTGTTGTTTAAGCCACCCTGTCTGTGGTCTTTCATTACGGCAGCCTGAGCAGAGAGATACAAGCTGTTTCTCGGGCAATCCTTACACTGCTTCCTCTGTGCCTGGATTCTCACAAGCTTTATTCCTGCATGAGCCCGCTAGGATGCTGAGATTTCTTCCCCCTGTCATTCTGATCTACTTCTCCAGCAGAATATTTAAGACAACATTTTCAGTAGGGCATTTTCCTGTCACTGATATTGAGGAAACCATTATGCAGAAGAGTTGGTTGAACCAGGCTTTTCCTGGATGCTGTAGTTAGTCTTTCCACTAGAATTGATTTAATCTGTAGTATGTTAAAATCTATAATAATAAGGTATATCATGAGGATATTCTACTTTATTATTAAAGTATCAGGAATCATTGCCTGATGAGGTCTTCAGCATTATGTTTTAATTATATAAAGAGGAAAAAGAGTTCTTAGGCTTCAAGTCAGGGTGTAATTTTTTAAAAATTATTTAAATTGACTTTGAAGCACCTTCCAGTCATTTGTTGAACGGTTAAATTCCCCAGAATGCCTGCTGTTTTCTCACTAAT
This sequence comes from Neophocaena asiaeorientalis asiaeorientalis, assembly GCF_003031525.2. Lineage (NCBI taxonomy): Eukaryota > Metazoa > Chordata > Mammalia > Artiodactyla > Phocoenidae > Neophocaena > Neophocaena asiaeorientalis. The sequence continues at coordinate 4,159,441 of NW_020175536.1, read as the reverse complement.
TTTTTGACATTATTATCTTTCTGGAAACAGAGCTGCTGTTTAACTCAGCTAATACTGAACAGAAACCGATTATTCTCTTTTGGTGTAACTGGAGTGACTTAAATACTTACAGTCTTTTGTGTTAAGGGAAGATTAAAGCAGAGAAGAAAAGTGTTCTGTCTTACAACTCAAAATAAATATTTCAATATGAAGTGGCTATAATTTCTTTAGGAAAAGCATACCAGGTGTTCAGTAACACAGCCTAAGAGAGAGATGTAAGTGGTTCCTACAGCAGTCTTTATTTTAAAAGATGCAAAGGCATCCATTGACTTTGGTCATGATATAGGACTGAGCAGAAGAAGGTGAGGGTAAGTTATACCATAGACTCTTCTTTCTATAAATCAGAGACTTATCATTACCTTATCCATAATCCCTATTCCTGTCAGAGTTCTTTGTGAATTACAATTCCTTTCAGTCATTACAGCTTCTTAAAGGTCTTAATGCAGCAGAGACGAGTATGGCTTGAGAGGTTTAGATAGAACTTAGACAAATTACATCTTCCTAACTATTGGGCAGTGAGTTTTAGCAGCTCTCAAAAGCATCCCTGGGCATCTACTAGTTTCTGAGAAACAAAGATACAACAGTAAAGGAGAAATCAGTGTGTTATTAAAAAAAATAATAAAGTCAGCAAGATTCATAGCAGCTCTTGGGCTTTCTGTTGACAGCACAGTTTGGAATTCACTGAAGACTTTGCTCTAACTGGACTCCAGGCTTCGGACGTCTTCCTTTTGCTTAGGTGAAGGTGCAAGCTAGATTGATCAGTAAGCCCGTTTCTGGCAAAAGAACCATGGTGACAATGCAGCTGTGTCCTTTTCTTTGTTAGCCTCAGCTAGTTCATTCTTCAAATGACTAATGACCAATCCTAAGTAAAACTAAGTTATCTTGGCTCCAAATATCAATATCACCCAGGACTTCAGTACTGGTCCTGTCCATCCTTTCTAATTGGGCATCTTGCTGTCACTGCAAACTCAACAATGTCTTATTTCTACCATTCACATTTTCTTCTCAGAGAGGTTTCTCCACCCTCCTCCAACTTGCCCATTTCTGTCAACGTTCAAAGGATCCCTCATTCAACTACAGCAAACCTTTACTCGGTAAAAATTCAGTTCCAGGAGTTCTGTTGGGAGACTCAGGACCAAAGTGAGAAAGGGGGCGGGGTCCAAAGACATATGAAAAGGAAAAGACAGCCCCTGCCTCCATGAAGCTGACAGCCTGTTGAGGAGGTGGTGTAAGGCATAGAATGAATGATTGAAAGACCAATGTTCCATCAAAGATTGGTTTAATAAAAAGTACCAAACTTCCTGTACTTCTTAGAACCCCATGCTGTTATCTTGGAAAAGAGAATGGCTAACGGGGCGGGGGAGGGGTGGTCCGGAAGGATGAATCCCATTTCTACACCTTTTGTTTCACTTAATAACAAAATTAAGACAGTGTAACCTGCTACCTCTCTTGCTGAAAACGTTGTTATGGCCTCTCACTTTTGCAGTGTGTCATTGCAAAGACTAATAATCACTATACGGTATCTCCATCATTAATGACACTGAAGTCACCAATGCCTTCTTCACAGCAGGGCTTGATAAATGGCTACACAATGTTGCTTTTCACTGCATAGGCAAGTAACTTACGATCAGGCATCAACATACATTGTTAAGAGCTGAAAGAGCTGTAGGAACTTTGTGAGTGTTCAGTTCCATGTGGTTTATGAAAATCTCCCAAGAAAACAAGCGCAAGGTAACTGTGAATAAGGGGGTTTATCCTGCCTTGCTGAGCTACTGAATACTTTCTGTACTGTGGAAATAATACTGACTCTGTCATGTCTCTGGATAATGATATCTTCTCGGTATACATTATACATGGGCTTTTGTTTTTAACATAAATGAACCAGCATGTCAGGCGTAGGAGGCAGCTGGAAATAAAATTGACTCTTAGCGAAAGCTGCATGTCGTTTGAATATTCTTTTTTTACCTTAATACAGTGCATACCCCTCCTTCAGGTAACTTGTACTATTGAGGTTCGGAGATCCCACGTACTCCACGTTGTGTGTGGTGCATCCTCTGGCATGGATCACGTGAAAACACGAATCTCATCACATGGATTTTATTGACTTCAATTTGCAATATACAGCGCTCACTAAAATGCTTTTTAAAAAGGTTGAGAGGGACTCATTGGACTGGGTGATAGGGCAACCATTTGCATATTAAATTTAAGCTACATCAAATAATATGGAAAGCAAATAGGCATGTGTATGCTATATACATAATGTAATATATATATTACAATTGTATTGGAAACTTACTAGTATGCATCACAGCAAATCTCAGTGTCAGTAATAGTTTTCAGAAGTCATGAAAACATTCTGATGTGAATTTTGCTTTTCTGGATTGTATACATACATGAAGCAAGAAGTGAAACTGGGCCCATTATGGGCTGCAGACCTGGTTTCCAATGCTCATCAATCCCTTCTTCCAAAAGTTCAACCTGATACAGTAAAGGAACTCGATGATGATTGGTCTGCTAATGATATTAGTCATGTTTCAGAATGTTATGGTACTTGTTCACTGATTCATGATTAGCCTCTTAGAGCCTCTACTAGCCTGACATTAGCCCTGTCTAACTGAGAAGGTACAGATTCCGTATTCCCGAGCACAGTCAATGTATGTCATTCCCTATGTACCTACATTTCTCAATTGACTACATTCTCCATTAACTACATTAATTAGTTATTATAGTACGGTAAATATATTGATGCTAATAGCTCGAGGCACAGACATTGATGAAATAAGTCAGGCTGCGTTCCAGACCAAATCCCCTCTTATCCTGGAATCAACCTTCTAGCCCTTCCCTTCTATGTCAATCAGCATATGCACGTGAGGGGAGAGAAATAAGGACAGTGCCGTAGGGGGATCTCAGGGGCTTCAGATTTAATACCTGCCACTCTAGAGCAAGATTCCCTGGCACTGTCTTTAATGTTTCCCCCATTCTGCTTACGTTGGGGAGTAAACAAAACCTGATTCCTCTAGTCTAATAAATGAAACTCTAAGGATCATGAATACACAGAGAGCTGGGTGCCTTTTCCTGCAATTCAGGTAGAATCACAGCATCCTGTAGTTCTCAGCAAATAGCGCTGCAATGCAGTTGTGAAAAATTCAGTATCACACCTCTCTCCTCTCTCTCTCTCTCTCTCTCTCTCTCTCTCTCTCTCATGTCTCTAGCCTACCACTAGCCTGCCACTTCTGCTGGGAGCCGTTTACTCTTTCATCATGGTACTTGATAATATGCCTGAGCCGAGTAATACCCCTACAGCCGAAATGTCTAGGAGTTGTGTGAATCTCCTCCACCAGTGAGGAACATGAGTTTGAGCGCCTCTGGGGCCTTCGCTTCTGAATATACTGTGCTTTTCAGTCCTTTACCAGCCAGCTGTGGGGTTTATTTACAGGCAGTCTCTGTTGCCATTGAGAATCACCACTTTATCTTATGAACTACATGGCTTTTACTTACTCTTAACCTCTTTACAAGTGTGTTTTCTAGATTGTAAATTTATTTAATCACTTTATAGGAAAGGGCTTGGGCTGTACTCAGGTGCATGAATTTGGCATCGGAGGCGTCCATGGTCAATGCCAGGACAGATTTCCAAATGAGCCTTCGCATTCCACCTCCCAATTCTTCCTCCTTGGAATGCCCTTCTCCCCACTCTCCCTGCCCAAACTCTATTCATCTTTTTAATACCTCCTAGTTCCTGGAAGTCTTCATTTCAGTACTCTGGAGTTTTGTTTGTTTGTTTGTTTAGTTTTTTCTGTCTTCAACCAAATTGGGGCAGGGAGTTTGGAGAGGCCACATCAGGATCTTGTCACTAATTATAAGTATATGAGAGGATCCCACAACAGATTTTAGGTTCCACCTGCCCCAGGCCCACTATGTACTTGTTAGGTCAGGAACTCTGGACAGCAGAGGGGCAGAGGCCTATCAGTCCTGCTTGTTATAACGACCGCCAGCTTGGGTGAGTCACTTCATCTTGATGAACATGATGTTTACTTCTTTACCTGAAAAACAGGTGTAATGATCCATTCCTCGTTGGACTTCTATAGGGATTCATTAAACCAGATAATGCATGTAAATAGTTTGGCCTGGTGCCTGAATCAAAGTAAATGCTCAGTAATCATTAATTATTAATTAATACATTACATTACAATGGTTAATTAATGGTTACATTAATTCACCATTGTAACTATTATTATTTGTAGAACAGGTTAGAAACATATCAGGAAGTTTTCCCAAATGCATCCACATAAAAACGAGGACATGGAATTACAAAATACTTTATATGAACCGTTACTCTTAAGTTTCATGCTGTATATCCCTTTGAATATTGAGTATACCCTACCTTTCCATTTGAATATATTTTTTATTAATGCAGTTAGCTCAAATTCTTTCAGGTACACTAACTTTGTTTAGTATTTAATGATTCTTTCTGAGTAAGAGATAGCCCTGTATGGATTTATTTCTACTCAATTCCCATTTTAAGAGCCCCAGTGTAATTATTTATTTTCCCCACATAAGCCACAGGTGTTGAATGCAGTTGGTCAATGGGTGACAATCTCTCTAGTTTTTTGTCCCATCATGCAACCTGGGGTGATGAAGGACTTTAGATCCTACGTGATAAAACAATAAATTCACCATATAATTCACATACACACTGGAGAGAGAAAGAGAGAGAGAAACACAGATATAGATATAAATACATAGATATAGAGATCACATATCTACATGTTATAAACATACTATATTAGTTTCCTAGGGCTGCTGTAACAAATTACTACAAACTTGATAACTTAAAACATCAAAAACGTATTCTCTCACCATTCCAGAGGCCAGAAGTCCAAAATCAAGGTATGACAGAGCCAGGTTCTTGCTGAAGGCTCTAGGAGAGAATCCTTTCTTGCTTCCTCCAGTTTCTGTGGTTCCAGGCCTTCCTTGGCTTGTGGCTGCATAACTCCGCTTCTGCCTACATCTTCATATGGCCTTCCATGTTTCAAATTTCTCTCTGCCTTTTTCTTTTAAAGACACCTGTCTTTGGATTTAGGGTCTACCCAGATAATCCAGGATGATCTCATTTCAACATCCTGAATTACATCTGCAAAGATTCTTTTGGCATGTGATTTTACATGGACAAGTTCTGAGGGTTAGGAGGACATGGACCTATCTTTTGGGGTGCCACCATTCAACCCACTACACACACCTATAAACTATTGTGCCTACCTGTTATAACCATCCTATTATTCTATCATTTGTGTTAAGTTTGGAAGTGAAGTTTATCACTATAACTTTAAAACATAGACAAAAATTAGCTGTTAGGTTAGCTGAAAAATTATTTCGACATACTAATTACCACTAAGATACTGGGATCTATGGAACATGAGGTTGAAGGAGATCACAAAGCACACTGTTGGAGTCCTTTGAGGAAGACTGAATCCCTGTGAAAGGCATGGTTTAACCTGGACCACATGTCTGTACCCTGCAAATGGGAGCAGCTGTGGTAAGTTGTGAGATGCATGTATTTGAAACAGGGGCCTGTGAATCTTCCTTTGTGATTTGCCTTTGTGAAAGTTGAGGAAATGATCCAAGGCAGCCATGGATATAGGTAGAGAAAAAGTACCTGCCAGAAATGCCTTGGCCTTAAGCTTCATCCTCTTTCCCATCTTCACCCTGCGCCATGATTGTCTTTGGGTCCCCGAGTACCATGACTCAAAGATGCCTTCATGCAGGTGCATGGCCCACCTGCCCCATCAGCCGAGCAAGTTGAAAGGGTGCATCACCATCAGGGCACAGAGCTGATGCAATCTGCTATTTTAACCTCCAGTACAAGACTAGACTGTCATCTCAATAATTGTCCAGGCCCTACAAAACTCTTTGACTGGCAGGAAGCCCACTCTGCTAGACGGTTGTTAGAAGGTGATTCGGATTTTATCCTAACCGGAGGATTGAGAATATATTTAAATCAGCAAGAAATGCTTATGATATTGCAAAGATGGCCGCTATTATCTTCTCCCCTTAGTATGCATCCCTGGACAAGGGCACACTCTGAAGCACTGCTGGCTATTTGAGGACCGGTCAAGCATATCTGGAGAGCACTGGGACATGGCTTGTACCCCCCGCCCTCCTGGGGAGACAGCAGCCTATGTCATGGCCTGACACTTCCCTCTGGCTTCCTCCCTGACATTTAGCCAGAGCAAGGCTCTCCCTAGACGCCTAGAGTTCTGGGGCATTCCCATGGTGGGAACTCTTAAAAACCCTTTCCTCGCCTTTTCAGAATAGACGAAACCCACAGGGGAGTCTGATGGAAAGAGGAGCAGAACTAATCCTTACTCTGTGCCAGGCTTTGCACCTATGCATTATTCCCATCATCTCATTCCATGCACGTTGTGACCTGCTGAGGTGGTATGAAGGAATAAATGAAGTAGTATACATGATATCAGCCCCAGGATGCTTTTGGTTCACTATTAATTGCTACATACCCACAGGTATGATTACCTGTGAGGAAGCAGACTCCTAAAGAGGTTATTTGATGAAGCTCATCCAGGCCACTTACTCTTGCCGACAGTAAATCTTTGCTCTTCCTGCTGTATCAGATTGCATGTTTATTAAAGCAGATACCCTGGTCCTGCCCTGATTCAGATTCCTTGGGACCCTGGAATTGCAACCTCAGAAGCAAGAGGGACATTCACGATGCCTAGCAGCCCTCGCACCCAAACTTCCATTTGGAGGCTTCAGCAAAAGCCCCGTGAGACAGGGAAGTGTCTGGAAAGTCTGCATTTATCATGAAAAGACCTGGGTGTGAGTCCTGCTTAGGCTTCCTCCTTGCTGTCTAGCTTCTGGCAAGTCCTTTCATCTTGCCTCTGATCCATCTTGTGCATCTGTAAAACTGGAACAATATCACCTGCCATGCTTCCAACAAGAGGAATGACGATAGTCAAGAGATACTGTAAAAATTGCTGTACAAATGTTAAGAGGAGATTACAAGAAGATGCATGAACTCAGAGATAGACAGACAGTCCCTCGCATGACAAATCCCCCAACACAAAGACTTCGCCACTGCTTGTGCACATACCTACCAGGCCATCAGAACTGCTCCGGGCACTTCGACTCTGCCACAGTGTTGGGCTTCGTCTCTAACGCCTTTTATGATGCCAGTATTTGTAAGGCCAGTGTCTTCATTGACACCTGAACTTGCATAGATCACCTCACACCAAGCATAACCCTAAGAAGATGCCTGGTAACTATTTGTTTATTAAATGGAAGAGTGAATGCATGCCTTGGAGATTCTTTTCAGTGAGCTGCAGGGCTACTGCAATCCTATCAGGGAATATAAAGTCTTAACTTGCAGTCATCCTTGTCAATGTCTGGGCGCCTGCACTGCTGCCTGCAGCCCAGGGCAGCCCGGGGCAGACTCCAGGGTGAAGGGTCCAGGTGGCAGCCCCAGAGCCATCCTTCTGTCAGGCAGGTCAGGGGGGCCACCTCTGAAACCTGCATCGACATACAGCAGCCCTCTTTAGTAGAAGTACCTCCCCAGGGCCAGGCATCCCCCTCCGTTCCGGTTCATCACCTGGCTTTTTCCCTCTGTCAACTATTTTTGGATGTTGCCCTCTGGACCAGTCATCACGATGCCAGATTTTGAGATGTCAGCCAGACGTTCTGAGTATTGTTGACCCTCTTCCCTGGGAGCTGTCACAGGAGAGGTGCCGGTTCTTCATCACTTGTCAGTGTCCGTGTTTTGTCCTGTCAAGGAAGACACATGTGCCCCTGATCACCTCTAATCCTTGGCCTTGCTCCTGAAATGGAACAATTGCTTCCTCACACCCCCCACCCCCCGCGCCCACGTACTTCTCACTGGAGATAGATGTTGATGAATTCTCTATTATGAGTTCACTGGCGCACATGATCGTGTCTCCCCTCGCCTTGCAGTCCAGAGATGTTGTTGTCACGTGACTTGACTGTCCCGAGGCCAAAAATCCAATAAAGATGACGTGCCAGCCTTGTTATGTGCGCTGCTTCTTTTCCATAGCTAATCGCCAGCCCAGGTATTGCACTTTGGGGGCAGAGTCAGGAGTTCATTTAAATGGCTGACACGTTGTATGTCGCAGAGAAGCCTTTCTCTAACATGCGTGACTGGTTTTGTCTCCATGTAGAAATTCTTCTCTTCTGCTGTGCAAAGCGTAAGTGGAAAACTAAAGTCTCAGAGAACAGGGACTTTATTCTCGATTGGAGTGAAAACGTGACAGAAACAGGACTCTGGTTGAGAACGTGCTTCGGTGGTTGTCAGCACTTTCCTCTAACAGAGTGATGCATCTTTTTAAAAAAAATAGTTTTTTATCATCCTCCTGCACTTTATTTACTTCGGTTCACGTTAAGAAGTTTTCTGAGTAGATGGCAAAGAACAATTCTTAAAATATGTGAATTCCAAATGTAAGATAAAAACCATAATTGCAGTTTAGACTTCAGATTTATTTGAAAAGGGGATAATGATAGTAATTACCCAGTTTGAGTTTTGTAGAAGGCTAATTAGATCCCCAAAGCATTTGTATGCACAAGGAAAACCATAAATACAAAAGACCATCTGGTCCTTATCAGCTTACAAGACTAACACTGTCTGTAATTATTTTTTCTATATTGTTTTGATGTTGATATTTTATGGAGCGATACGCTCTACACTGGTTAGGGAGTAACCTACGTTTCTGAAGACCTGGAGGTTTGCCCTCATTTTCCTAATAAAACTTTTAGGGCTCCACAGTAAAAGAGACACTGCTTTTGAGAAATAGGTAGACATCCTTTCATTATACCTATCGTTCCAGAAACGTGTTGTGTATCAACTTCTCTGGCTTATCTGACTTGTTAATAACTTAGTCTTCAAATACTTGGATTCAGTTTCAGCTACGTTCTTTTGGTTGTTGTTTTTCAGTACAATGGAGAGTGACACGTTGAACTGTGTTGACGGCACAGAAGTACAGCATCCCTTAGTCACTTTCTATAGTTAGCTCTGTACCTGGCAATTTGGATGTTACAAAAGTAACATTATTTGTTTTCATGTTCATTGTCTACCTGCCTCACTAGAATGTCAGCTTAAAAAGGGCAGAGATTTTATTGTATTTCTTTGGTTGTATCTCTTAGCTTTTATAATAGTGCCTGGTACATGGTGGATACTCCATGGTTATTTGTTGAAGTGAATTAAGAAACTAAGTAGAAATGCATGATTTCAGCCTCAGGATGTTTATGATTTGCTACCAAATATTACATAATAAACCACCCCCAAAATTAAGTGGCTTAAAATGACTAACATTTCATTAGCTCTCAAGATTTCGTTGGCTAAGGATTTGGGCAGTACTCCACTGGGAGTTCTTTTGTTCTGCACGGTGTGGATGGAGGTCATTTGGTGGTACTCAGCTTCATCATATCTAGTCCTTGACGGGGATGGATGGAAGGCTGGGCTCAACTGAGACTCTTGATTGTAGCGTCTACGTGGCCTTTCCACATGGCTTGGGCTTCCAACAGGGTGGCAACGCCAGGTTTCATGAGGGCAAAACAGAAGATGCCAGTTATCTGAGAGGATAAGCCTGGAATGGGCATAACACCACTTCCACCATATTTAATTATTTAAGTGAGTCCCTAAGGTCAGCCCAGATTCAAAGGGAGGGTAAGTGACTCCCCCTCTAGTAACAGAAATAATTGCAGCCGTCTTGAATCTACCACACCATCTAACTGAAAAGCAAATTTACCGAACAACCGGAAAGCAATATTTAGACAAGAATGGTATGTGCTATCTAGGTGACTGTCACATGAATGCAGAGTAAGAAATCAGCAGTTAGAAGGAAGACTTCATGGAAGCCATGCGTGAGCTTTGGCCTGAGCCTGGAAGAAAAGATAAGATTTCAAAACCTAAAAGATGTTGAAGGAGGATATTCCCAAAGAAGGAACTTCTGCTTAAATATCGGTGTAGAAGAAGGATCGACAACATTAACAGCATTTCTTTAATCAAAAGCTGTTAGTTGGCAGTAAATTGGAGATAAAAGGACATGACCATCACCATTTTGGGAAGGGCACTGTAGGAAAAAACATATAATTTTCGATTGCATTTCCTGTGAAATACTGACTGAGTCCCTCCTTAGAGAATACCTTGTAGAGAGATACCTTTCAGAATCGTGCTAAGAATAAGTTTTGGCCTGAGCCTGGAAGAAAAGATAAGATTTCAAAACCTAAAAGATGTTGAAGGAGGGTATTCCCAAAGAAGGAACTTCTGCTTAAATATCGGTGTAGAAGAAGGATCGACAACATTAACAGCATTTCTTTAATCAAAAGCTGTTAGTTGGCAGTAAATTGGAGATAAAAGGACATGACCATCACCATTTTGGGAAGGGCACTGTAGGAAAAAACATATAATTTTCGATTGCATTTCCTGTGAAATACTGACTGAGTCCCTCCTTAGAGATATACCTTGTAGAGTGTTATCTTTCAGAATCGTGCTAAGAATAAACCTTGTTAGATCTGTTCTGCTTTCTTCTTTCTGGTAAGAACCAGGACAGTTCCTCTTTTCTTCGTTCCGTTAGCTTCTGGAGGCTCAGAACCCAACTTGAACCTCTGGCAATTATGTTGAGCCTTCCGTCTGGCATTTCTGAAACATCTCCTTTTCTTTAATCCTAATGTTTTAATTCCCTTTCTGTTTTGCTAGCTCATTGTATGAGCTTTTGCTTTAATCTACCTCAAAACCATCCACAAAATAAATTGAGCAAACAGGAACTGAGTGCTTATGCAAATTGTTAGAGTTAGAAAAAAGATATACAAATCATTAAGAGCAAATAACATAGATCCTTATTTAAAGAGAATACATAGTTTAGGTTAGGATCCAGGTACAGGACGATGTTAAGAACAATAGCAAATGTGAGCCATGGACTTCAAATGAGGTAATTGCTAGAAATAAAATGAACAAGGTGAGTTGTGATCACCTGACTGAATCCTTGAATGCTAGAATAAAGGAGCCTGCCTTAACTGGAAAACTGGAAAAGTCTGACATCAGTATGACAAAGTATTTCAAGCTGATACAGCCTATATGTTTCTCAAGGAATTGAGTTTTTCATGGGTGTTTTCTTCTAAATTATTTCCTCATTCAGAGAGTAACTCAAAATTCTTATAATGTTCAGTTCCTCTGCACTGAGCAGCAACCTCTGCTGGGGGGTCTGGGAGGTGTCAGGACAAGTAAGATAACATTTTGCACTTCCAGCAAGTTTAGAGTAGAGGTGGAAAGGCAACACTATGCTTTATTGCCAACGAGCAGCCTATCAAATAAGCTCTGTTTCCCTTATCATATTTCTGGATCTTAATTTTTCTGGCTTTCTAAACAAGGAACACAGGAAATAGTAGATAGACATTTGTCTTGTGTTCGATGGGACAAATAGACCATTCCAGCATGAGCAGGGTTTTTTAATAAATGTCAGATGTACAGAACAGGAAATCGCTAAATGAAATGACAGTTTGCTTGTTTACCACGCTGTACATTCACCCTATGAAAAGCAAACCTAGTCTCATCTCACCGGTATACCTGGATTTCAGTAGATTACTGTCACCTCCCAGGGATAGAATGGGCTGAACGAAGATTTCAGTAGAAATTCACCTGGTAATGTCCCAGGAAGAGGAAAGTGGTTAAGAGACCAGGGCTATTGGAATTGGAGAAGGCATTTTTGTCTTCATTCTGATGACTTGGTCTGCCATATCTGTTCTGGTGAGTGGAGGGGTGAGTGGGGTAGGGAAATGATAAAATTCTTTCTGGGTTGTAGAGTAAATAGCAGATGAATCAAGTTGCCCTATTTTTGCTGGGAGGAATGAGACTTTCTGCAGAGAAGGTGAAAATGGTGAGTTGAAGGGTGATTACAATCACTGACAGCCCTGAAAATCAGACAAGGCACTCTGATAGCATTGTATGCCTGTGGCCTCTTTGACTGCTCTTAACTATAGCGGTAGCTGTGGTGTGCTCTGCAGGCTCCGTAGGGCTGAGACACCATCCCTCCTGCTTCTGGGAGTGCTGGCGGCTGATGACCCTCTGTTGATTCCATCTCTGGGAATAGTCTTAGCTGAAGAGAACCAATATGCCCTCTCCAGACACAGTTTGCATCCAGGGATATACCAATGCATACTTTCCTCAAGGTAGAACAACTCTGCAGGGTCATCCTGGTGACAGAACTGTCCTTGGATCAGCTGAGGCTTTTGTTGCATTTCAGTTCCTCCATCTGCCTAATCTACTCCTGTCACAGCTCCATGACTGCTGATCCCAAGAAGCTCCTCAATAAACTGCCTAAACACAAATCTTCATCTCAGTCTACTTCCTGGGGGACCTGACCCCAAAACACAGGCCATCTTCAAAATTGTGTCCCAAGACCAGGATCCAACAAACAATTGGAAGCACAAACTTTTGACCAGGGACTCATAGCAGGCATGAAGATGCACATTTAAATAAGGCCTATGATGACCCCACAGTCTGAAGCTGTCAAGAAACAACAGGGATTGGGGCTTCCCTCGTGGCGCAGGGCGGTTAAGAATCTGCCTGCCAATGCAGGGGACACGGGTTCGAGCCCTGGTCCAGGAAGATCCCACATGCCACGGAGCAACTAAGCTCGTGCGCCACAACTACCGAGCCTGAGTGCCACAACTACTGAAGCCCACACACCTAGAGCCCGTGCTCCGCAACAAGAGAAGCCACTGCAATGAGAAGCCCGTGTACCGCAACAAAGAGCAGCCCCTGCTCACTGCAACTAGAGAAAGCCTGCGCTCAGCAATGAAGACCCAATGCAGTCAAAAATAAATAAATAAATTTATATTTACAAAAAAAAGAAACAACAGGGATCACCCAGGAATGCTGCAAAGTATCCCTGGGTAACCTTGCCGTTGACTCTCCTTTCCATCTGTTTCCCATCCCTTCTCTCCACAGTCCTATTGAGTCCCTTTGCCTCTATTTGTCTTTATAATTCAGCTTCATGTACCTGCCCAGTGAGGCATAAAAGGTAATATTTCTCTTTCATAACTAGTGTGTGAAAAAGTGTCTGGGCATGTGATGAAACAGGTCTCACCCTGAATTGTGATGAAGACCAGCATTTCTTACTAATTATGAAGAATATAGGATCACTGGGTCTATTGATTTCCGTTAACTTGTAGAGAGTTATGAACCTCAAAATGGAAGTCCACAGCTACAGATACCTTAGGATGGTGTTTTTATAGCAAGGAAGACTCTAGGGAGTACCATAAAAATCAGCTTCTGATGCTCGTCTGGAGGTTTATGACTTAAAAAATTGCTTGTGCTTTATCTGCAAACGCCTCCCACTCATCCTTGGGAATTGTGGCCTGACCGAGGCAGAGGCTACACCTGAGTTGAATACCGAGCTCTAGAACTCTTGTGAAATGGGCTGTTTTCTCTCTTCACTCCCCATTTCTTGTACCTGTTGTTGAGGACTTATCTCCTTGTCAGATTGCCAGCAGGTCCCTATTCTGGCGTCCATCCACCGTGTTTTAGAAGGATCCTCTCCAAAGGTACAGAGCAGGCATCGGCATCTTGGCTGAGTGCTTTTGTTGGTCAGACTCTAATCTCAGAGGGCTTCATAGATTTGTCACGTAGTGCAAAGGATACCAAATGAAGGAAAATGGGCCTTGTATCCCCACGAAGCCAGACTGAGCTGTCTTAGACAAGTTTTGATATCAGAGATCTAGATATGAGATACTTAGGATCAAATTAAAACCGTGATTTTTTTTCACTACCTTTACTCCTTTGTTCGTCAAGCATTGACTGAACACCCACTTTGTACCATTGTGTATATGACCTCCTTTGCCATTCTTGCCTTTTTCTTTCTCCCGTGTCAATTTCTAGAACAAATAAATGAAGAGGAAGTCAGGTTCCTCTGAGGAGACTGCTGGGTTCTTATCTTTGTGTATAGAGACGAGTGCTTTCATCGGACCACCTAGGGGTCAAGCATTAGAGAATGAGTGACCAGGACCACAAGGAGCTGACAAAAGTGTCATTTTCTGTCATTACAATTGAGTGTATAACTTTCTAACAACCAGCATGCTGGAGTCTGCTCTTCCTTCCAAGTATCAGAAGTCTGCTAGGAATCAGAGAAGGGGCACTAGTTGATCTTGAGAGATATTTGTTCCAGCCTGTGGTGGAAACTAATGAACTATTCCTTCTGCTTTACAAGAACATAACTTTCTGGTGGCTTGGGTCTTTCAGACACAGTGTTCACCTGCTGTGTGTGGGGCTTCCTGACAAATCTTAATACTCAGTGTTCATTTTCTAGTCTCCCCACATACCTTTGTCCTTCTCTCTGCAGTCATCATTACACATGGCCCTTGTCATGCCAACATGCAGGCATTGCCAAGTCCATGCAGTATCGTTTATTGATTACGTATGGGGTAATGGTTCATTAGCAGAGAGACTTTGGAATCAGACAGCCGTATTCAGTGGATGTGCTGGGAAGAATTGGCGCACACACACACACACACACACACACACACGCATACACACAAAGACCTGATTTATAGTGCTTGCTGATTTCCATGGTGATATACTCCCACCACGGCCAAGTTCAAGCTACCCAAGTGAAATCGCTAAATACAGTTAGCAAAAGATGAGAGCACAGCTGGTTCTCACGTGCTGGTACCAGACACCAACAACCCTAGGACTGAGCCCATGATCCAGCCCTTTTCAGCCCTGGGAGCATTACTTACCCTCTCCAAGTCCCAGCTTCCTTGCATGCAAAATGTGGTTAAAACGAAAATAATTGCTCCAAAGGGTAATTGTGAGGATTCAATGATATTTCATACATAGAGCTTAGCTAAACACAAGGAACATGGTAACCATTCAGTGAGGGATACCTAGTTAGCTAGGAGTACTAGGCACCCTTATCTCATCAGTAATCCAGCCCTCTCTCTGCAATAGCATTATTTCTGGTGAACTTTCTACGTATGAACCAACCCAGCTCATGATGTTGGTTTCAGTTATGGAAAGGTACTGTCCTCCTTTGGCTTAGGGGACTCACTCGAGAAGCAAAGTGGGGCTGGCAGCCCTGATCATCTCCTGTAGCTCCACCATCCTATTTATTTGATAACCAATTATTGGTTATTAAATGGCAGCTGTTCTCAAAAGAGATACAGTGGGGAGAGATACCTGAGCGGGTCTAGACCTCACTTAGCAACTTACTGTTCAGTGGAGGGAGACAGATGTGCACAAGGGACACAGAATCGTGAAGCTGGCTGGGCTGAGGTAAGTCAGGGCAGCGCTGTTGGTGCTGCAGGCTGATTGCTCCCGAGAGGACTGCTGGGCTTGGTCAATACACCCAGCTTCAGGGACAGGTAAAACGTGGAACAAGCTTTCCTGCTGTGTGAACTCAGTCTCAGTATGGAATAAAAAAAATGCCCGTCACTCTTCTAATCCCATCTGGGACTGTGTATTGCTTTAGACTAGAGTCTCAGTGGGGGAAATCTGGGTCTTTTAATATGAGTTAAGACATAATTTTTTCGTTCTCAGAATACAACCACATAGCCCCTACTCCACAGAGTTCCATCTTGGCCAGAGTTGAGGTTCACACTCAGTATCTGGAAATGAAACTGATGATGAGAACAGATGCCCCTGACAAAAGAGTGGGTGACCCACTGCACACTTCCCAGTTTCCCAGTTTTTCCTCCAATCTATTGCTATTTACCTCTTCTGGACGGTGCGGGAACGAGCATCTAACAGGTCAGCATTTGTCTCCCATAGGCAGTGCCAAAGCCCTCCTTGTCAAATCTTTCCTATCCAACTCCTGAATTCCTGAGATTTTGAAGGTTGACGTCTAAGGGATGCTTTGGTTTAAAGAAATGGAAATTGATTTGATAATTTGCATAACATATTCGTTTTAAATTGTCCATCTTCCTGTCTGGACTGTAAACACTTTGAGAGTAAGGGACTCATATATGCCCTGACATTGTTGAACACGTAGCCTCACTGTAGTCATCCCAGTAAACCTGTGAGGGAGGTGCCATTATGATGCCTTTTACATACCTATTGAAATACAGGGTTTCTAACCTCCCCAAAACTCCACAGTTTGTCCTCGGTGAAACTGGGGCAGCTGACTCCAAAGCCCTGCTCGCAAGGCTGGTGCTCTGATCACCTCCCACTCTTTGCCACTGACAGCAAGGCCCCTCCAGTCCAGACTGAAAGGAGCTTGGTTCTCATCAAATCTGTAAGCCATATCCAGACATACGCCTGTCGCATTAAGAGCATCAGATATTCAAGTTGACATAATTTTTAAATTTTTAATTCCAATACCACTTTTAAGGCCATCAAACCGATTTTGCTTTCAAGAATTTACTAGGCCACTTTGAAGAGATAAACTTATGCAAAACTCTGGCGCACATTTTCCAATAAAACCATTCCTGTGTTCCTCAGAGCTGCAAACAGGGCTTTGATTAAAATCAGAAACCAGTAGCTTACATGGGATAAAGAGCCACAGAATGCCATGCTTCTCCTGTTCTCTCCCACTTACCCAAAAGACTGTCTTCTTCAGATGAATGTTTCCCTTTGTTTTAATTGCATCTCAGAAACAGAGGGAAAAAAAGAGTCTGAAGGCACTTGGCTGGGAAATGATAGCCATCGTTTTGTATGTATTACTGCAACAATTTTGCATCTCCCATTTAAATATAGGAGCTGGGGAGATGCTCCCTGAAGTATTACCACCTCTTCTGGCCCTGGCTCCTACCTCATTTCCTTTGCTTATATCTTGCATTTGGGCTCACAGGCTGCTTAAAATCCCCTTCTCTGCTTGTCATGAAGTGTTTGTGTGTGCACATCTTTCAATAACCAACGAAAATGTTCCTTCTCCATGAAGCCTATATGAATCCCCAAGCCAGAATTCATTGAAACTGCTTCTGTGTCCCAGTGGCCCTTTCTACCATTCCAGTGGCCCTCATCTACTGTCTGGCGTTACGGCAGATGGTGTTACAAATTGGGGTGTGGTGGACTTTCCGAACCTCACTCTAGGTAAGCTTCTTGGAAATAGGAGCCCCGAATCACCTCTGTAGCCCACCTCCCCACCAGTATGATGCTTTGTATGTATTAGCATCTGACAAAGGCTATCAAAACCAGATCTCTGCTTTCCAAAAATGTATTAAATTATAAGTGTGTTGGGGAGCACCCAGAACTCTCTTTCCTAAAGCAATTGGTTGCTCTGGCAGTATTAAGAAACAATGGAGTCTGGTTTACGATCAATCTTAAATCGTTGCGTTGTTCACTGTTTCATACATTGTAGTTGGAAAGTCCAGTTCCTTGTTATGCCTTCCTGATGTGAACCTAAGAAATTACATCTTCTCTTCTTGGCCGCCAAAGTATGACTCTAATTAGCATTAATATTTCAGTGAATTTTAAACACACTTTCCTTTTTTATTTTTCACTAGAATATATTAGTTGTACTGCCTCTAAAAGAAGGTCTCTCGTGGTTCTAGAAAAATGACACCTATACACATTACCCACCATTTCTCAAAGCTCTCTGGAAGTCTCATGGAGATGTTGTAATATTTCTAAACCTTTTAATATTTTGTCTTAAAATTTGCTTATAAATTACTAAATCACTCCATTTTAAGCTACTGTTCCTTTATTTTCTCGTGGCAGTTTTTCAGATTAGTTTGACTCTCTTTCTTGGTCAATGATGGCAGAAATCCACTTACTTAAGGGACTTTACATATTGCATCCTCGGCAGGGTTCAGGAAGTTAAATTAGTAAGTAATGAATACTTTATACATTTCCTTCAGTATTCCAAGCCCCTGGGAGGGCAGCAACAGTATCAGTTTTGTAAAGCTCTGTATCCCCAGCACCTAGAGCAATTTCTGGCACCTCGCAGACACTTAGTTAATAGTAGATGAATGAAGGGATACTGGCTCTTTCACTTTGTGTCTGTGGATATATTGCTTAATTCTTCTGCATTTGTTTCTTTATCTATACACGGGTTTGTTGTCAGGACAAAACGTGATAGTTATATAAGCCTCTTAACAAAATAAGCAATAATAAATGCTTGTTATCACTGTTGTTATTTTTCGGTACACGTTTGTCTCATTGTCCCATCTGTCCGCTCCAGATCATTCAGGCTCAGCTCTCACTTAAGGTGCTCCAGCAACCTTCCTTGGTGGGAAGTACCCTCTCCTGACTATGACCTGCCAGAGTGTGTGCTCTGAACATGGCATCTACCCCTTCTGCCTCGTGTTCAGCTATTCAACTTTCTTTAAGTACCCACAAGGTACTGAGCTTTGTGCTGGGTGCAAATGTGTTTATTTTTGTAGTTTGTTATTGGTTGATTTCTGAAGTTTGGCAGGAGGCTCCTTGGGAGTAGTTCTGTGTCATGTTCAGCTTTGTAACCTCACATTGTCCAGCAGTACACCTTGCATTTAGTCCTTATTGCATATATACTGAATGAATGAATGAATGAATGAATGAGTTGAGTGAGTGAGTTACCCTAACTAAATCTTAAGCTCCTAGATGAACTAAATCCATTCCATCCTGTCCATCACTGCATTTCCTGGGGGGCACAAGACGGATTGGGCTGCGAAATGCTTGAAATCTTTGCCCACATGCTGGCAAAGGCTCACAGACCTCTGAATTTTGGGTTTATGAGTCCATGGAATTGTGTTCCTTGACCTCACATTTGATTCAAACCACTGCCTCTGCTCCCTTTGACAAATGTTTCTGCTGGGAACTATGAGTGCTAGGTCATCTTGGGTATAGAAACAAAATTATGTAATGTTCAGTGGTATGAAGATGGGGCTTGGTTGTTAAATTTCCCTTCGTCTCAACTGTAGCCTATAGATAGCCAACTGGTGATGAATTTGCTTTGTTCCATTAAAATCCACTCTATAGCTCTGGTCTAGGGACCTGGTGGCTCGGAAGTGATTTCTTGCCTTGGGCTAGGTCCTCAGCCTCCAACATATAGATGCCTTCTTTTTTACTTTATTCTTTGCACCTGCATGGATGACTTGTTTGCTACATACTTGTTTTTATAACCCAAACCATCTGCTTATGGCATATAGCCCATCTTCTTGACATAATGACACAACCAAACCACCAGATACTGACGTAAAAGTCTCGCAACGATGGCTTAGACCACCATGAGTTCTGCTTTTTTTGCCATCCCAATAATGAGTTCTCAAGTTTAAATTTACTTTCTAATTCAGAGCAACCATCGTTTTGCTAATTACTTTAAGTGGTTTCTGTGTAAAAAAAATACCTAGCAAATACTTAGCATTAATGGCATTCTTTGAATTTTTAGGAGTGAGTTACAGTC
The DNA here is from genome assembly GCF_003031525.2 of Neophocaena asiaeorientalis asiaeorientalis. Taxonomy (NCBI): domain Eukaryota; kingdom Metazoa; phylum Chordata; class Mammalia; order Artiodactyla; family Phocoenidae; genus Neophocaena; species Neophocaena asiaeorientalis. Next base: position 4,140,068 of record NW_020175536.1, on the reverse strand, counting down.
GTTAATTAGCCAATTAATACAGCATCCCCGGGTGGAAGGCTTTATCAGCCCGGATTCCATTTTATAGATGGAGAAACTGAAACAGATCAATTGAGACGTGCCCCTTGGAGCTCTGCCTTTTCCTATTTATTTCTCTGCCCCCTCCTCTGCTGCTCATTTTACCACATGTTTCCTCCCCCTAAACACCTGCCTTACAGATTGCTCTGTGTGTGTGTATGTGTGTGTGTACAGGACGGGGAGAAAAGGTAGGGAATATCTATGGCACAGAAGAAAACTTGATTACCACCACCAAGAATTAAGCTAGAGAAGACTCTGCCCTAGGAGAGGAGAGGGTGGGTTTGAATCGAAAGCTTATATTTCCACTGGAAAGTAACACTGTTAAGCATTTTTCAGATCTCTTTGTATAAAGCATGTCTGTTTTTTAGTGGCATCACAAAAGACGCACCCTCCACCCCCAGAATAGGGAGTGGGCTGATCCCCTATTACACTGAGTGGTTAGTCATCCGCAAAATACATCTCCTGTAGTGCATCCAGTCATGTGCCCAATAACTTAGAGTGAGTCAATTTTGCTCAATAAGGATGATCGTGAAAAGGTAAAAGTATGCATTTAATGTTTCTTAGGTCATAATTCTGATGGCAGAAGGCACCATTTGATTCTTATTTGCACTGTGGGCACACTGAAAGCAAATAGTGGGTGTGGCCCTGGAGTCTGAGTTAGCCAGGTTCTTGGTGAGGGCTATGAAGTCATAGCCTTGGTGAGGGCTAGAAGAGCCCCTTCCATGGGGCTGTGGAGGGAGATGTCTTGACTGTTACAAACGATGGTGGGAAGTTGGAACATGCTGTGGCATTCACATGTCTTCTTTGAAACCCTCTCAGATGAATTCCACAGCATTTTATCATTCAACCGAATAGTAGAAGGCATATTTATCAAATTTTCAGAGGACCTAGAGATAAAAGGGAAAGAAAATTCTTTCGAATCTTGTATCAGAGTTCAGGGAGACCTCAGGCAATAAGACACCGATGATATCTAAATCAGTAGAAGCCAGATTTAAATTCAGCTCTAGGCTCCAAAGCCTATGCCCTGTTAGACCCGACAAATCCATTACAAAAGATATGATATTCCCAGCACATTTTTAACAGTCGATAATATCGGAAATTGTATCTCCATTTCTGGAGTGTATAGGCCAGTGCTGTTAAATAGAAATATAATATGATTATACATACGTAATTAAAATTTTTCTACTAGCCGCATTAAAAAAAGGTGAAAATAAACAGGGAAAATTAATGTGAATAATATATTTTACTTAACTTACTATGTACAAAACATAATTTTGATATGTAATGAATATAAAAATATGAATGAGATATTTTACATTATTTTTCACACCAAATCTTCAAAATCCAATGTGCATTTTACACGAATGGCACATCTCAATTTGAATGCTGTTTTCATCAGAAATTCTTCATCTGTATCTAGATTTCATAAAATTTACAGTTGAAAAAATAGATTCACATATCCAAGTGGTTCCAAACCTATTCAAAAGTTTTCCAAAACTAGTATCGGTTTCTAAATTTTAATTTGAACTACTTAAAATTCAGTGAAATTTAAAAGTCAGACCCTGAGTTGCACTGGCCACATTTTATGTGATCGGTAGCCACATGAGGATGGTGGCAAGTGTATTGGGCAGCATGGGGCTAGATTCAGAATGATTCCGAGTGTGGGCATTAGGATGAGGCAGGGTCTCAGTCAGGAACAAGGGGCGGAGCAGAAGGACTTGCTTGGCATCCATCAGTGATATGGTGGGAGGAAGCCGGACTGAATGGCCTCTGGCTTCCTCTGAGTTCATCCACTTTTGCAAAGCCCCAGTCCACTGATCTTGCCATTTTGCCTGGCTGCCTTCCCAGAGGCTGTTGGCTCAGTGATTACGTAAAACACAAGGCTCAAGCATTTTTAGTCTTTGTGAAGTTATGCCACTGTTTTCTCAAGTTCTTCCCTGCAATTAGACATGCTTATAGCTCTTCAAGGACCCACGGCGTTTTCTGAGTAGGTAAATGCTCTTTTGAGGAACCAGCTGGCTCAACCTGCTCCATCAGCTTAGTCTACGGCTTGTTGAATGAGTTGTAGGTGCCTTAGGGGTAAAGGGTCTAAAAATTAGTCCTTGTCCTCAAGATCTTGGCCATTGTCATCATCACCGTCAGTGTTGTCATCATCCCTTTCCCCCTTTAAGTCTATCAAACCCTCACTATCCTGGGCTTCCCTGGTGGCGCAGTGGTTGGGAATCTGCCTGCTAATGCAGGGGACACGGGTTCGAGCCCTGGTCTGGGAAGATCTCACATGCCGCGGAGCAACTAGGCCCGTGAGCCACAACTACTGAGCCTGCGCGTCTGGAGCCTGTGCTCCACAATGAGAGGCCGCGATAGTGAGAGGCCTGCGCACCGTGATGAAGAGTGGCCCGCGCTCGCCTCAACTAGAGAAAGCCCTCGCACAGAAATGGAGACCCAACACAGCAAAAATAAATAAATTAATTAATAAACTCCTACCCCCAACATCTAAAAAAATAAACCAAAAAACCCTCGCTATCCAACTGAAGCTCCTGTTTGGGACCTAGATTCTCATGCTATGTATCAAACTAGGAGCTTATGGAAGAGAGAAAAGAAACTAAAATATGCTAGGCATTCTTACATAACCCTCACTGAGGGAAGCCTGGCTAGCTGTCCCTCTCTCTTTACAACAGTTGGGAATACTAAAATTCACGGAGGTGAATTCACTTGTCCAGGATCAAGCAGCAGAACTCAGATGTGAATCCAAGGGGGTCTGACTCCCAACTCCATGCTATTTCTGTTCATCCTTATTGGAGGACAGAGCACAGGGAATGTAATAACACAGCAAGTCCTCAGTGTAACACAATTGTGTTGTACGTTCAAGTGTCTACTCCCAAATGAGGGTGCAGTTGTTAGACCAGAGAGCTGATAGGAAAACTACCTTCCTACCCATTTGTTATAAAGCCGTGCCGATGAACATCAAAGAAGGATTCTTCTTTCACTATCTCTTTCTAAGAATACTCACAGGGCTTCCCTGGTGGCGCAGTGGTTGGGAGTCCGCCTGCCGATGCAGGGGACGCGGGTTCGTGCCCCGGTCCGGGAGGATCCCACGTGCCGCGGAGCAGCTGGGCCCGTGAGCCATGGCCGCTGGGCCTGCGCGTCCGGAGCCTGTGCTCCGCAACGGGAGAGGCCACGGCAGTGAGAGGCCCGCGTACCGCAAAAAAAAAAAAAAAAAAAAAAAAAAAGAATGCTCACAAGTGCTATCTTACAATTTCCTTCACAGCTTCCCCATCATTATCCCCATTTTGCCAGTGAAAACTTCTGAGAGGAAAAACAGTCAAGTGTTAGTGTAGGAACATTGGTTTCTAGAGAAATAATATCTTAGGAGGGCTGCTGCCTCGGTTGGACGCCTACTGTAAAGCCTGGAGCATAAAAGAAAAGAACAAAGGTGTGAAGCTGATGGTAGTAGATGACCTTGTTCCCAAAATGTGAGTGATGAGCGGTGATTGACAGTGAGGAAGACACACTGCAGGGAGTATCTAAGCGGGAGGGGTGATGGAGCTTCTGCCAAGAGCATCTCAGGGCGCTCAGACTGGACGCCCGGTATGTGTGGACACCAACCCTATGGGAATGCCGCTGTTACATAGTAGCTCTCTGAGGAATGTTGGAAAGGTACTGGGGAAAAAAAAAAACAGAAGCAGCAGCCAAGATTTAGAGCTTTCTTGGGACTCTCACAGAGCCACCTGTTGGGAATACGGTTGTACTTTCCAGGCAAACATGAAAGGAAAATTAAGGAAGACAGTGTACCAATTATGCGCACCACTTAGGGTTTTTTTTTTTTTTCACAGTCTAATAAACTGTACGGTGCTCCACTTAAGTATGAGTATAATGTAATAAAAACCCAGATAACTCATTGGATTTCTACTACCTTTTATTTATTTATTTCAAAGTGTTTTTTTTTAATTGAAATATAGTTGATTTACAATATTGTGTTAGCTTCAGGTGTAAAACAGAGTGATTCAAAATTTTTATAGATTATACTCCATTTAAAGTTATTATAAAATATTGGCAGTATTCCCTGTTCTGTACAATATACCACTGTAGCTTATGTATTTTATTTTATTGTATTATTTTAACATAAAGATAGGTTAAAAAGATTTAACCTATCTTTTTTATTAAAGTATAGTTGATTTACAGTATCATAGTAGTTTTAGGTGTACAACAAAGTGATTCAAAATTTTTATAGATTATACCGCATTTAAAGTTATTATAAAATATTGCCAATATTGCCTGTACTGTACAATATATCTTTGTGGTTTATTCATTTTAAACATACTAGTTTGTACCTCTTACTCCCCTACCCCTATATTGCCCCTCCCCGCTCCCCTCTCCCCACTGGTAACCACTAGTTTGTTCTCTATATCTCGGTGGGGGTCTGTTTCTATTTTGTTATATTCATCCTTTCGTTATGTTTTAAATTCCACACGTAAGTGATAACATATAGTATTTTAGCATCTAAGCTAAGAATAAATTGATGCCTTGCAATACAAGAATATTTGTGCTGTGGGTCAGGGGGAACAGGGCTTATAAAGGTATCTTTAAATTCATGAAAGAGATGATTTCCTAAATTAACACTAGAGTCCCGACTGAATACAAATGTCAAGAGCATTTCATTTTCTTTGCCATCTTACCAAGTGGTGGGGGCAGGTGCTGGGTGATGATAACTAGGCATTATTCTTCTGAGGTTCAGAGTAGAGGTCTGTCCACTAAAATGTCCAAAAGTGATGACCAGTCCTGCTCACCCCAGACTGCAGCCCACTTGCTAATGAAATCTCGTTTTCAACATGGTGGAGAGGTGTCCCAAGGCCGTTCCTTTTTTTTTTGCGGTACGCGGGCCTCTCACTGCCCTGGCCTCCCCCGATGCGGAGCACAGGCTCCGGACGCGTAGGCTCAGCAGCCATGGCTCACGGGCCCAGCCGCTCCGCGGCATGTGGGATCTTCCCGGACCGGGGCACGAACCCGCGTCCCCTGCATCGGCAGGCAGACCCTCAACCACTGCGCCACCAGGGAAGCCCCGAAGGCCGTTACTTTTTGAGAGCGACTGTAATCATTGTGAGAGTCAGTGTTACGCTAAGAAGAAAGCAGGGGATGAGAAGTGTGGGTCTCTTGCAGTGTTTTAAATTGTGGTCCTAAACTGTGGAATTAGCTTTTCCTCGTTCTGGGTTTCACAACTTTGAGACAAAGGGAAATAACAGTGTCAGCCTGCCACCGACATCATGGGCTGGAAGTCTTTCATCATATAGCTTTCACCTAAATTTTTCTCCCAAATCAGAAGCACACAAAATATATCATGTTCTAGGTTATGTCTTAAACAGCAACAGCTGTCTTCACAGTGGGGATTCTTCAACATTTAGGTCCCATGGCAAAAAGAGTAGTATCAACAGACCTAGTAAAACGTAATCTTTAAAAAAATATTATTCTACTTCTCTATCTACACATATATATATTTTCTAATCTGGCCACTTCATTTTGTAAGTACTTGATAATGAAGTAAAAATAGTTGTGGGATTGAGCCAAAGAAATATGTTGAGTGGTATTGGAAATGGCTCCGAACCCAAGAGGAGAAGGGGGAGTTGGGATGTGTGTGTGTGTGTGGGG